>NC_139222.1:33205562-33618575 GCF_055691185.1 Crinia signifera
CATGGCAGGACTCAGCAGGGAAGGAGCGATATTTGGATTTTGCAGCACAGATTCTGGTGGAATGAATGGTGGGTGCTATGTCGCATTAGCAAGACCCCCGAAGCACCAATACAGTGGAACCCCCCCACAAGTCACCCCATTTTGCAAACTACACCCCTCAGGGAATTTATCTAGGGGTATAGCGTACATTTCAAACCCCCAGGGGTTTCACCAATTTTGATACAACTGGGCTGTGCAAATGAAAAATTACATTTTTTACACAAAAATGCAGATCTGGCTCAAAATTTTTCATTTTCACAAGGAATGAAGGAGACAAAGCACCCCAAAATCTGTGCCCCAATTTCTCCCGAGTATGGCAATGCCTCACATGTGCCCAAAAAATACCAGTTGGGTGCATGGCAGGACTCAGAAGGGAAGGAGTGATTTTTGGATTTTGCAGCACAGATTCTGGTTGAATGACCCCTGAAGCACCTATACAGTGGAACCCCCCCACAAGTGACCCCATTTTGCAAACTACACCCTTCAGGGAATTCATCAGGGGGTATAGTGTACATTTCAAACCCCCAGGGGTTTCACCAATTTTGATACAACTGAGCTGTGAAAATGAAAAATTTATTTTTTTCATTTTCACAGCCCAGTTGTATCAAAATTGGTGAAACCCCTGGGGGTTTGAAATGTACACTATACCCCTTGATGAATTCCCTGAGGGGTGTAGTTTGCAAAATGGGGTCACTTGTGGGGGGGTTCCTAACTTTTAGCATCTTATGGTGCCTAGAAACCTACATGGTGCCTAAAAAAATAATCTCATAAAAAGGAGGCTCCAAAATCAAGTAGGTGCTCCTTCTATTATGAAGCCTGTGGTTTGGTCACCGTGCACACTAGGGCCACATATAGGATATTTATGAAAACCAAAGAATTGGGGGAATCAATTTTTAGTCACATTTCTCTAGTAAAATCTACTGTATTCGTTAGAAAAATGTATTAAAATTGAAACTCTGCAAAAAAAAAGAAATTTTGAAATTCCACCTACACTTTGTTTTAATTCCTGTGAAACACCTAAAGGGTTAACAAACTTCCAAAATGCTGTTTTGAATACTGTGAGGGGTGCAGTTTTTGAAATGGCATCATTTATGGGGGTGTCTCACATACAAGTCCCTCAAAGTCACATCAGAACTGAACTGGTCCCTAAAAAAATCAGTGTTTGAAATTTTCTTGAAAATTTGAGAATTTGCTATTCATATTGTAAGCCTCCTAGTGTCCCAAAAAATTAAAAGGAAGTTGAAATAATGATGTCAACATAAAGTAGACATATGGTCTATGTTAGTTATTCACTATTTTGAGTGGTAAGATTATTTGTCTCACAAGCAGAAAATTTAACATTTTGCAAATCGCAAAATTTTCCATTTTTTTCCGACATTTTGGTATTTTTAACAAAAAAACACAGACTGTATCGATGAAAATTTACCACTAACTTGAAGTACAATGTGTCACGAGAAAACAATCTCAAAATCACTGGGATAAGTAAAAGCAAAAAAAAGTTATCCCCACTTAAGTGAGACATGTCAGATTTGAAAAAAAGGGCTCTGTCAGGAACGCAAAAACTGGCTCTGTCAGGAAGGGGTTAATTCTTACAATCATCTTTATTTCATCCTTAGATCACCCTGATTGTGCTGGGCATTGCACACATTGGTTTAGGGATTGGCGCGGTTATCACTGCATCCTTTCTGAATTTAGTCAGTGGAATCCCATTCTGGGGCGCTGTGTTCGTAAGTACTGTCATGAAACAAGCATAGAGCGTCTTTCCTTGCTTTTTGTATAAGAGAATATGCACCTTCTACTGAGGGTTCTATGGAAATTAGAGGTCAAATGGGGTTATTCAACGTGTGCCAAGATTTCTGACAGATGGAAATAGCCATCCATTCAATGTGGCCATTTCCGCAATCTGCTTTGTCAAAAAAATGAAATACACGTGGTTTCGACAATCCAATTTTGTAAATTCGTAATCAACATTGAATACCCCCAAAAAATTCCATGTCTGGCCATGGTACCTAACATAACTTCTAAACTGTATTCTACTGAATTTTGTACCTTCTAACTTTTACATTGTATTTTAAAAAACACATGGCCGGGAGGGGAGGGGGGGGGGGTGGTGGGGGGGTGTAATAGGGTAAAGCGGGCATTTGCAGAAGCCGCGAGAAAGGATGGGTCTAAAAGGGTGAATTGCATCATTTAGCTCCACTTCCTTTCTGGGGACCTGCAAATTGTGGTTGTTTCCCTATGTAGGGGTGGTGCCTAATGACAAGAATATTCGGCCACACCCCTGAAGTGGGCTGCAGTATCACCTCTCCAGGCTGCTCATGTAGAGGAGACTTAGGAGGTGATTCAGGTTGGGTCGCAGAAGCAAACTTTTTGTTTGATGGACAAAACCATGCTGCACTGCAGGGGGGCTGATGTAACATGTGCAGAGAGAGTCAGATTTGGGTGGTGTGTGTACTTCCAACAGATATTTATATTGCAGTGTAAAAATAAAGCAGCCAGTATTTACCCTGCACAGAAACAAAATAACTCACCCAAATCTAACTCTCCCTGCACATGTTACATCTGCCCCACCTGCAGTGCACATGGTTTTGTCCATTAGCAAACCAAATGTGCTTTGGAAGCCCACCTGAATCACCTCCTTAGAGCAGGTTAGTATGATTAGGTTCCATATACCGGGATTTCGGGCATTTTTGCCGGGATTTCAATCCTAGGATTGGAGCTCCAAGCCTGCACCTGCACATCATCGCTTTCTGGCAGACAGTGCTGAGCAGGAGCAGTGCCTGGCAAACATGTTGTGTGGCAAAGCACCAGCCGCCACCCCTGCCACATCCGCCGCCCCTGCCCTCTCTCCGCTTCGTGTGTGTCCCATGTAACAAAGTAACAACGTTAGTCCATCGAGTTCAACCTATCTAGCTTGTAACCAGTGGCGGCTCTTACCGTTCTGGAGGAGGGGGGCTCCCGCAATGCGCCCCCCCCCCCTGATGCCGCTGCCACCGACGCGTTCCCCATCCGCCGCGCCCCCCCCCCCCACCGGCCCATGCACAGTAACTTTGTACATACTGAGCATGAATTGGCCCAAGCCTCCATGGGCTGCCTTTGCAGCAGCCCCAAGAGGTTTAATCAGGTTCCCGGGTCCGGCCCATGTGCAGTGTGGTCCGCGGCACTGTGCATGCACAGAACCCGATTTGGGGGCTGCTGCGCATTTGTGCACAGAGAGGCATCCCGGAGAGAGGGAACACCTTCCAATGGGACTGTCTTGGGTGACTGGCAGGTCGGACTTTCAAGTCAGTCATATTGCCAGTCACATTGAAGCCAGACCAGCCTCACAGGCTGCATCTGGCTTCACTTAAGGCAGAGCAAGTGGCGGATTTTACCTGGGGGGTTGCAGCCCTGCAGCCCATAGGTAAAAATTGCCACTGCTTATAACTACTAACTTGAGTAAGTCATATCTATAGGATTCCCTTAGTGGACAAAAATGCATCCAGATTCTACCCTTCCACTCCTGCCACCTCCGTACCCACTGTCCTCTGCCTCCGCTCGCTCCGCAGCCTCCGGTTACCTGCTTCACCGCCAAAGGACTGCTTCTAAGAACATGTGGCGTCAGGAGGCCAATCCCGCTATCCTGGAATCTATGTTTTTTTAATCCCAGGATTGAAAAATTGGCCCAGGATTGGTCTCCCTAGTCCCATGTGATAAATTATAAATCACATTTAGTGCAGCACACAAGGGTTCATGTGCAACTGTAAATGATTCCCATAGAGTTCAATGCAGCTCCTTATTGAATAATATACAGTAGCTCGGCTTCTGACATGTTGCACGGTTATTATATTTTGCAGTACATCATTGCGGGATCTCTGTCAGTTGCTGGTCACTCTAGAGCTTCCGTGTGCCTGGTGAGTTCATGGATAACCAAGTACAGTATACAGCCGGAGATTGTTTCGCAAATGAACCCAATGTGCAAATTTTTTAAGCGATTATCTGCAATCAGATACTTTTTATTACTTTTTGCTTTTTTTCTTTTGCCCTCGTTAAATGTAACTTTTACTTTGACTTGTTAATCTATTATTGGAGATTACTTAAATTGGACTGTGTACCCGATGTATCCACTTTAATTGGAAAGTGTAAATGACACTCTAAAGGGCAAGTTCATGTGGGCTCGGAAGAATGCCAACTAGACAATGCCGTAAATAGGGCTCTATGTTCATGGCTATGGCCCACGGTGAGGGAGGGGTGCAGTTGGGAGTTCTTGCCATGCCCTCACAGCAGTGAAATGGAGGCGTGGCCTAATGATCGCAGCATTGATGCAAAACCATGCCCCATTTTCAGGAGCATGCACAGTGGCGTAGCTAGAAATTTTTCTTCCCCCTGCCAAAACAATTCCGGTGCCCCCCAAAGAAGGGGTGAGATGATGGACTACAGGCGCCGCTGGGTGAGCTCACAGGTGACCCAGGCAACAGTGACCGCTGAGCTGGTCCCGCTCCATGCATATATAATGAGTGGGGACCCACTCATTACATATGCACGGGGCGGGGACCCGCTCATTACATATGCACTGCACTGGGTCCCCGATCATTAGATATGTACAAGGCAGGACCAGCTCAGCACTCACTGTTGCCTGGATCACCTGTCAGTTCAGCCAGTGGCATCCACTACAGACCCTGTTGGCGCCGCTCCCCCAAGCCGCCGTGGGGTCTGCCACATATATATCTACGCCACTGAGAATGCAGGGTATGCTAATAGCTCTGATACATTTCTTGAATAGAGAAAAAACAACCTGTGTCTGTAAATGGGCAGCTTAACCCCAAGTAAAGGGGCACCCCATAACTTTTTTTGAAAACACTCTCATGGATAGCCTTAAAACCTGCCCTGTTAGGGTGCCTTGAGGACCAAATTTTCTAATCCCTGCCTTAAGGGACAGTTTTGACTAGGTCAATTATTAGGTGGTACAAACCAATTAAAAGATAAAATAATGCTATAAGACAATGACAGTGCTGGCCAAGACCTGGACATACTGTAATCAGAGGTTCCTAAACCATTACAGTCCGTGTTTTAAGCATATTCATACTTGTGCCCAGGTGCTTCAACTAAATAGACTTCAATCAACCGTAGGCCTCAATTACCACCAACAGGTCCAATTTTTTTATGGATGTCTTTAATTATCCACAGGTGCGTTGTTCTATTCTGCGGGGTCAGTAATTATCCCGGCAACTCCTACAAGACAGTTATCCTTAAAACATGGCATGCTGGGAAAATTAATTTGAGAACCCCTGTCAGAGACCATTATTGTAGACACATTAAAAGGAGAAAAACAATGTTATTGATGAGTATTGGATTTTAAATTATGCAATTTTTTTTATTTTACAGGTCAAAGGATCCCTTGCCTTGAACATCATAACAACAATTGTCAGTGTTGTGGGGCTCATACTTGCCATTATCGATTTCACAATAAGTTATTATTATTATTACCCAGGCTGCAGATATTATTCCTGCGAATCTTTAATTGTAAGTGTTATTCAGCACAGACAATAGTTTCACTTCTTTCTTTTTTTACTATGAAACAGATACAGGGGTATAGAAGTAATGTTTATTCTTGAATGGTATATCAGAGCAGGATGGGAACCTTCCCACTCAGCATGTCAGGTGAGCCATTTACCCAATGCTCCGTCTCTCCATCTTTGGCATCACCCCCTTTTTGATATATATTTCCGCCTTCCACCACAGCAGGTACTGAATTGGCACCTGCATAAAGTTGGGAGGTTTGGTTATGTTGCCCTTTTTAAACAAAGGTATGTGTCAGTCAAGAATACATAATAAAATTACCATTTTATCCCTTTAAACTGGGTCACCCATGCATTACAGAGGTTCTGAGGCTACTTAAAACCAGGTGAGATACAAGCTTGAAGTTATCCATTACCATTTTGTTTTTTAAATTACATAAATGACAAATCAAACCCAGGAGTAGAACCCAGGACCTGCCGCACTGGAGGCGGACACCTTACTGATAGAGCTATTTGCTCCTGCGTGCTCAGCCTGCAGATCTAACTATATGAAGTTACCTGCAGCTAACCATTAAAATAGTAAAAATTATCGTGCAGGAGCAAATTGCTCCATCAGTAAGGTGACGGCGTCTAGTGCAATAGGTCAGGGGTTCTAATACCGGGTGTTACACTTGTTTATAACAAAGATGGTATGTGCAGTGACTGGAGGATGAGTGGGCATAGACGCGATAGCCCCGGTGGCTGGTGACACAGTTGCCTCCCAGGTCTAACCTTTATTTATGTTAAAACCTTTTAGTTGCCTTTATTAACTGCTTAACTCAGTGGTTCCCAAACTGTGTGCCGTGGCTCCCTGGGGTGCCTCAGGACACATGCAGGGGTGCCGCGGCTTGGTGGTCTAGGACCAACTCAAATTATTAATGGTTAATTATTTATGAGCAAAACCAGTGCTGGTACGTAGCTGGCAATCATAGAATGTGTACCAACAGAAGCAAATCCTGCCCTTTACCACATAACTGCCACTAAGAATCGCATATAAACCCAATCAAAATAAAAAAAAATTGACCTAGGGGTGCCGTGAAAAAAAGTCTGATTTTCTAGGGTGCCGTGAATCAAAAAAGATTGGGAACCCCTGGCTTAACTTAACTTTAAGATTATTATTTTTGTAAAAAAATGGCATCTACAGTAAAAAAAAAAAAAATTGTATTAAAATGGGAGTTTTTTTGAAAATGGGATGTTGCTACGGGCAACCAATCAGATTCTATCTTTTATTTACTGGGAGGTGCTAAATAAATAAGAAGGATATTCTGATTGGTTGCTATGGGCAACATCACATCTTCAATAGAACTCACATCTTAGTTAAATGAACCCCATTGATTCCTGTCCATTTGAAGTCTTCGGTGATGGCGCTGTCCCGACTGGTTCTGGTATAAATGGTAGACAACGTCTAAAATGGTTGACATACTCTAGGTCGACAGTGACTGATGGTCGACACAAGCAAAAGGTAGACATGAACATGGTCGGCACGTGAAAAGTTCGACACAAGTTTTGTGTGGGTTTTCGTGTCTATGTCGACATATGTCAACATGGACACCGCATAAGTGTACCGCATTCTCTCGCATGGCTCGCTGCACACACAATGCTTCAGGTCCGGTGCCTCGCTGCGCTGCGTACACTATTATATTCCCCCATGTCCACTGAGATGGTGAAGATTGGTAAAAATAAAAATCATGAAAAACTCGTTTCATGTGTGTTGACCATGTTCATGTCGACCTTTTGCTTGTGTTGATCTTCTGTCAATGTCAACCTAGAGTATATCGGGATATGGTCATTTGGTCTACAACAACTAGGTCGACAAACATTGGGTCGACACCACTAGGTCGACATGGGTCTAGGTCGACACAAGCATTAGGTCAACACAAGCATTAGGTCAATATGGACAAGGTCGACAGTCAAAAGGTCGACATGGGGTTTTAATAACATGCGGGAGAATAACAAAGTGTGCCGAGTGCAGCGAGGTACCGAGCCCGAAGCATGGCGAGCGCAGCAAGCCATGCAAGGGGACACGGTGCACTTTAACCTGTGTCCATGTCAACAGTGTCGACAGTCGGGTCAAAAAACAGTGAAATACCCCATGTCGACCTTTTGACTGTCGACCTTGCCCATGTCGACATTATACTTGTGTCGACCTAATGAACCTGTCGACCTAACCCATGTCGACCTAGACCCATGTCAACCTTGTCCCATGTTGACCTTGTCCCATGTCGACCTAGTGGTGGCGACCCAATGCTTGTTGACCAAATGATCCACACCCAGTATATCGACCATTTTTAGGTGTTGAACTACTCACCAACTGGCCCAGAGGTGGAACTAGCGAGTTGTGGGCCCAAGTTAAAAAATATGCTTTGTGCCTCCTCTGTTATATTTTCAGTTGTTTCTGTGCATAAGAGTAAAGGCCCCCATACACTAGCCGATTTTGGTCCGATTTCGGCCAGATCAGTCGGATCTGGCCGAAATCGGACCAAAATCGGCTAGTTTTGATGTCCCCTCAGATCCGATGCGCGGTCCCGTGCGCATCGGATCTGCGTCGGGTGGTCAGACCTGCTGCACGTCCGACCACCCGACTTGGGACCTAGTGGGGCGGCGCGGCGGTGGAGGGAGCAGGGGGGGCTGGGGACGCTGCGGGGGACACAGGCGGCATAGAGCCGGGCAGGGGGAGCCGGGAGCTGTCAGTACTGAATAAAAAAAAAAAGCCCATATAATGAATGGGCGGCCTGTGATTGGCTGAGCGCTCTCTCAGCCAGTCAGCAATTGGCTGAGAGAGCGCTCAGCCAATCACAGGCTGCCCATTCATTGTATAGGCTTTTTTTTCTAGCACTGACAGCTCCCGACTCCCTCTGCCCGGCTCTATGCTGCCTGTGTCCCCCGCAGCGTCCCCAGCCCCCCCTGCTCCCACCAGCAGCCCTGCTCTGTAGCCCCCCCCCCACCCCCTGCTCCCCGGGTTTTTTACATGTGATAAATCGAGATGATTTATCACATGTAAAAAATGGCACATCAAGTGCCAATCTAATCAAGCTCCCCCGGGGAGCAGCCGGGGAAGCTCAAGGGGAAGTCGGGGGCGACTTGTCCTAAGGACAAGTCGCCCTAGTGTATGGGGGCCTTTAGGGTTAAGTAACTACAATTAGAGTTAATGTACAGATATAGCACTTGTAATCTTTTGCAGGGGCTGGCGGTGGATTTGCCAGCCGCCAGCCCCTGCCAGCCACCAGAAGAGGATGCGTGCGCACAAGGCGCGCCTGCGTCCCCTTACTATGGAGCCCCCCGCCGTTCCCCACCACTTCGCTGCCAGTCCCCCCCCCCCCCGCCCGATTCCACCTCCCCGCTCTCCTCCCTAACCCTGCCCATCTCCCTGAAGCGATGCCAACTGATCAGAGTAGAGATTGTTTCTTTGGGGCAACGATAGCGCCTGCCTGGGCATGGTCACGTATCATGATGGGGTGTACTCACATGAAACTAGGGGAGTGGCTACATGACAATAGGGGCATGGTCACATTATGCCACACACCGTAATGGCCTTTACACATTATATAAAACATAATAATGCCCATTATACATTATCTCACACCCCGTAATGCCCAATACACATTATGCCACACATCATAATGCCCATTATGCCATACACTGTAATGCCTATTACATATTATACCACACACTGCATTGCCCAATACACATTATGCCAGGGCTCGACATAAGCCAGGGGCCAGGTCACCAAGGCGACCAGATTCTGCTTCCTGGTGACCAGATTTGCCAGGAAGCAGATTTCCCCGGGCAGAGTGGTGGCTTGTATTAATGGCAGCAGCCGGCAGAGCAGTGAACAGCTCACCTGGCTGCCATTGTATCAGAGCAGGTCCACAGCGCGACTATTTCAAACTCGAGGCAGCTTGTGAGCCAATCTGAGAGCTTGAGGTTTGACAGCCAATCAGGAGTTGCAGCTCCTGATTGGCTCGTGAGAAGCATTGAGTTTTGAAATAGCCATGCCACGGACCTGCTCTGATACAGCGACAGCTGGGTGAGTTGTTCATCACTCATCTCATCATGCGGGGCTGCTCCAGTGTTTGACACCTTACCTGCCAGGCACAACAAGCGGATCCCTGGCAGCGTGGCCTCCCACTCAGCCACACAGCTGTCCTTTTCATCTTGCGGAGGCACCAATGGCAGGATGCTCCAGCACCTGACAAGTTTAGAGGTAGGGAAAGCGCAGTACTGTCCCGGCTTCAAGGACTCCTTATCCCATCTCAAGGGAACTGTATACATTTTTGTAACTATTCTTTCTTCCAACAGGTGCCCTTCTTATTTATTATTTTACTTTTTTTTTTAAGATTGCTTATTTGTTATTATTCTTTATTTCTCTTTTATTTTATTATTTATCAAGTATTTACCACATAAACCATAGCCCTCATATCAATTCTATAATTTATACCGCTCTGCCAGCGCATGGTATTGGTGGTAGGAAAGAGGAGAGGTAATCCTCCATGGCAATGAGCATGTCATCTCTAGCAGAGCATGTTACCCCTGTGTAGCATAATGTATAAAGGACATTACGGTGTGTGGTACATGTAATGGCATTATGGCATGTGGTATAATATGCAATAGGCATTATGGTGTGTGGCATAATATGTAATGGGCGTTACGGTGTGTGGCATAATGTATAATGGGCATTATGACATGTGGTGTAATATGTAATTGGTGTGTGACATGTGTAACAGGTATTTTCCAGTGTTTCCGGCACTTCTGGGTAATGCTATACATGCAGTGGCATAATTGTTTGCACACACCCCCCAATGGCATTTTAGTACCGCTTACACACATAATGCCACCTGTAGTGCTGCTGCTTAATGCCCCCTGTAGTCCCTGACTAGTCTCCTCCTCCGTTGCTGCAAATGAGAGTATAAGAGCGGAGCGCAGCACAGCTCCGCAGTCTTCCTTCACCCCTCCATTGCCCCTGTTGCTAAGAGTATGAGAGCAGAGCACAGCACTGCAGACTTCCCCCACCCCTCTGGCAGTAAAAATCGCACCTAATCGCACCATATTGCATTTTTTTGCCGCAAATTTGCATCTCATTAAATATGTGAATTCAGGCAAAAAATTAGATTTTAAAAAGTGTGATTTGGTGCGATTTCGGAAATGCAATAAAATTTGCATCCTATTAAATGTCACCCATTGAGTCATATATAAAAAATTATAATTTGAGATACATAATAGCGTACATTGTTTCCATCAATTATGAGTGGGTATTATTGATGACATGTGTGTGTGTGTATGTGTCAACAAAGCAAATGGTACTGGCCTGTGTATATCATTAGCAATTTAAAAAAACATCAGTAAATGGCTAATTAATAACGAGTTAAAATAGGACTGCTGTTGTAATATGACAAGTGCTTTTATTAATAATAAAGAGTGACTAGGGTTGTGAGACTTTCAAAAATATGGCAGCATGCAGTGAGTCACTTCTATATACAGTACTGTATGGTTTGACATAACGAGCCGTTCCAGTATAAATCCATTTCTTATATAACTTTTGCAAATTTTTCGACTCCACTTTAACATATGATTTTTGTGTTCACAGCTTGGAGGAAATGTTGTTCGTTCTATTTTTGTCCTTACCGATCTACTGCTTATCTGCATTTCCATATCTCTCGCCGTATTTGGGTGCAAGGCTTTGAGTCACCCAACAACGGTCCCCCAGGTGAGTGCGTTTGCTGGAATACCGCAAAATATTACAGTCGCAAGCTAGAAATATAAGAGTTTATTCGATAATGTTAGGTCAACCACTAATAGTTTAAGGCCATAGGTCGACACCTGAAAAACGTTGACATGAAAAATGTTGAAACTCTTTTTTAAGCAAAAAAATGACTGCTTCGTACTTTACCATCCCAGTGGGCACAGAGGGAGAATTTAATAGTGTGCTGACCGTAGCGAGGCACCGTGCCCAAAGCATGGTGAGCGAAGCAAGTCATGCGAGGGGACACGGTACACTTAAACGGTGTCCATGTCGACCTATGTCGACATAGACCCAAAAACATAAAAGACTCATTTTGGTACTTGTTTCCTAGCAGGGCCACAACGATCATAATCGCGGTCATCGGGGGTAAAATCGGGGCCATCGCGGGCATCGCATGCGCAAAAAAATCGGGTGCGATGGGCCAGACGCGATGCCCGCGATTTCCCCATAGAGAACAATGTTAAATGCCTCAATTTACCCGCGATGACCACGATTTCCCATAGGAAACAATGTGAAATGGCTCAATTTACCCAAATTATCATAGGAACAATGGTAAATGGGCCAAAAACACCCCTGAACATTGAAATGTCCCCCCAAAAGTAGTTTACGCCACCACGTGATCAACGTGAACCCGAAGCGTTGCGAGCGCAGCGAGCCCGCGAGGGGCGGCGGTACGCGGATACCTGTGAAGCCCGCGAAGGGACGCGTTTACCTGTGAAGGTATCCGCGTCCCCTCGCGGGGCTCGCTGCGCTCGCCACGCTTCGGGCTCAGTGGCTCGCTGCGCTCGCCACACTATTCTATTCTCAATCCTCGCCCTAGTGGATAGTGGGGGTATGAAAAGGTCGGAGGACGCGTACCGCCGCCCCTCGCGGACTCGCTGCGCTCGCCACGCTTCGGGTTCACGTTCATCGCGGGGTGGCGTGAACTACTTTTGGGGGGACATTTCACTGTTCAGGGGGGTTTTTTGGGCTTTCTGGCCCATTTACCATTCTTCCCTATGATGATTTGGGTAAATTGACCCATTTAACATTGTTCCCTATGGGGAAATCGCGGTCATCACGGGTGGACCATTTAAGCATTTTTAGGCGCACACGACGCGACCGACCCGATTTTTCACTGTTTTCAATGCATTTCAATGGAAAAATCGGGGGCATCGCGTCGGCCGCGTCGCAGGCCACTAAAATTACCCCCGATGGCCAAGATTTGTGGCCGTGCTAGGAAACAAGTACCCTCATTTTTTTAAAATTTTGACCTTTTTCATGTTGACCTTTTGACAATGTCCACCTAAACCATGTTGATCTTTTTAGGTGTGGAACCTAAGGCCTGTCGACCATTACTGGTCAATCTAATGAGTGTCGTCATAAATCTTGTCGACCCTATGACCAATACCCTTTGCCTGGGGTATTTTGACCTCTATTAAAACCCCTGTGCTGGGCATGTGATGAAAACGTGACACCCCCTTTACTTGAGGCCACGCACTGCTTTGCCTCTGGCAATATGAATGTCCAAAAGTATACAGATAATTAATTGAGATCATTTTATTTCAGGCTTGCCTACCCTCCCAGAATGGTCGGGAGGCTCCCGAAAATCATGTTTGCCTCCCGGCCCCCTGGGAAGGTGGGCAAGTCTCCCGCTTGCTGGCCAGAGCCCCCTCTTACCCCTGCCCCGCTGGTTCAATTACCCTAAATTGCGGGTCTGTGGCAAAGAGGGTGGGGCTAAAATGATGCAAAAGCCCTTCCCCCTCTCTGCGGCTCACGAATCATTGAGTTTTATGGCATGGGGGTGGGGCCAAGTGATGTCAGCCTTGCCCCACCCCTTCTGACATGTTGCCTCTCCGGGCTTCTCCCGGAGAGGTGAAAATCAAAGTAGGCAAGTATGTTTTACTTAGTTGCTAATGATATCCACCCTCTTTTTCAGGTGCTCGTGATACAGAATGGGACTGCATTCTCTGTACCTTCCTTTTCCTATCCAGTCCCACCTACAGCAAATGCCCAACCACCGCCAACATATTATATTGCTCAAAGTGCTGTTAAGAATTGAACCAATGGAATCAAAGAAATAATGCACCTGTCTAGAACACTGTAAACAAGCTGTGTGCCATGCATAAGAAAAGCATGATAAATAATCAGTTTGACATTGTGTCCTTGTTTATCTGTTAATATCCATCTTCAGGGTTATGTGGCTTTAATCAAGACCATTAACAAGATCCTAGCTTAGGATAGGACAGTGCAGTGATCAATAGCGGGGTAGTGGCGTAACAATGGCACTGCAGCCCAAGCCTTGGCTTGGGGGAGCTGGTGCTGTGGGGGAGCATGGTCTCTAATCTCTATTAGTAGATGTTCCAGCTGACAGGACATACCATGTGAGCTGGGAGGGCAGGGGGAGCCTGAAATTAGCTTAGAGGACACAGTGGGCTCACTCTGCTCACCAAGCTCCGGTCCCGTGGCTCGCTCTGCTTCTCTCGCCACCTGGTTACTAGGCAACCGAGGGTGGTGTGGAGTATAATTGGTGTTGAAAAGACCTCGCTGCCACATGGTATGTTCCATCATCACGTGGTCCGAACAACATTCACTAGATAGGAACTAGCCACTACCTTATGGAATCTGTTGAAAATGTCCCTCCAAAAATGGCCGCAGCATCGCTCATTTTGGAGTTCCTGAGCAATAGCGTTTAAAATATCATCCAGTGTGCACGTTAAAAGGTAAACATGAATGGCCCCCTGCCCCGGCGTCTGTGCATGCAGCTCAATTTGACACATCGAAAATGACGACATGCTCAGTAAGGGGATCCGTTGACGTCACTAGACGCTATCGTTAATGATATTGTTCAGTTCTACAGAATGCCTTATTCCAGGGATGGGGAACCTTTGGTCCTCCAGCTGTTGTTGAACTACACATCCCAGCATTCCATGCTACAGTATAAGCCAGGCCAAAGAGCAAAACTGACGTGGGGCATGCTGGGATGTATAGTTCAACAACAGCTGGAGGGCCAAATGTTCCACATCCCTTCCCTATATTGTTTCGTCTGCGAATCCCCCAGTGTGTACGCACCAAAAGAAACACAGAGGAGGCAGAGCTGGGTTGGAGATTGCGCCTTCCTGAAGAGCCTTCCGCACTGGGTCCTAGTGCCCACCTGCTTCTGTTAGTAAGTAATAAAGGCAGAGCAAAGTAAAATGCACCTCTATGGTTGCCAATATAATGGTGCCCATACCCATATGCAATTGGAAGTGATGGGACATCGCAATGTGATGTCCCATTGTATCGGATCGCATTTTATGGTGCCCAAGTGTTTTTTTCCAGCACTCAATGTCACAATGCCACATTGGGTGCTGGAAGAGGGCAGGTGGCGGTGTAGCACAGCGCTGTGCAGGAAGGTTGGTGGACGGTGGGAGTCAGTGGCTCAGAGAGCTCACAGCCAATCAGAATGAATAAGGATGACACAGTCGGTAGCAGCGTCCTCCTCTGTCTGGCACTCTACTCTGCCACGTACCTGGACCCGCCCAATGTTTATATGGGCGTGTCCACTGAAACACTGGGGTCCACCCAGTAATGACCCCTGCCTTTGGCAAAGAAAAAATTATCCAAGACGCACGCAGCCGGAGCCGGCATATGTGCATTGGCAACAATGGGCTTGTGAAGCCACCAACCATCACTGGAGGATGCAAATCCGGACCTGTATCCAACATCGGCCACAGAGTGTCACATAGGTTTATAAATAGGGATGCCAATCCCGGGGCATTTTTTTAATCCCGGAATTCGGGATTAAAAAATGCCCAATCCAGAGATTCCCAGGATTGGCTTCCCTAATAATTTTTTTTTTTAAATGCCACGCCATTATCTTTATGGCAGGGTGCGTGCGAGAGCAGTCGGGTCCTGTGCGGGCGGACGGCCAGTTAGCTGGGAGCTGGACCACCAACCGGGGAGCTGGAGGCATGCAGTGTGACTGTGGGTGGGCAGAGAGGCTGGTCAGTCTATGCAGCGTGACCTTTGGCTGTCATGCTGCGCAGTGCGGCAGGCTGCGCATCGTGACTAGCTGGGCAGTGTCTGAGCGAGCGCTCAGACTCTGCCCTGCATTAGACGGCACATGCAGAGTTATTCTGAAATCACATGTGTGCTTCTGATTAACCTACATCCGTACAGTTCTGGTGATCTATCTGGCACCATGTGATTATTGGGCCAGATGTATCAAGCTTCCAAACATGAGAAAATGGGGAGTGATAAACAAACAGGCAATCAGCTCCTAACTGCCATGTTACAGGCTGAGTTTGAAAAATGACAGGTAGGAGCTGATTGGCTGGTTGTTTATCACTCTATGGAGAGTGATATACCACCAACCAATCAGCTCCTAACCATCATCTTTCGATGTTAGGGGTTCGGTAGCACATGCGTCTCGTGCACAAAGGGAGGGGGTTGTAGTGCGCAAGTGCGTCTCATGCACAATAAAGAAGGCATTTGCCAGTGCTCCATATTACATACTGGTAAATGCCTTCCTTTCAAACCCCCACTATCCACATCGGCGTGAAGTTGATTTAATAAAGTGTGGCGAGCATAGCGAACCACTGAGCCCGAAGCGTGGCAAACGGACGCGCCAGGGGTACGTGGATTACTTTACATGTATTCTGGCTGCACTCGCCACACTTTATAAAATCAACTCCACGCCGACGTGGATAGTGGGGGTATGAACAGGTCGGGAGGACGCGCTGCGCTCGCCACGCTTCGGGCTGGTGTGGATAGTGGAGGTGTTTAAGAAAACATTCACACCTGCCATATCATACATCTGAAACAATAATGACGACATGTGTTAACTGGTAACTGGATTTTAGTGAATAATTAAGAAGAAAAACACTTTTTTACAAAGTACAATAATATGAAATAACAAGTCAAAGAAAATATTAAAACAGTCATTCTTCACTTTCTGCATTCCCTTTAAATTCAGCTGAAGTTGACGCAGCTGTGTCTGCATTTGTGTCGGCTGGTTTGTTGGCCATTGGGAGCAAAGTTAGGGCATGTCAAATTTGCAGGAAAGCGTAGGTACAAGTCAAGATATTGGCGCGCAGTGCCCCTCTGTCTCTTGTTCCTCCACTTGCAAGATCCCCAGAGCCATTCGATGTTTTGGTTATGAACCCCAGTCTCCGGGTCCACGAAATTGTACCGGTGGTTGACACACGCATGATGGTACCCCGCCTGCTCAAGCTGTTGAGTGTTGTACGCGCGCCAACAGTCAGAGTATATAGTGGTACCCGGTTCAATATGCGTGTTGATGGCGGACATCAGGGTGCTGGCGTCACGGCTGGCTACAGGCGTTAAGAAACATTCACCTGTGTCTCGGGATATGCCTCCAAACAGCCACTGCTGAGGCAGGACGCGTCCAACATGATTTTTTTCGCTGGACAAAGAGACTTTCGTCCACCTCCACAATTTTCCCCGGACCGCCAATCCGGAGTTGAGTTGGGGTTGTGACATCAAATCCAGGGTGCAGGCCTCCCGCATAAGGTTATTGTAACTCACTGCATTTTTTTTAGAAATCAAGAGGTGCTGCTCACAAAATGTAATGCTTGTTAGCTCCTCCGCCCAAGAAAATATGAAGCATAGAAGCGTCATAAATGTCAGGTGGCATCCTTGAAAGCGCTGTGCGGCCCGGAGACTAACCTTCTTGCCACAGCTTCTTATGTGGCAGTGCCACATCCGCTCCTGACATTCAGTCTCATTGGATGCCCATTGACACAGGTCTGTGTCTCTGGCAGCAAGTGGCGGCGTTGTAAAAACTCCACCGACTCCTTCACCGTCTACGGCAGGTTAAAGATAGTTCATTTGTCGGCAGCCATCACTGACACCATGTAATAAGGTGCTGACAGAATGCTGACTGACTGCGATAACTGCGTAACACTGACGGACTACGCTGGCCGCTGGAACACTACGCTTATTCTGACAGGGACGCTGACTGCGCTGGCCACGGGAACTGATACTGACTACGCTTCTCCATTTGAGAAGGAATTTGCATCTGCGAGTGATTCAGAATAAGGGCACTTGTACTGAAATTCAGACGCATGCACATTCCTGCCCTATACCACATAACTGACCCTAAGACGCACATAAAAAACCCTATCTAATTATTTTAATATTTTTCTCTACATTTTTGGGGGGCCTAGGGGTGCCGTCAAATAATTCTGATACTCTAGGGTGGCGTGATTCAAAAAAGATTGGGAACCCCTGCCTTAATAGCAAGACTGCGCCATACAGTATGTAGTCCTGAGGGATTATAAACACTGTACACGCGATGCTTGTTATGTCATTCTAACAGCTGCAATTCCCAGGGGTCTAAGATGAAATGAATGGTTTGTGTATCATTGCTTCCTGTTTGCTGCTTTATATTTCCCAGCAGTCAAATAGTTTATGGTACAGCGTCTATCCCCCGCATCCAGAGGGGCTGGGGGCTTGGCTAGAGGCTCACAGAGCCTCAGAGCCATGCCCCCACAGCGTAAAATGGGGGCGTGGCCTCGTGGCACGATGCGATTATAGGCCACGCCCCCTCCCGCGGCAAGCCTCCTCGGGGACAGTAGAAGTTGGGAGGTATGTGTCTGGGTCTACAGTCATATGGTCAACCACTAATGGACAACAGTCAAAAGGTCGACAGACAAAAAGGCCGACAGTCAAATAGGTCGACAGGGTCCAAAGGTGGATAATGAAAAAGGTTGACCGGGTCAAAAGGCCTACAGTCAAAAGGTCAACAGGGTCCAAAGGTCGACGGTCAAACGCTCAACAGGTTGACAGCTAAAAGGTCGAAAAGGTCAAAAGGTCAATATGGGAGAGGTCGACATGGAAACAGTCAACATGAGTTTTTGGTGTCTATGTCAACATAGGTCGACATGGACACTGTCTAAGTGCACCACGTCGCCTCTCATAGCTCGCTGCGCTCGCCATGCTTCAGGCTTGGTGCCACACTGCGCTTGGCACACTATTTTAATCTCCCTCCACAACGTAGTGGATGGTAGGGCATGAAATACCGCCTGTCGGCACATGTCGGCTCTTAATTTTGTTAAAAAATGCATGTCGACCTTTTTCATATCAACCATTTTCATGTTGACCTTTTCACCATGTCAACCTTTTGGCTGTCAACCTTTTGACCCCGTCAACTTTTGCATTGTCGACCTTTGGACCCTGTTGTCCACATACTTAAAAATAATCACAACATTTGCAGCGCCGTTTTCCTGATGCCTAAAACCTGAGGCGTAGACATTGATAACGTGACTGTCCTGAATTTGTTTACACGAATCAGCAACAACCTCTAGAGGATTGCATCACTGCAGGTTGGAATCTCCATCTACTCACCGAACCGTTTTTTCTTTATAATGTACTGTACTGTAATTCATCTCTGTTCCCAGCACTTAAGGCCCACACACACATTGGGCGACTTGGAGCTGAAAGCCGCTCACTTTACTCGTCTGAGCTGCTTTCAGCTCGAAAGCCGCCCCCAGTGTGTACGGGGCAGCGATGAGTGGTGAGCACTGATGCGCGTTCCCGCATCATCGCTGGCCCAGACCGCTCATCTGTTGGTATTACCAGCAGATGAGTCAGTGGCGTAGCTACGTTTTGGGCGCCCCCCCCCGCCGTTAGGGGGGGGCGCCCATACCCACCCCCCGCCGCCGCCGCCCCGTCAAGCACCCCCGCCCCGTCGCCTATGCTAACCCCCTCCCCCGCAGTCTTACCTATCGCGCTGCGCTGGTCCCGGCGGCTCCGTTCTTCTGCTGAGGACCACCACAAAATGGCCACCCCCATACAGAAGACAGTTTCAGAGATCAATGTGCTATATGGGGGCGGCCATTTTGTGGTGGTCCTCATCAGAAGAACGGAGCCGCCGGGACCAGCGAGATACGTAAGTCTGCGGGGGATTGGGGGGGGGATAACTATAGCACCGCAGCCCCCGGCGCCCCCACATGCACAGCGCCCCCCCGCGGTGGCGGGGGCTGCAGTGCTATAGTTACGCCCCTGAGATGAGTGACAGACTGGACGGCATTCCATAGCGTCCTACGCAGGGGGGCGTACAGACCAGAATGACCTGCTTAGTCTGCTCTTTAAAGATGGGGGCAATACTTACCATCCGTAGTCCCGTGCCACAACATCAGCACTGTAAAAAGCACTGGGAAATCTTTTCAGTGTATCGCAAATGCGTGGGGGCACCAGTAAAATCGGACGGACGGGCCCCGGTAAAATCAAGGGGGGGGTTTAGGGGGCGTTGTCACACTCCAATGGAAAAAGTAAACGAGAGGGAGAGGACAGACTGCTGCTGCAGCTGTCTCTCTTCTTAGCTCAGCAAATGGCCCTGAGCAGCCAGACCCGGGTAAAAAGTACCCGCTCCCCGCCCCATCTCAATGCCACTGCACATGCACTGTAGAGAAATCACTGGGAAAATGGCTGCAGCACCCAAGTCCCAGAGACCTGTGCATGTGTACCAAAATGCTAGGTTCCTCTAGCGACATTAGTGCCCTAAGTCAAGAGCACTGCCAGATAGAGAGGACAAAGAAGCCTGAACAGGAGCCTCCTCCTCTCTTAAGATACCCATGGCAATATCATTTGACCATGCAGACTAACACAACGGTGCATGTCCTGCTGAAAAACCTAGATCATCCAGTCGTGTGTTAGTCTAAACCAGAGGAGGGGTTGCAGAACAGTGAGCCTCATCCACTGCCAGTGAGTCAGTTTGGAATGGCAGTTGGCAGCAGTGGGTTTGTTTCCTCTATTTGAATATTTAATCGTGCTGCAGCCCCCACCCCTGGATTGACCACTGGTCTAACCTGATTTATCGATAAATACTAAGGAATTGTTTTATCAATCAGGGAAAAGAGCGGAGAAGTGGACTGGTGGAGAACTTGCCCATAACAACCAATAAGCTTCTAATTCTCATTGGCCCTTATTCTGATCGGTGCGGATATTCCCGCTTGCGTACGGGCCGCCGATGTTTATCGTCTGCGCATGTGCAGAGGTCACTCTGCGCATGTGCAGGCGATTTCGCCGCATGGATTCTTTATACGCCGCACAGGGGGCGTAGAGGGGCGTGAGGGGCTACTTATCCTCATTACCCTATGCATACGCCCCGCGTTTCATGGGCGTTCCCATGCAAACGCGGGGCGTATGCATGGTAATGAGGCCGTGACGCGTGGGTACGGGGCGGGCATCTGACATCGCCGGATGTCAGCTGCCCGCCCCCATACAAGATTTCACACGGACAAGTGTCCGTGTGATCTTGTGTTGCGGGACCTGGTGGAGCGTGCGGCCCTGCATTCGATGTTCGGCGACCATCGAATGCAGGAGCTGCTCCCACCATGGAGGAGGCGTATCCCCGTGCACATTCATGCGGACCGCCACATATCCGCATACGGACGGAGGTGGCGATCCGTATGGAAGGCGGGGATTCGCCAAGACGGACATCACCGCATATTTCTGATCGGGCCGCACCGATCAGAATAAGGGCCATTGTACAGAATGTCCTAGATAAAGCTGATTGGTTTGCTATAAGCAACATTTTCAGTGGTCCACTTCCCCACTCTGTTCATTGCTCAATACATTGACCTATACCTTAAATCTGATTGGCTGTTATCGGTCACATTACACTGAACAATTTACCTCAAGTTATTAATAGGGCTTAATTCAGCCGAAGGTGTAAGCGTTAATGATCCCTTTCAGTTTCTAAGAAAACGTGAGGCCTGACTGCACAGCTGCAGCTGGTTTATGTTCCTTGTACTTGGTAATAGATCCCCTGGGAAAAGATATTTAATGTTAATTGGATGTAAGAAAACAACAAATGGCTTATGGTTGTATTATTGTCACTTCTTATTGAGCTGTGACATAACGCAGGTGATCCTATTACACTCAGCTGTGCGTTGTACATTTATAAAGTGTTTGTTTCTTCTCCGTTGAGTTTCCACCATGTCCTCTGTGAATGAGGCGGGCCCGCACAGCTATGAAGCTTTATCCAGCGATGTACCCCCTGATGCTCCTCACCTGAACGCACATAATATCCCTGTACAGTTTCATGTACAGGCACTGCCTCCGGGATACGATGCCTCAGCTGCAGCCCCGATGTGGAAGGTCCCTACGGTTGCCCCGCAGTGGAGCCTCGCTACTGTCGTCCCCCAAATTGCGGAATCGTCAGCCTTTTACCAGACTTTTCTCAAGGGCAAACCAAAGGCTCTCGGGGTGAGTGGAGTGTTTGTGTTTAGTGTCGGCCTGATTCAAGGGATAACGGCAAGGCTGATGCTTACGCGGTTGAGCCATTGTTGCTGACTGTGAATGCGCCCGGGTTGGACTGTGGCTGCGCCAAGGTGGCTTTCAGTAGTTGCTCCTACTGGGGATCTATTGGCAAATTGATTGACAGTCAGGAACAGTTTGGGGGAGGTTATGGGGTATGGTGGCATGTTGTGGCCATTCTCAGAGCATGTTTAAGACTTAATCTGCGTTATTCAATGCAAGGCTGCCTGCAGTGGCGTAACAATGGCACTGCAGTACAAGCGGTGGCATGGGGGAGTCGGTGTTGTTTGTACATGGTCTCTGCAGATTCCAATGGGTCTGGCCGTCCGTATGGAATCTGATGAAAATGTCTCTCCAAATATGTCAGCTGCCTTGGAGGAGACATGCTAGAGGTCCTACTGGACAGATGGATAAATGCTAGAGATCCTACTGGGTGACTCCCTGGCACTGAGCATGTAACTCCCTGGCAACAAGCATGAAACCCCTGGCTACTAGCATGAAACCCCTGGCAATGAACTTAAAACCCCTGGCAATGAGCATGAAACCCTTGGCAACGAGCATTTAATCCCTGGCTAATAGCATGCAACCCCTGACGATGAGCATGTAACTCCCTGGCAACAAGCATGAAACCCTTGGCTACTAGCATGAAACCCCTGGCTACTAGCATGAAACCCCTGGCAATGAGCTTGAAACCCCTGGCAATGAGCATGAAACCCTTGGCAATGAGCATGTAATCCCTGGCTAATAGCATGCGACCCCTGACAATGAGCATGTAACTCCCTGGCAACAAGCATGAAACCCCTGGCTACTAGCATGAAACCCCTGGCAATGAGCATGAAACATGAAACCCCTGGCAATGAGTATGTAACACCCTGGCAATGAGCATGAAACCCTTGGCAGTGAGCCTGTAACCCCTGGCAATGAGCATGAAATTCCACAGCGCCAGCTCCCCCAAGCCACTGCTTAAGCTGCAGTGCCATTGTTACGCAACAGAAGGAGATACCGATCTGTAATAACACATCAGCAGGCGTTCTAAGCCAGCGTTACAAGCTGTAATAAAGGAATTAGTATAGGCCATTGGGTTGACATGCTTAAGGTTGACATGGATGGAAGGTTGACACAAGTATTAGGTCGACGATGGCTAGGTCGACAGTAAAAAGGTCGACATGAGTTTTCACCTTTTTTTGTCCCGAATGTTGACATGGTTGACATGGACACCATATCGGTGCACCGCGTCCCCTTGCATGGCTCGCTGCACTCGGCACACTATTATCCGTCCACACCTTAGTGGATGGTAGGGCATGAAATACCGCCTGTTGGCACGTCGGCTCAAAAAAAGTGAAAACCCCAAGTCGACCTTTTGACTGTCGATGTAGCCATTGTCAACCTAATGCTCGTGTCGCCCATCCATTCATGTCGACCGTAAGCATGTCAAAATATTTAAGGTGTCGACCTAAGCCATGTCACCCAAAGCATGCCAACTTTAAGTGTGTCGAACTTACGACCGTATGCCGAAGCATTTAAAGAAAACCGATGTTCTGATGTATAAATACTGCACCTCCCTTTCCTATACTAGTGCATTGATGGGGACCTTAATCTTGGGGCTGCACAGTTTGCACTAGGTAACGTCACTTATAGGCCCTTATTCAGGTTCATTCGTTCGCATGCACATACGCACGCAGTGCTACACTGCAAAACCGCTAGCACGCATCTTGCAGTCACGCCTATAAACTTGCCAACTCATACGTACGCACACATATCCCCAAAAAAGGTGTGGTCTACCACGGCGTGCAATCAGAAATGCTCGCACGCCCCACCACATTTCCACACGCACCACATTGTGCGTGCGAACATGTTTTCTGTGCGTAATGTTTTGCAGTATACACTTTTAAGCACGCAAGACACATGCACTCACCACATCAATCAATGATTTCACGCTCCTCAATTAAGTGGGATGGATGTAGACTTGATTCAATCTGCAAACCTCATTACTCACGCAGACAACCCCTTAACCTCGTTATTGTTTTCCATTAACGCATATTTCTACCTCAATAAAGTGTCTAATGTTCGATGTGTTGGTTTCTCATTACCTTTTTCGCGAATATGGTTGAATGTGTAGCGATGTCTATAATAAACACATGTTAGATACGCATATCACACACTAACAATATAGTGACACATGTCATTCGTCACAAATGTACAGACACACACTCATACACCTTTATGTTGTATCTGAATTCGCGTAAAATGACGCATATATGCTATTTAAATTTTCGCACTTCATTATCCAATACCGACTCGGCAATATTTGAGAAGGCTGGTTGATAGTTTGGCCACCATTGGCCAAAGTAGGGTCAGGAGTAGGCTGTGTGCTGGTCCCTGCCTGTGCTTGTGTTGGTGGTGGGTAAGCCTGCTTTTGCCTTTGCCACAGCTCCTCAGCTTGTCTGAGCCGTAGCATCAATACACGCGCATACTGTATATACAGGACGTCTCCATGTAATGCATATTGTATGTATTGACGTGGTTATGTGTACGGTCTGCGTATTTTAATTTTCGCAAACATATTGTTCTGTGAAGATGGACTAATAAAGTTATTACATGACAATTTTTGTGACCAATCAGACACCAGGCAAACTTATATATGTGCCTGCAATTAATAACTGCGCCATTGCCAAGATGTCTTCTGGAAGGGCACCATCTTTTTCCCTGAGGGAGCTTGTGGCCCTGGTTCGGGTTATGGACCATCGGCTTGGTGGCAGGGGCCCCTGTGTGTCCAATGCAGAGAAGCGGCGGGCGTATAATGCAGCCCGCCGGCGAATCTTCTTTCGGACGGGCGTCAGGAGGACCTTAGACCAGGTTGAGCGCCGGTGGTCCGACCTCCGCCGAAGGCAGCCGGAGCTGCTATGTTCTTTTCGCCGCTACATTAGCCGATGTGAGTATTTTGTCATTGCTTTAAAAATGCGAAATATTATAGTGTTTATATAGCACTTTTGTAATTAATATTTCGTTGTGCATTAGTCTATGGGTATATTATGTCTATGCTATGTCGGCCTATATATGGGCTGCTAGGTTAATATATGGTTGTGTAGTGGTATATATGGGTAGTGTGTATATGTCCATATATGGATGTACATTAGTGTGCATTATTTTGATATAAATTATGTCCTAATAAAAAATGTCACCTTTCCCATATATATAAAGTTTCTATGTTGTAATCTATACTAAATTATTCTTTCCTTTTTCCTTTCATATTCTGCCACCATCCCTGACTCCTGAACCATCATGGCCATTTCAGCTCAGGCCAGGGCACGCATCAGGGCCCGTCAGGAGGAGGCTGCGAGGGAGGCCATGGAGCAGGCCAGAGCTGCACGAGCCATGTCACCAGCCGCAAGCCCATCCACCTCCCACTCCCACACTTCCTCCCCCTCCCCTTCCCCCTCCCAGTCTGTGTGGTCAGAGACCGTGCCACCCCCTGGACAGCACACCATATCCCCATCCACCTCCCACTCCCACACTTCCTCCCCCTCCCCTTCCCCCTCCCAGTCTGTGTGGTCAGAGACCGTGCCACCCCCTGGACAGCACACCATATCCCCATCCACCTCCCACTCCCACACCTCCTCCCCCTCCCCTTCCCCCTCCCAGTCTGTGTGGTCAGAGACCGTGCCACCCCCTGGAGAGCACACCATATCCCCATCCACCTCCACCAGCCACACCTCCTCCCCCTCCACCACCCCTCCCCCCTTCAACCCACCACTACCCCCTTTTGAACCACCCTATTACTCCCCACCACCCTCCCCAAACCCCTCCCAAACCCCACCACACCCCAACACCTTGGACATGACACCCATCCCTCCAGCATCCCTCCTTTTGGCTCCATCCCCCAGCTACAGGCCAACCACCACCAGAGAGCAGGATGACAATGGCAGCCGTAAGTAAAGAATGTGCATAATGGTCACACCCAAAATGCAACACATTACCAAACACAACATACACATATGTGATGGCCACATCATTCTTTGTCCCACATATACACTGCAGTCCTAGGCTAACCTGTGGGGTCTTGTCCTCCAGGTTTAAACAGCACTGTTGGATTTGAATTGTGGTGTGTGGCCATGCCTCACCATGCCAGAAATTACAAGTTACAAACTTAGAAATCATCTTTTCCTTTATTTTAGAACAGTGTCTCCTATAGCAAACCATAATCTGTGGCAGTTTACAAAGGAGACAGTGATACAACAAACATGGTACTTACAGACAGTTAAAAGGCTGGAGGGCCCTGCTCAGAAGCTTACAATCTATAGGGGCAGGTCATAACATATCCTACAGTAGTGGTGTTGGAGACTTGTGGGCAAAGCTGTTATATAAGTGTAGTTCCCAGCATGATGAACCACATACATTTTCACACTGTTCTTTTAATAGTGTGTTAGGCAATGCTGAGGCATGCATGACTCAAACAGCTGTAGGCCCATGTACAATGTATTTGTGCAATTGGTGTGGTCTTCACAGTTAAATTGCAACTTCTTAGTTTTGGCAAATATACAGCAGAACTGCATTTATTACAGTACATTTACACAATAATATTTTTCATTCTAGCCAGAAACTGAAGAGAAGCAGCCAGATGCAGAACTTCTTGTGGCCTTCATACACCTCACCCTCCTCTACCTGGCCACACTTGTTGCTCAACTGCAGGCTCTTCTGCATCGTTCTTGATTTTTTGTTTGCTTTGTTATTAAAAAAGTAGGCTAATGTTATAAGTTGTGTGTGTTATTTTTACAACATATGCCATTCACCTTTTCACAACCACATCAGTGTAATGGTGCTTAGTCCCCCATAACCATTGTCAATACAGAGATAGTGAGGCACACCAATGTATGTGATATGATAAATGTTTATTTTGCTGTCAAAAATTATGTGAAAAGGTATAATTGCTCCATAAAAGGCAGAGCAGCTCCATTAGTGTGCAGTCGCCATCATACATGTGTACACACACCAAGCAGCATCCCGTAGGTGACCATTGACCTCGCACCACAACACCTTCATGAGTTCATCTACAAGGATAGGAAAAGGCAAAGCATTTAGAAATACATACTAGAAACCAATCATCACATGCAAACTAATGCTAAGCATCACATATATATTGGTGCAAGTAAATACGCACAAGTTGTGATAATGTATTTCAATCTATCTTATATGGTGACACATCAATCTGCCAATGGAAGATGGTTAGTAGTTGACAATATGTTGTAAATGAATGACACTACACCTACCTGAAAAAGCGGCCCACCACAGAGTCTCGGAGGGTGTGTCCTCGAACATTTTCAGGGTGTCTGTAGCGGCAGGGCGCAGTGTCGTGTGCCTCAGGTGGATGGACTTCCTCCTCGGGGAAGGGTACAGACCTCGTTACAGCTATGTTGTGTAACAAACAACACAACCCCACAATCTTTGCCACCATGGCTGGCGCATACTGGAGGTCACCACCAGTGCGATGGAGCACACGAAATCGGCCCTTCAAGAGGCCAATGGTGCGCTCCACGACTTGCCTGGTGCCGACATGGGCCGCATTGTATGTCTCCTGTGGGCCTGGTGTTGGTGAGCTGTAAGGAGTTAGCAGCCAGGGTGTGCATGGGTAACCGGAGTCACCCAAAATCCACGCATCACGTCCTTCCAACTCTTTCAATCTTTGCCATATCCTGGTTTGCCTAATGACATAGGAGTCATGGGCACTTCCAGGAAAGTTGGAGTTAAAGGCCAGGATCTGCATGGATGGGCCACACACCACCATCACGTTGAGGGAATGGAACATCTTACGATTACGGAAGATGTGCTCAGTACGTGATGGTGGCACAAATGGTACATGTGTCCCATCCACAACACCTATCACATTAGGGAAATCCGCAATGTGTTGAAATTGCAGCTTGACCCTATCCAGGCAATCCCGGTCTAATGGCATGGCCATGAAGTGCCCCTTGCGTCGAAACATGGCCAACATGATACGCCTCAGGATCCGACTGAAAGTAGGTTGGGAAACTCCTGCAAGCACTGCCACCACTTGCTGGAATGACCCTGAGGCACAAAAATGCAACACCGCCAACCACTGTGTGAGAGGCGGAATTGCTGTTGGGAGCCGGTGACTGCTTTCAAGATCACTCTCTATTAATGAGAGAGTGTCTAGGATCACATGCGGTGGTAACCGGTACCTTGTTTGTACCTCATCATCCGGCATCCCAAAGAGGGTTACACGTGTGCGGAAGATTTGGGCACGCCCCAGCCTCCTTCCTCGAACAGGTGGAGGCACACGTTCTGCCTGTTGCTGCACACCCACCTCAATGGCCACCATTTGCATCTGGAAGTAAAAAGGTATTGTTGACAAAATGACCAAAACACACACAGACACACAGACTCACCCCATCAACAACACAGCAAATACATACGGGCAGAGGATGCCTGTAGAGATCCATACTCAATCCTAGTCCAACAAAAAAGGGCATGTATTGTAAGATGACCATTAGCACACAAGCATCACATAACATTACCATCTCCTTAAGTAACAATCCACCCAAGTTAGGTATGATTGCATGACGTACCCCCTAGACATTTTGTATGATAATGACAGAGCACTGTACTATGATGTGTGGCTACACACCCAAAACATACTCACACACCAAAAAATAAACAGCTGCAACTGTAAACACCACACACCAATGTCCGGTGAGCTGTGATTTACCTTAATATACTACTGAGGAAAGCAAGAATTGGCCACAGTACTTGACCACTAATCCAATCCTAAACCAAAAATAGACAATACAAATAGCATTACAATGTGCCCCATTAACAATGACACCAGTATAAACCATCAGTGCAGAGATGCATAGTAACATTACAGATGGAATGTTCTGTATGCATGGCACACCTTTAAGGCAAAATGTGTCATGCAATAGAAAGATTGACAACATTACACATGGCAATATTTGGTACTCTATAAAAATAGCAACAATACTTACACAGTGTGCTCCTGAAACATACGCGAATACCGTTCAGGGGCGGGCTGGGCCGGGGGGCAGAGTGCCACATGCCCCCCGGGCCGGTATCTGCTGGCTGGGGCTGGGCCGGCTGTGTGCTGTGCAATGTATCTCACCGCCGCCGCCTCCGGGTCCAGCCGCAGACAGCGTTCTGTAAGCCGACGGCCCCTCCAAAAATGGCCGCCGACTTGGAGGAGACAGACACTAGAGGTACTGCCATACCTCTAGTGTCTGTCAGTGCAGCCAGCGCTACCCGGAAGTGCGGATTCGGGTAGCGCTGCTGCGCTGTTTAAGGAACCCCTAGCCACAGAAGTGGAACTTCTGGGCAACGTTTCTGTTGTTTTTTTTTTTTTTTTTTACTACTGTACATCTCAGCGGCGCCCACCCCATCCAGCTCCCCCAGCCCAGTTACAGCCGTCACAGCCGCTGTCGCAGTGCGGGCTGTGGCGGACTTCTGACCTGCCTATGATTGTACAGCCTGCGCTTTGCCTGCGCAGGCTGGTGAACAGAGCCAGCTGCCAGCCGCCCGCCGCAGATAACCTCCTCCTTCCCGGCTCCCACAATGTGGCTACCAGAAGGGACCACGACCATCAAAGTTAAAGGAGGTAATGTGGTATATGAAGAAAGGGGGCAAGGAGGGTGTGTACAGGAATGTTAGGGACTGTCAGTGGCTATCAGATGGTCATATGGGATGGGGAGGTTTTGGCATGTGTATGTTGGGGACAGTCAGTGGAATGTGTCTGTGGCCAGGATAGAGGGTTATTATGGGGTGTATATTGGGGGACAGAAACTGAAGTGCAGGATGTGTTGGGGTAGTGGTATATAGAGTGTTTGTAGGAGATAGGGGGAGTAGGGTTTGTTGGGGGTAGAGGGATATGGGGTGCATGAGGGAAGACGTGGACAGGGGGAGTAGTGTAAGGGTATAGGGGTATGGTGATAGCTGATAGGAGGTGTATTTGGGCATTATTATGTTTAATGGGTGCTGGCTTTATGTGAAATGGACATTACAGTGTTTGGCATTATGTGTAATGGGCATTACGGTGTTGGCATTATGTATAATGGGCATTACGGTGTGTGGCATTATGTGTATTGGGCATTACGGTGTGTGGAATTATGTTTATTGGGCATTATGTTGTTGGCGTTATGTGTAATTGTCATTACGGTGTTGGCTTTATGTGTAATGGGCATTACGGTGTGTGGCAATATGTGTAATGGGCATTACAGTGTGTGGCATGTGTAATGGGCATTACGGTGTTGGCATGGTGTAGTGGGCATTACAGTATGGCATGTGTAGTGGGCATTACGGTATGGCAAGTGTAATGGGCATTACGGTGTGGCATTATGTTTGATGGGCATTACGGTGTTGGCTTTATGTGTGATGGGCATTATGGTGTGTGGCATTATGTGTAATGGGCATTACGGTGTTGGCTTTATGTGAAATGAGCATTACAGTGATGGCTTTATGTGTAATGGGCATTACGGTGTGTGTGGCATTATGTGTAATGAGCATTACAGTGTAAATGTTTGCAACGCGCCTTCGGCACACACTGTCCCCGTTTCTGGTGTATGTGTGTGGGGAAATGATTGGTTAATCCTTGCTGCATACTAGAGGGGTGTAGGGAGAGGGTAGGGTGGTGAAACGTTGGCGATGGTGGTGGGCCACTTGCTTGTGTTGCCCCCCAGGCTGAAAGTTGCCAGCCAGCCCCTGATACCGTTGAACTATACATCAGCCGCAAGCAAACTCAACAATCGCCATATTTATAGGCACACACCATGATTGTGGATAACCACACAAATGATGCGCAAGCAAACACGCACTAAACACTGGCATGGATTGAGAATGACACATTCCAATTTAATGAATCTACAGTGCACATTAGAACCAAAAAAAATACGGTTGCCATGCGCTTAATAACTTACACATGTGAGGACGCCCCAAAAGATAGTGGTGGATAAGTTAGACATGTGGGAACGCACCAAAATAAAGTGATGGACGTTAGCAAACCTAAAGAGCCATGTTGCCAGGTTTTCACTGCTAACGCACGCGTGCTCGCGCGTTTGTGAAAATTAGCTGGCGTCCGAAAAAAACAATTAGCACACGAGCCAGCCTACAAATGGACACATGAGTGCATAGCACATTTGGCAGCTCAATGAGTTCTGATTCAGAGGGAGACGTTACCTCAGACCACGAGGCTATCATTGAAAGACTCACTGCCATCACTGAAGCCCTCATGGAGAGGAGAAGAGGAGAAGAAGGGGAAGGCTCATCCTCATCCTCACAGCTAGCCATTCCAACACACTCTGCACATCAGTCCGTGGGTGCTGCAGTGGCAGGTCAAAGTGCTGGGGGTCCTACAGATGTGGCTAACCGAAGCCGCAACACCCCTTTCACTAAAATTGAATTGGGCATTTTAGTGCCTAAAGCCAGAGACCTCATCGAATTTGGCCCAAAAAAAATGAGCACCAATGCCAAGGATAAGGTGTGGCAACAAATCACCAACGACATCAATGCCATCTCTCCTCAGGCCCGTGATTGGCAACATGTGAAGCGCAGGCAAGTGTGATATGGTGTGTGTGTGTGTGTGTCTGTGTGTGTGTGTCTGTGTGTGTGTGTGTTGTTAAGTGTGTATGGGTGTTTTTTTAAACAATAACAAATGTAGAAGGCATGGGTATGTGGATGTATGTGCAGCTGAAAAGAGAGGTAGTATCACCACATGTGGAATGTCTGCAAAATAGTGGTAATGGTTACACTTTCAGGGGTGAAGATGACAAGGTGTTTCTTATGTGTAATGGCATGTAGTGCATGTGTAAATAAAGTAAATGTGTCAGTGTTACAATGCTAATGTAGTGTAATGCTTGGAAGAAGGTATGACATTTATATGGGCAGAAATTGAACCATGTGTATCATAACCCGGTGGACATATATAGACATGTTAAATGCAGACATATATGTATCATTTTTGATTAATATTTTGCAAACATTTATGCAGGTGGCAAGATTTCAAATCACGCCTTAAAAGGAAACTGTCCAACAGATGGACAGCAAGCCAAAAAACAGGTGGAGGAAATCTCCCTGACCACCTCCAGCTTACGTCACTGGAGGAACTGGCCCAGGACTGTATTTCCCAGGAGGAGATTAAAGGTGTCTCCAGCATGGACAGTGAATTGGGGCCAGATGAGTTTGGCGCAGATACTGCCGGTAAATGTGAAATTGAAGTGGCACACTATAGACTGACAGGTGTATGAGCAACATCTGATATTTTCTTGTCTGTTGTTTCTTCACAGATGACAACACTGAGGCTGACGCTTCTGCTCCTCCACCACCACCACCACCATCAACAACTGAAAGCAATGGTGGTCAAGGAAAAACAGCAGCTGAGAACATTTCCCTTGCACATGTACTGCAGGACATACGTAAGCAGGTCCGCAACACTATGGAATGCCAGGATCAAATGCTGCAGGTGGTTGTGAAAATGGCACACAGTCTCGAGGGCCTCCACCATGAAGCCAGACGCTTCAATGAACATATGGCCACTGAAGTATCCTCCACTCGGCCCACACCAGCAGCTTCGACCTCACAGGGTGAAGGTCAGAATGCACCCCCACTTTTGCGTACACGCAGGTGTGGTAGACCCACCAAAGGGGGAGTCCAGAAGCGACCGCGAAAATAAAAATTTTTTTTTTCTTTATTAGTATTTTTGTATTTTTGTTTATTTTCCATTTTTTTATGTTTGCCTTTTTGTGTGTACAAATTCTGTTCCTTTTAATTTTTGTTTAACCCCTTCCTGACAGAGCCAGTTTTTGCGTTCCTGACAGAGCCCTTTTTTTCAAATCTGACATGTCTCACTTAAGTGGGGATAACTTTTTTTTGCTTTTACTTATCCCAGTGATTTTGAGATTGTTTTTTCGTGACACATTGTACTTCAAATTAGTGGTAAATTTGGGTCGATACAGTCTGTGTTTTTTTGTGAAAAATACCAAAATGACGGAAAAAAATGGAAAATTTAGCAATTTGCAAAATGTTAAATTTTCTGCTTGTGAGACAAATAATCATACCACTCAAAATAGTTAATAACTAACATAGACCATATGTCTACTTTATGTTTCCATCATTATTTCAACTTCCTTTAAATTTTTTTGGACACTAGGAGGCTTACAATATGAATAGCAAATTCTCAAATTTTCAAGAAAATTTCAAACACTGATTTTTTTAGGGACCAGTTCAGTTCTGATGTGACTTTGAGGGACTTGTATGTGAGACACCCCCATAAATGATACCATTTCAAAAACTGCACCCCTCACAGTATTCAAAACAGCATTTTGGAAGTTTGTTAACCCTTTAGGTGTTTCACAGGAATTAAAACAAAGTGTAGGTGAAATTTCAAAATTTCATTTTTTTTGCAGATTTGCAATTTTAATACATTTTTCTAAGGAACACAGTACATTTTACTAGAGAAATGTGACTAAAAATTGATTCCCCCAATTCTTTTGTTTTCATAAATATCCTATATGTGGCCCTAGTGTGCACGTTGACCAAACCACAGGCTTCATAATAGAAGGAGCACCTACTTGATTTTGGAGCCTCCTTTTTATGAGATTATTTTTTAGGCACCATGTAGGTTTCTAGGCACCATAAGATGCTAAAAGTTAGGAACCCCCCCACAAGTGACCCCCTTTTGCAAACTACACCCCTCAGGGAATTCATCTAGGGGTATAGTGTACATTTCAAACCCCCAGGGGTTTCACCAATTGTGGTACAACTGGGCAGTGAAAATGAAAAATTATTTTTTTTACACAAAAATGCAGTTCTGGCTCCAAATTTGTCATTTTCAGAAGGTATGAAGGAGACAAAGCACCCCAAAATCTGTGCCCCAATTTCTCCCGAGTACGGCAATGCCTCACATGTGACCAAAAAATACCATTTGGGTGCATGGCAGGACTCAGAAGGGAAGGAGTGATTTTTAAATTTTGCAGCTCAGATTCTGGTGGAATTTTGGTGGGTGCTATGTCGCATTAGCAAGACCCCCCAAGCACCAATACAGTGGAACCCCCCCACAAGTGACCCCATTTTGCAAACTACACCCCTCAGGGAATTCATCTAGGGGTATAGTGTACATTTCAAACCCCCAGGGGTTTCACCAATTTTGATACAAGTGGGCAGTGAAAATGAAAAATTACATTTTTTTACACAAAAATGCAGTTCTGGCTCAAAATTTTTCATTTTCACAAGGAATGAAGGAGAAAAAGCACCCCAAAATCTGTGCCCCAATTTCTCCCGAGTACGGCAATGCCTCACATGTGACCAAAAAATACCAGTTGGGTGCATGGCAGGACTCAGAAGGGAAGGAGTGATTTTTGGATTTTGCAGCACAGATTTTGGTGGAATGAATGGTGGGTGCTATGTTGCACCAATACAGTGGAACCCCCCCACAAGTCACCCCATTTTCCAAAGTACACCCCTCAGGGAATTCATCTAGGGGTATAGTGTACATTTCAAACCCCCAGGGGTTTCACCAATTTTGATACAAGTGGGCAGTGAAAATGAAAAATTAAATTTTTTTACACAAAAATGCAGTTCTGGCTCCAAATTTGTCATTTTCAGAAGGTATGAAGGAGAAAAAGCACCCCAAAATATGTGCCCCAATTTCTCCCGAGTACGGCAATGCCTCACATGTGACCAAAAAATACCAGTTGGGTGCATGGCAGGACTCAGAAGGGAAGGAGTGATTTTTGGATTTTGCAGCTCAGATTCTGGTGGAATTTTGGTGGGTGCTATGTCGCATTAGCAAGACCCCCCCAAGCACCAATACAGTGGAACCCCCCCACAAGTGACCCCATTTTGCAAACTACACCCCTCAGGGAATTCATCTAGGGGTATAGTGTACATTTCAAACCCCCAGGGGTTTCACCAATTTTGATACAACTGGGCAGTGAAAATGAAAAATTACATTTTTTTACACAAAAATGCAGTTCTGGCTCAAAATTTTTCATTTTCAGAAGGTATGAAGGAGAAAAAGCACCCCAAAATATGTGCCCCAATTTCTCCCGAGTACGGCAATGCCTCACATGTGACCAAAAAATACCAGTTGGGTGCATGGCAGGACTCAGAAGGGAAGGAGTGATTTTTGGATTTTGCAGCTCAGATTCTGGTGGAATTTTGGTGGGTGCTATGTCGCATTAGCAAGACCCCCCAAGCACCAATACAGTGGAACCCCCCCACAAGTGACCCCATTTTGCAAACTACACCCCTCAGGGAATTCATCTAGGGGTATAGTGTACATTTCAAACCCCCAGGGGTTTCACCAATTTTGATACAAGTGGGCAGTGAAAATGAAAAATTACATTTTTTACACAAAAATGCAGTTCTGGCTCAAAATTTTTCATTTTCAGAAGGTATGAAGGAGAAAAAGCACCCCAAAATCTGTGCCCCAATTTCTCCCGAGTACGGCAATGCCTCACATGTGACCAAAAAATACCATTTGGGTGCATGGCAGGACTCAGAAGGGAAGGAGTGATTTTTGGATTTTGCAGCTCAGATTCTGGTGGAATTTTGGTGGGTGCTATGTCGCATTAGCAAGACCCCCCAAGCACCAATACAGTGGAACCCCCCCACAAGTGACCCCATTTTGCAAACTACACCCCTCAGGGAATTCATCTAGGGGTATAGTGTACATTTCAAACCCCCAGGGGTTTCACCAATTTTGATACAACTGGGCAGTGAAAATGAAAAATTACATTTTTTTACACAAAAATGCAGTTCTGGCTCAAAATTTTTCATTTTCAGAAGGTATGAAGGAGAAAAAGCACCCCAAAATCTGTGCCCCAATTTCTCCCGAGTACGGCAATGCCTCACATGTGACAAAAAAATACCAGTTGGGTGCATGGCAGGACTCAGAAGGGAAGGAGTGATTTTTGGATTTTGCAGCACAGATTTTGGTGGAATGAATGGTGGGTGCTATGTTGCACCTATACAGTGGAACCCCCCTACAAGTCACCCCATTTTGCAAAGTACACCCCTCAGGGAATTCATCTAGGGGTATAGTGTACATTTCAAACCCCCAGGGGTTTCACCAATTTTGATACAAGTGGGCAGTGAAAATGAAAAATTACATTTTTTTACACAAAAATGCAGTTCTGGCTCAAAATTTTTCATTTTCAGAAGGAATGAAGGAGACAAAGCACCCCAAAATCTGTGCCCCAATTTCTCCCGAGTACGGCAATGCCTCATGTGTGACCAAAAAGTGGCAGGACTCAGAAGGGAAGGAGTGATATTTGGATTTTGCAGCACACATTCTGGTGGAATGATGGTGGGTGCTATGTCGCATTAGCAAGACCCCCAAAGCACCAATACAGTGGAACCCCCCCACAAGTGACCCCATTTTGCAAACTACACCCCTCAGGGAATTCATCTAGGGGTATAGTGTACATTTCAAACCCCCAGGGGTTTCACCAATTTTGATACAAGTGGGCAGTGAAAATGAAAAATTACATTTTTTTAAACAAAAATGCAGTTCTGGCTCAAAATTTTTCATTTTCAGAAGGAATGAAGGAGACAAAGCACCCCAAAATCTGTGCCCCAATTTCTCCCGAGTACGGCAATGCCTCATGTGTGACCAAAAAGTGGCAGGACTCAGAAGGGAAGGAGTGATATTTGGATTTTGCAGCACAAATTCTGGTGGAATGATGGTGGGTGCTATGTCGCATTAGCAAGACCCCCCAAGCACCAATACAGTGGAACCCCCCCACAAGTGACCCCATTTTGCAAACTACACCCCTCAGGGAATTCATCTAGGGGTATAGTGTACATTTCAAACCCCCAGGGGTTTCACCAATTTTGATACAAGTGGGCAGTGAAAATGAAAAATTACATTTTTTGCACAAAAATGCAGTTCTGGCTCAAAATTTTTCATTTTCAGAAGGTATGAAGGAGAAAAAGCACCCCAAAATCTGTGCCCCAATTTCTCCCGAGTACGGCAATGCCTCACATGTGACCAAAAAATACCATTTGTGTGCATGGCAGGACTCAGAAGGGAAGGAGTGATTTTTGGATTTTGCGGCTAAGATTCTGGTGGAATGAATGGTGGGTGCTATGTGGCATTAGCAAGACCCCCGAAGCACGGTGAAATTATGAACCTAAAAATCCATAGATGTGTGGTATATTTTAAAACACTCCTTTATACATAGGCCGGGTTTGTCGGGGCAAGTGTCACACTGGAAAATAGTTTGCTTTCTTATTCCCTTTTTATAGCAAACTTTGCACCTTTTTTGTGTCCTGCCCATTTTTCCAGTGGAGGGGATTTCATCAGGAAAATGCTGCCCTGGTACAATACAGGGGCCAGTACTAGAAGTACTGGGGCCCTCTGCCTGCTGGTTCCCAAATATTAGGCCCTTTATGACTTCCTCTTGAAAGTGCATAAATGTCCCCCTCTGGCCGGTAGAACGGAATAGCATGTAAGCGTTATACAGTGCCATCTGGATGATATACACGGCCAGCTTCTTGTACCAGATTTTTGTTTTCCGCAGGGCACTGTACGGCTTCAGTACCTGATCTGAAAGATCCACTCCGCCCATGTACCTATTGTAATCCAGGATACAATTAGGTTTTGAGGTGTGGGTACTGGTACCTCGTACAGGGACGGAGGTGGTACTGTCTCCGTGAATTGTTGTCAGTATAAGGACATCCCTCTTGTCCTTATATTTGACCAACAACATATTTTCGGTGCATATTCCCCTGCTTTCACCCCTTCTCATTACTTGGGCAATGTGCGTTTTTGGGAGGCCTCTTTGGTTCTTGCGCACAGTACCGCAAGCTGCTGTACCTCTTGAACCAAGGGCCTTAAACAGGGGGATGCTGGTGTAAAAGTTATCCACATATAGGTGATAACCTTTATCCAGGAAGGGGTGCACTAAATCCCAGACAATTTTTCCACTAACACCTACGAGGGAGGGGGGGCATTCTGGCGGTTCAATTCTTGAATCCTTCCCTTCATATACCCTAAACCTGTGAGTGTACCCTGAGGTGCTTTCACACAGCTTATACATTTTTATGCCATACCTTGCCCTCTTACTGGGAAGGTACTGGCGGAATTTAACCCTTCCTTTAAAATGTATAAGGGACTCGTCTATGCAAATGAATTTATCTGGGATGTACATGTCTTCAAATTTGGCACTGAAATGATCAATGACCGGCCTGACTTTGAATAGCCGGTCAAAGGTGGGATCATCTCTGGGTGGGCACTGTGCATTATCGTTGTAATGCAAAAATTTAAGGATCGTCTCAAATCGAGCCCGGGGCATGGCCATACGGTAAAATGGGGTGCTGTACAGAACATCTGTACTGCAATATTGCCTAATTTCTGGCTTTTTTACTATGCCCATATGAAACACCAGACCCCAAAACGTCATCATCTCTACTGCATCTACAGGGGTCCACCTAGCAAATGATGACGTGGGGTTTTGAGCAATAAACTGCTGGGCATATAAATTAGTTTGGTCCACCATTAAATTTATAAAATCATCAGAGAAAAATAATTTGAAAAAGTCAATTTCTCTGAGACCTGTGGAATCAAATTGGATTCCTGGCATGGCCAAAAACTCAGGAACCTGGGGCTCAAAATTGTCTGGTGGTGGGGTCCATACGAGATCAATTATTGGGGGGGGGTCTCAGCTGCTCTACGGGGGCGTCTTTGAGGGGGACCCTCATCACCAGAGGAGGAAGAGGAGCTTAAGGCGAATCCTTCAAATTCCCCGCTTGCATCACTGGCTGTGTCAGAGTCAGAAGCAAGCATGGCATATGCCTCCTCCGCTGAATAAATTCTTCTGGATGACTGGGATGACATTTGGGATGACATTTGGGATGCCATTTTTATTTTTGTGTTACTGGTAGTGAAATGTTTCAACACGTGTATAGTGTAGGGGGGGGTACAAACTTTATTTCAACCCGGGGGGTATGTAGTGTGTAGTGTGTATGTAGTGCAGAAAAAAAAAATACTTTATACAAAAAAAAAAATTGAAGGGGTTAAAAAAAAAATTGAAGGGGTTAAAAAAAAAAATTGAAGGGGTTAAAAAAAAAAAATTGAAGGGGTTAAAAAAAAAAAAAAAAAGGTCCTGCGCCAAAAATTGAGCACAGATGTTGGTCAGTAACGTCCGTCACTGAACAGCGCTCAAAGGCAACAGGAATTTGATCAAAAAAAAAAAAAAATAGATCAACCCTGTGCCGAAAAAGATGATCAGTGATGTACGTCACTGATCAGCGCACAGCGGCCACAGGACACCCACAAAATCACAGTGTGTGTAAAAAAAAAATTAAAAAAAGACCCCACAGCACACACAAAAAAAAAAAAGGTGATCAGTGATGCGACACTGATTACCAGTGAGGGGCAGCAGGTGCACAACCTTTGGTGCAACTGACAGTGCAACTGGCAGGTATATATATATAAAAAAAAAAACCTCTGCACCCCCAAAAAGTTGCTGATCACCTCAGATATAGTGATCAGCACAAAAGGCGGGGGCAGCAGACACAAAATTTAGCACTCTCTATCACTCTCTGTCACTATCTCTCTCTATCTCTCTATCTCTCACTATCTAACACTCTATGACACTGCAGCGGCAGCAGTGACAGGTATATATATATATAAAAAAAAACCTGCGCCCCCAAAAAGTTGCTGATCAGTTAATTTATACTGATCAGCACAAAAGGGGGGGCAGCAGTCAGTTATATAAAAAATATATAGCACAATCTGTCACTATCTCTATCTCTCTCTCTCTATCTCTCTCTATCTCTCTCTATCTCTCTATCTATAACTATCACACTGCAGCAGCACAAAATATAGCACTCTCTGTCACTAGGCCTCTATCTCTCTCTCTCTATCTCTCTCTATCTCTCTCTATCTCTCTCTATCTCTCTCTATCTCTCTCTCTATAACTATATGACACTGCAGCAGCACAAAATATAGCACTCTCTGACACTATCTCTCTCTATCTCTCTCTATCTAACTAACGCTATTACACTGCAGCAGCACAAGTTCACAACACAGGAAGTCACAAGTAACAGGATCCAGGAAGCATCCAGCACACTACAAGCAGTGATGAAGCAGGCAAGATATTTGCAAGGATCAGGTAAGTATTTTGCAAGGTTCTGGTCAGTATATCGCGGCAGCTAGGCACGGTGACCGCACTGCACGCAATTCCAGACCGGAATGGCGTCTGCAGTGCAGTCACCGTTAGTTTAAACCCCCCTCCATGGCTGTGATTGGTCCGTCGGTCCGACGGACCAATCACGGCCTTTGGGGGCGGGCGGAGTGAGGTGGGGTGACACCAGTGTCACCCTTACACCCCGCGGTGATTGGTGCTGTACTTTACAGCACCAATCACCTCCGATCGCGTGTCACCGGCGAACGTTATTCGCCGGTGACACAGAAAACGCTGTAATTGGCTGTTCACACTGAACAGCCAATCACAGCGATCGCCGACGGGGGGGCGGCATCGCAGCCCCCCCTGGGCATGCACGGACATGTCTGCTGTCAGGGACAGCAGACATGTTGAAACTGTCACCGCGTCTATAGACGCGGTGACAGTTAAATGCCATGACGTACATTTACGCCATGTGTCGGGAAGTACTTCCCGACCATGACGTAAATGTACGTCAATTGTCGGGAAGGGGTTAATGCTGTAGTATATGCAAATAAAAATATACTCACATTGAGCATGCGTTGTCTTGTGATTTTACGCAGATATATTAGATATATGTTGTATATGTGAGTTGACACATGTCGACTCATGTTGACAGTGCTTACATGCTACACATGGCAGAGTGAAAATGTACATAAAGGTGTGTTAGATAAGGGCAATTAATACATGTGTTAAGTGCATTTGCATTTGTGCCTTACAATTCACCCAAACATCGTAATTTTAATGTGTCTGTTAGCTCCTGTTTGGTTTGGTGATGCAACCTGAAGTGGAGCTGAGTTAACTAATTGGAACAAACAACCAATAATTGCGCACAATGGGGGTCAGGTGCTAATAACTTCCACATTTCGCAACTGTGTTTTAAGCGTACGAACGAGCAGTTCACAAGAAGTATGCTATGCGAAACTGAAAACCTGCTTTAAGCTTACGAAAGTTTGTGAGCTTGTGTGGGAACAATCCGTGTTGCAGTAATGCGAAACCAAACCCACCACTCCAAGTGAACGCCCAGGTGTACGCCCATGTGTACGCCCAGTTTTGCTCATTATACTGGACGCGCCCATACAAACGCCTACATCACGCCTACTGGGTAATCTTTCGCTCGGACGGCAGAAACCGCTTGGAAGATTGCTTGCGAATAGGAATGTAGCAGTTTGCACATGCGCTGTGCGTACACTGCACATGCGCAATGACAGTAGTTGGTTGATGCGTGCGTTTGTGCATGCGAACGTGCCAACGTGAATAAGGGCCATAGTCAGCAGGGATGTCAGGAGCGGTGATGGTGCCTTTGTGTCCCTGAGGAGGAAGCATTCAGCTTATTACTGCATAGGAACCTTCCCTCCTCTCATGCACATTAACCTTAACAGTACATTTACTAAAGGTTGATTTTACAGTGCTTTGATCATTTCAAATCAATTAAATGTAATATACCCTGCCCTGGGACTAATTCAGAGGTGGACATTAATAGCATCACTGCGGTGTCTATGGGCACATGAGATAGGAGATGCCTGAGGGCTGAAGATGCATGTCAATAAATCAACCGCTATTGGTCAACGTGCATTAGGTCAACAGTTAATAACTCAATCGCTATTGGTCAACATGCATTAGGTCATCAGTTAATAACTCAACCGCTATTGGTCAACATGCATTAGGTCAACAGTTAATAACTCAATCGCTATTGGTCAACATGCATTAGGTCAACAGTTAATAACTCAATCGCTATTGGTCAACATGCATTAGGTCAACAGTTAATAACTCAATCGCTATTGGCCAGCATGCATTAGGTCAACAGTTAATAACTCAATCGCTATTGGTCAACATGCATTTGGTCAACAGTTAATAACTCAATCGCTATTGGTCAACATGCATTAGGTCAACAGTTAATAACTCAATCGCTATTGGCCAGCATGCATTAGGTCAACAGTTAATAACTCAATCGCTATTGGTCAACATGCATTAGGTCAACAGTTAATAACTCAATCGCTATTGGTCAACATGCATTAGGTCAACAGTTAATAACTCAACCACTATCGGTCAACATGCATTAGGTTGACAGACTATGGGCCAGATGTATCAAGCTTAAAAAAGTGATAAAGTGGAGACTGATAAACAACCAACCAATCAGCTCCTAACTGTGATTTTTCAAACCCAGCCTGTAACATGACAGGTAGGAGTTGATTGGGGGGCTGTTTATCACTCTCTATTTTATCCCTTTTGGAAGCTTGATACATCTGGCCCATTAACTTGATCACTACTGATGAGCATCCATTAGGATCGACGGTCAATAACGCGACCACTATTGGTCAACGTGCATTAGGTCAACAGTTAATAACTCAATCGCTATTGGTCAACATGCATTAGGTCATCAGTTAATAACTCAACCGCTATTGGTCAACATGCATTAGGTCAACAGTTAATAACTCAATCGCTATTGGTCAACATGCATTAGGTCAACAGTTAATAACTCAATCGCTATTGGTCAACATGCATTAGGTCAACAGTTAATAACTCAATCGCTATTGGCCAGCATGCATTAGGTCAACAGTTAATAACTCAATCGCTATTGGTCAACATGCATTTGGTCAACAGTTAATAACTCAATCGCTATTGGTCAACATGCATTAGGTCAACAGTTAATAACTCAATCGCTATTGGCCAGCATGCATTAGGTCAACAGTTAATAACTCAATCGCTATTGGTCAACATGCATTAGGTCAACAGTTAATAACTCAATCGCTATTGGTCAACATGCATTAGGTCAACAGTTAATAACTCAACCACTATCGGTCAACATGCATTAGGTTGACAGACTATGGGCCAGATGTATCAAGCTTAAAAAAGTGATAAAGTGGAGACTGATAAACAACCAACCAATCAGCTCCTAACTGTGATTTTTCAAACCCAGCCTGTAACATGACAGGTAGGAGTTGATTGGGGGGCTGTTTATCACTCTCTATTTTATCCCTTTTGGAAGCTTGATACATCTGGCCCATTAACTTGATCACTACTGATGAGCATCCATTAGGATCGACGGTCAATAACGCGACCACTATTGGTCAACATGCATTAGGTTAACAGTCAATAACTCGATTACTATTTATCGACACATGAAAAGGTCTGCACGCATTTTTCATAGATTTTTCCCAACATTTTGATACTTTACCATCCAAGTGGACAGTGGCATAACTAGAAATTTTGCTCCCCCAAGCCAAATAACATTTCTGGCGCCCCCCTCTCTCCCCCTCACCACTCCATCCCCCCTGTCCCCCCTTCACCTCTGTCTCCTTGTCCCCTCTTCTCCTGTCGATCCCCTGTCCTCCCTGCACCACTGTATGGTACGCAAATATAGATAGAAAACATTATAAAAACACTTTATTTAAATTGCTGCCATTATTTACCTTACTTGATTGGGCAGACAGCAGGATGGGGCTGGTGGCAGGTAGCTGAGAGGCAGTGGGGTGGGCAGAGGAGGTAAAGTGCTGCGCTAGTACCTGCCTGTCTCATCCATATATAAGCTGTATAGAGCGGCAGCCGCTGGAGAGCGAGCACTGTGGGGTGGGTGTGGGGGCTGCTCCCCGGTGGACGCTGTCACAGCCGCCAGCGCAGTGAAGTTGGGAGTATCTGGCACAGGCACGAAGGCTGCAACTTCACTGAGCCGGCGGCTGTGACAGCGTCCACCGGGGAGCAGCCCCCACCCCACCACACAGTGCTCGCCTCGCTCTCCAGCGGCTGCCGCTCTATACAGCAAGAGATGCACAGGGGGGAGCGGCGGCCACAACAGTGTAAGGACAGCGGGGCGGGCTGTGTGGAAGCCGGGGGATTGCCAGGCAGGAAGAAAGGGAGAGGAGCTCTCTGGCTAGCTGTGTGAGGATACTCATTGACCCGCCCGCGGTCTGCCCCATGGGTAGGTCATGGGGCGGGTCAATGAGCGTCCTCACACAGACAGCCAGAGACGAAGAAAATGGAAGTTTAAGTATTGGGTGCTGCAGCTGAAAGAACTGCTGGCTACGGCTCCGTGACCCTGCGCCCTGGGGGCGCCGGCTCCCCCCCGCCATCGCCGGGGCTGCGGAGCTGATTGGGAACATAAAGCCGAAGCTTGGCGAGCAAATGCAAGGGTATGCGGTACTTGTGCTCAAATCTACAAATTGACACAAAAAAGTCAAAAACCTTGTGCATGTTGAACTTTTGATCCAAATATGTCCGGCCTGTGCCTCTCCCAGTGTCCTGGGCTGCAGTGGGCCCTAGATGGCAGTAATGTGTCCATGATCCTGCTTCAACAAGTTACTAACTCCTAGAGGAGAGGTTGGGGACCTCAGGCAGTGGGACAGCCCTGGGATTTCCTCTATATCCACGTGGGTGGGCCACTCCAACCCTGACTATACAGTACATGCCAGTTTTACAAGTAGATGCTGGGTGGGGTGGTTGGATGCCATGAATAGATCATTATGGCCCTGTCCCCACTAATCCAAGATTTCCCTACATTTTACAGTGGAGGTAGGAGATAGATGGATGCATTTAACTTGAATCTCATCACTGCGCTTTCTGGATCTCCTCACTTCACTTTTGAAGTCATTATGGGTGGCTAGTAGGGTATTGCTTCCAAAAGACTTACCTGCTCTACCCAGATGCATTGAAAGCTACCCCAAAATCAGGAGTATCCCAAAAGTATGGCATGCTGTCATGTACTACAGTATGTGTTATAGTATTTTATAGGGGAACCAAGAGCTGTATGATTATGGTGTGTTATAAATGAGAGGACAATGCTATATATTATACTGGAAGCCGTGATTTCTCCCACATTACATACAAACGCCAGGTTACATATTATTAGTATAACTGCTGAAGAGTATGTTTAGCAATCTGTGTTACCAGTGGTGGATCCAGGGGTGGGGCTACAGCACAATTCAAACTTCAAATAGACTAGCCGCACCAGCTGCCAATACAAACTGACTCACTGGCACTGGGTGTGGCTTCCCTATTTAAATGTTAAACTGTTCTACAGCCCCACCCCTGGATTCGCCACTGGTGTTTTCCATAAATCAAAGTACTGTGAAAATGTATCCATAAGGTAAAGAAAAAAACATCTGCTAAAAATCTAACTGCCCTTATTTTGCTTTTAGATTTTGCTCATTTTGGCGGCCATCGCGCAGGTGGCTCTTGGGGTTGGCTTGTTTTTCACAACATTTTCTGTTTCCTTTCCAAGTGGAATCCCATTCTGGGGCCCAATAATTGTGAGTACTGAAATCGGGTTCAGTATGATAATGACATGTTGAAATACGACATGTTCAAAATACCGATATGTTCAAAATGCCAATATTCGTTATCATCGGCATAATGAATGTTGGCATTTTGAACGTGTCGGTATTTTGACTGTCTGACAATGGTTGTCTGTATTTAGACTGCCAGTAAATTGACTGCATCCCTGGAAACCTACGTACATGCATTGTATTGTGGACCGTTGCTATTGCCTTAGATTTGTGTGCAAACCAAAAATACATGTTGTTATATGTAAATAAGGGGGGGGGGGGGTTGTTTACATTTTTTAGGATAATTGTTTTATGTTACTGTTTCTTTAAATTAATTTCCAAGTGGTTCCAGAGAGTTGAAACTAGTGTCCACCATTACATTTAGAAAAGCTTTCAGTGAATCTGATGTCAATCTGTATATATCAGAATCAGAATCTCTTTGTTGCCAAGATTACAGTGCAACTCAATACACAATACACATACAAAAGAGACCTGGGATAGATTGCTCATACATGTCCTATTGGGACAGAACAACAGCCACCAGCAGAATGTGAAATGGAGTTTAGGCCAAACTACTATCCTTAAGCAGGTTTGGAGGTCTATTCAGGATAGCAGGGGTTGTCAGCGGTAACAAATCATGGTTGCTCACTTTCTCTATGCCGCCTCCAAGGAGAGGGTGGTATGGGGGTGTGGCTTGGTAAAAGAGGTGGAGTGTGGCTCATAATGTGGCAAAAGAGGCGGAGCTGGGGTGAGGCTACGGTCAATCGGTCAACTTTGAATTTTAGTTCTTTAAGGCCCTTATTCTGATCGGTGCGTACTTTTACGAATTCTTCCGGATGGCGTTTTTTAGCCGTCTGCGCATGCGTGGAGAACGCGACGCGCATGTGCCACGCATGGTCTCCATACTTGTTCTCATGAATACCGTACAGAAATGTGCACCGCAATCACTCGGGCAATATGGGTGTGTTATGGGCGTCATGCGGAATGACACAGGGGCGTAGTTTCAAAGTGGGCTAAACTGGGCGGAAACATGGGCGGACACGGGGGAGTACACATATTTGGGTAGGCGTGCATTCGGACAGCCTGCTACTGGGGCCAGGTGGCACAGACTCCACAGCCTCCTCAAGAGAATCTTGACCAAGCGGTGGGGATGCTGTTGAACGAGAAATTACCAATTACCACACATTCCATACCAAATTTTAAACATCTACTTATGGCCTGGCAAATAATTACCTTCAAGCGTAGAAGCCATCACTTCCGCTGGGGACTCGCTGTCTATAGTGCTCACCCCCCGGATCTCCTCCACTGCAATATAGCACTGGGCCATCTCTTCCAGGGGGGTGAGCTCCAGCTTGGATGGCATGGGGCCAGCCCCAGAGGTGTGGCTGTGTTCCCACCGCTGGGTCAATTTCTTCTTGAGGTTGCCTTTGAAGTCGTGCCACCTGCAATCAAAGTGTACATATTAATACATGTAACTCCTCATGTTTGCTGTAGCACCCATTGCAATCTGAAACATAATACAACATGTGCCTACTGACAACAAACTTACATTATATTCATTTTTCAAACCAACCCTTAGAAGATACAAAAACAGTCACCCTCCAATAACTATCAATTCAATGTCATGGCCAACATGTCTGTGCCTCCAAGCAACGTGAACACCCATTGACCAACTCCATCTAATATTGAATGTTAACATTACTGGACTTGTACTACTCAAATGTAACACACATGTACTTGCCTCTTCTTAACATGCTCCGTCTGACGAACTTGTGGAGCCACTGCATTAATCTCCGCCGTTATCTCCTCCCAGATCTTCCATCTCCTTGTGTGTGTCAACTTCACCGCTGGGCACTCAATTAAATCACGTGCCCGGGTCACCAGGATGTCAAGCTCCCGCGGTTCATATGCCATGTTTCTTGTGGTTGGTTCCTCTGTTGCCCCACTGCGGCCACGGGCACGGGCACTGCCACTGGCACGGCCACGGCCACCGGTTGCTGTACCTGAAGTGCTGGGCTGGCTACTCTGTTGGGAAGCCACCTGCTGTGTTCCCAATGATTCTGCTGATGCTGAGGATGGGCCAGCTGCTGATTGGCCTGATGTTGATGGGCCATCTGGGTGCTCTGGGTTGAGGGGGACATAGGTGGTGTTGGCCTCCATGCGGGACAACAGATTCTGCACCACCTGGTCTTCCTCTGAGTTTAAGCCTGCCATGTTTGCAACAAGTGTTTGCCTTTCTAGGACAACTTTAAATACTATTTCTGTAATTGGCGTTAATCAGCTGCAACCTGCATTCCATACGGCCGCGTCCTGTACGCCAGCGTCAACCGTGCGGCGCATACGGCCCGCCCCTTGGTGTTGAAAAATATTTCCAAAAAACCTGGCAAACTCAGTAAGTCTGATTTATTAGCTAAATGCAGAATCCAACACCAATGACCAAATACAACTGAGGTCAGACATGAAATGTATATTTGAATGTACTTCTGTACTGTGCACTTGTTTGCTATGTAGTACAACTGACACTACCCATTCCATATGTCAATCCAGTCCACCACTTAGCCACAAGTAATCAGTGCTAGCATCCAAATCACATGTGAAAGCACTCCAAATTCAGGTTAGATGCTAGCTACTTTTCATTCCACCTCTGTAGTAGGGGCCAGTAGAAGGTAAGTGTACACATGGCAGTATGGCCTAATTTTGGGAAAGACTGTAGAAGCCAGCTTGTCTGGCTGAAAACAGCATAAACTCACCTGGCTATTGGCAGGAATCCTTAGCTCACACACTGGATCTGGGCCCGGGGGTTCGGCTTGTCTTGATTGACGGGCCGGCTGATTTGAATGACGGTCCAGGATAGGCTGCTTGAGGTCAGAGGTGGAGATTGATGGGGTGATGTTCTTGCTTCCAGAAGATTCTGCCTCTTGCTTCAGGAAAACGTTGGACTGTTGAGTACAGAAAAATATTAGCCTGTGTTAGAGATCTAAGATTTCTTATATTCTCTCTACCCATTTCTTTTCTCTCTCACCCCATTTATCTACACTCTTACTGCTAAACTATCTTCACCACTTTAAAATCTTTCCCTCTTTCTATTTCTAGCCTAAAACTGATTTATCGTTGTGGCATGTCAGACAGGCCTAAGCGCACTGCGGGGGCTCCCGCTAGATACGCTGCGCTAGGCGAGCCTGGGGAGTCTGCCAGGGCCAGAGCCAGGCCTCCATCAAGAGGTGGTGAGAGGGGGCTATCCCCTTCTCCTAGACGGAGGGCTGCCGGAGCGCAGGCGGGACCGCCCGCTCCGGCGGTTACCAAGTTTGTACAGGGCAGGTCAGGGCGGCGTGGCGGTGCTGCCGGAGGCTCAGGAATCCCTCCGGCAACCCGCTCACGCCAGTCACGCGCGGGGGGGCGGGCGGCTAGAGGGTATGTGCCGGCACCCGTCCCCGCTGTGTTAAGCAGCGTCGCGCGGCGGAGCTCAGGCGCTAGGCCTGAGGCATCCGCCGCATCAGAAAAGAGGGATGCGGGTGCCAGGAGTCGCTCCGGACCCGCATCCGCACCACAGGCAGGCAGGATAGGGAAGTCAAGGCGCAACGGTCGGGGGACCGGAGCGCAAAATAAAAGCAAAAAGGGGGGTGCAGTGCCTATGAGCACTGGGTGTGTAATGGCCGCCAGAGGTAGAACTGGCCGCAGGGGTGCAGCCACAGATGCTGCAGAGGGTGTTGCAGGCACTTCTATGCCTGGAGCGCCCTCTGCTGTAGGAAGGGGTAATAGCAGGAGGTCCCATAAAAAAAGGAAAGAATAGGAATGTGGGGGCAGCGCCATCTGGTGGTATTAGTTATGATGGCAACCCCAGGGGACAATTTATTGAGGACATGAGGCATAAGCTAACTGATGCCGAATTTGCAATGTTTAAATCGGCCGTAGCTACGTGGCAGGATAATAGCGAGGATTCGGCTGAATCCGTATCCTCAAGCAGTGTCTCTGGTGAAGTGGATTCGCAAAGCAGCGAATCCGGTCCGCAAGAGCAAGCTCACTTTGCTGTTTCAAACGGTGAAGGTGGGGGTAGTGACGGGGACCAACAAAGTGATTCAGAAATGAATCCGGTAGAAGGGGTTAGAAATTCTAACGCCAGATCTAGACGGGCAGCGAGGAGAAGGTTGGTCGCGGAGAAGGCTAAGGAGATCAATAGGGCGCCACAAGGGGCCAGGAGGCAACCGGGTCGCTCATATGCGGACGCGGTTGCAGGGAGGAACACAGAGGGTAACACCGTGTCATTAGACACATCGGCGCTTACATCTATATGCGCAGCAGTGGTGTCGGCAGTGGCTCCTCTGTTAACCACCGGGCCAGGTGGGCAGGGGGACACTGCCCCTTCGGCAACTTTGGAGTCAGTATCTGACCTCATAGCCAAAGCGATAGCTCCAACTATTGCGGCGCGAGGGGGAAATGCCATTTCCTCTGCTGAAAGGGTATCGCCGAATGTCCCAACTGTGATGGGGGTTGTTAATGAACCTCTATTGACAGGTCAAGATTCCGCGGAGCAAGCCATGGAAGGACCATCGTCAAGTCAAGGAAGGGGTGTACGTGGAAGAAGGAGGGCAGCATCATCTGATACTGGTGAGTCCACGAATGATCCTGACTGGACAAATGATGATAATACCGGGGCTAGCAGTGGTGGGTCTGAGGATTCATCCGTAGAGAATAAATCTAGGCGAAAAAGATCTGCAAAGTCTCGGAAGAGACGGCGCAGAAATGAAACCTCGGATTCCTCGTTGGCATCGACGTCTTCCGAAGATAAGTCATCTTCGGACGGCGTCGCAAGGAGGCGAAGGCGGAAGAGGCGTAGAGAATATAGGTCCCATAGCTCCGGATCCTCTAATGTATCGGTCGAGTCCGATGCAGTACAGTGCGCGAACACCGCTGTTAAGCGGGGCTTGCGCCCTAGGGCCAGGGATAGGATTAGAAAAGGGCGCTATGTAGATATCTTTGCTTTAACAAGCAAGGATAGGCGGGCCCTCCTAGCCGCAAGGAAGAAAGGACCCGCTAGCGAGGATGCCTTTCGCACTTATAATAATTGGGTTAGAGGCATACTTATTTTTGCGGCCTGTTATTTAGAGACACATCCAGATGAATATGTGAACCTGGTGAGATACCAGTTCCTTATTCATAAACTCTACACCTCTTACGTCGGTCCCGGTTGGCGGGTCTATGACGAAGAGTTTAGGAGGAAGCAGCACGGCCGGGAGGTGTACGATTTTAGTAAAAAAGACGTAGAGTTATACGGCGAAGTTGCCGAATCAGCTACACCTATTAGGGCTGCTGAGAATAAGGGGTGGGTAAGACAGTATGGGAGTAGGCCTTACAATAACATTAATAAGGGAGGTAATACTAAGCCTGGCCATGGTAAGTGCTACTCATTTAATAATGGGCAATGCAGCCTGGGAAACCGGTGTCGTTTTCGGCACCTTTGTCTCAGATGCGGAGGTCCACACGCAATCAAGGATTGCACAAAACCACCAACTGGTGGGGGAGGTGGGGCTCTGTCCACGACAAAACAAAGCCGCGGTCCAGCGGCACCTGTCGTTGGATAGAGCCCCAACTCCAATAGTATTAGTCAGGATGTTACCATGGCTGGAACGGTATCCGGACAGAGATGGAGCAAGATTTTTGCAGTCCGGATTTTCAGAAGGTTTTCAATTACCTGTTTCCGCTCCAATTAGTACGGGAACTAGGGGAAACTTACGCTCCGTCATGGAATATCCTGACATAATATCCCAAAAAGTTGAAGCTGAGGTAAAACTAGGTCGCATGGCAGGCCCGTTTTCAACACCACCAGTTTAGGGACTAGTTTTGTCCCCTATTGGGGTGGTTCCCAAAAAAGTTAAAGGGAAGTTCAGGCTGATTCAACATCTTTCTTGTCCTAGAGGGTCGTCGGTCAATGACGCCATCAATGACGATTTGTGCACAGTTAATTATTTTTTATTTGAGGATGCTATAGACATCATTCGAAAAATTGGTCCTGGTGCCCTCATGTGCAAATTGGATGTTGAGTCAGCTTTTAGACTATTACCTTTACATAAGAACGCATTTCAGTACATGGGATTTAAATTGAATGGGGGTTTTTACATAGATAAATGTTTGCCCATGGGTTGCTCCATTTCATGTGCTTATTTTGAGCGCTTTAGCACATTTTTGCAGTGGTGCCTACAGGAAGTGACGGGAGCTGACAGCATTACTCATTATTTGGATGACTTTCTTTTAGTGGGTCCTCCAAGTTCTGACCTGTGCCTTAGGTTACTAGAAACAGCGCTTGATTTATTTAGAGATTTCGGGGTTCCCGTGGCAGGGGAAAAAAACGAGGGACCTACTACTAATTTGGTGTATCTTGGAATTGAAATTGATTCCGAGCTAGGTCTATGTAAACTTCCTCTAGATAAAGTACGCCGGCTACATGACGAAATACTTTATGCCATCGGGGCTGCTAAGTTAACACTTAGACAGGCTCAATCTCTATTGGGCCTGTTCAATTTCGCGTGTAGAGTTATACCCATGGGCAAAATATTTTGTAGAAAACTTCAGCGAGCGACCGTCGGAATTCGCAAACCACACCATTTTCTACGTCTATCTTCAGAAATGAAGAGGGATCTGAAAGTGTGGGAAATGTTTCTGGATAATTTCAACGGCATATGCATATGGCAAGCTCCAGCCGTTGCAAATGCGGAGTTGGAATTATTTACAGATGCTGCAGGATCTTCCGGATTCGGCGCATTCTATGCGGGACGATGGTGCGCAGATGCCTGGCCCGAATCTTGGGCACGAGACGGCATGACCAAGAATATGCTATTATTGGAAATATTTCCAATAATGGTCGCCTTAGAGCTCTGGGGCGCAGAATTGGGAAACAGGGAGGTTGTCTTTTGGTGTGATAACCTAGGGGTGGTCCAATCCATTACGCAACTAAGGTCAACCTCTCTCCCAGTTTTGCGTATTTTAGCACGGATAGTGATGATGTGCTTGGCGAACAACATTACGTTGCGAGCCAAGCACGTCCCAGGCGTACTTAATGAAGTAGCGGATGCATTGTCCCGTTTCGAATGGGTGAGATTCAGGCAACTTGTGCCTTTAGCCCAGAAGTATGGTGAACAATGTCCATCTTTTTATGGCAGGTGCCTCTGGAGGGGTAGAGGAGCTGGCCCTGCGGTCGCTAGCGCCGGCTACCTTTAGAGCTTATCTGGCCTCATGGGAGCGCTGGAGCGAGTTCATGCTTGAACATGGTGGCACAGGTAAGAGCTCTAAGCGTCTTATTATTGCCTACGTATGGAACCTGTACATGGAGGGTAAGTCCAGAAGTTTTGTTGGACGCTCTCTGGCAGGCATATCATTCTTTTTGCGTCTTGGTGGGAAGAGAGACATCACCAAGTCTTTCATCCTTTCCAGGATGCTAAAGGGATGGGCCAGAACCAGGCCGGTTTTGCCCGACAGGCGCCGGCCGATTGATGCCGGCCTGTTGCGTCGAATCTCGAAGTCCCTAAGAGTAATTTGCTCAAACGATTACGAGGTTAGACTTTTCAGGCTGGCCTTTGCCATGGCTTTCCATGGGGCGTTCAGAGTAGGCGAACTGGTGTCCGCAACCAGGGCATCTCCCTCGCCTATGCTGTTCGGCCATGTCGACGTGCACCACGACGGTTTATGGTGCAAGATACAGCGTTTAAAGACCGATGTAGCGGGCAGGGGTCAGTGGGTCCATTTGGGTCGGAGTGGCGACCGCCGGATCTGTCCGGTGGCGGCGGCTCTGGCTTACGTGGAGTTGCGGCCCCAATTGCCTGGGGCCTGGCTGATGCACATCGACGGGTCCCCCCTTACTAACTTCCAGTTTAGGTCGGTTTTCAGGCGCTGTATATTGCATCAGGGTCTTTCTCCAGCCGACTTTGGGACACACTCTTTCCGTATTGGCGCCGCTTCGGCAGCCGCTGCGGCGGGTTGGTCTCAGGTCGACATACGAGCACTCGGAAGATGGCGGTCTGGTGCATTTAAGCGATACATCAGGCCGACATAGTCCAGTGAGCCCATTTGAGGAGTAGCCGCTCGCCCAAACGCGCTTTAGTGTTTGGGGGGCCTTGAGGAATTTTTTGTGTTATCACCAGTCTTAAATTAGGCTCTAGCCAACTGGTGGAAGATTTGTGTTTTTTGCCTCAAGTCAAATCGGGCGACCCACCCCCCACCCCACCCCACAATATAAGAAACAACAAGTAGGAATTATAAATAATTTAAGTGGGTCAAATAATCAATTAGTCTTAAATAGATCACCCAAATCACAGTCCTAGTAGTTATCAACAATTTAATATAGAACTCCAAAATCACCTTTAAGGGAATCTCCCGGGCCCGTTAAAATTTTGCCATATGTTTGCCTTTATTTCACTCTTGCTAACATTATCTATCATTTCGACTTACAGGTCAACGCTTGGACACCAATATGATTTGGATGGTGGGGCATTCATTTATTTATTGGTTGTCCTTGTCCCAGGTAACCACGGATACGGAACGTTTCCCTGAAACGCGATTTATCCGTTGGCTGGGGTGTAGAGGTATGAGGTGGTCCGCGTTGAGGGGTCTTTTGGATGAGTCGGTTGGGTCATTTGGTTACCCACTTTTTGTCATCATTCACTTGGGGGGCAACGACCTAACGCATAATTCCGGTCTCAATATACGATTTGAGATTAGGAATTTATTGCTGGATCTGATTAGAGAATGGCGATTTTGCCGTTTCTTTTGGTCAGAGATTATACCTAGAAGGGTTTGGAGAGATGCACTCAATCCGGGTGCCATCGATTTGGTACGGAGGCGGATCAATTCTGTAGTCGGCAGGGCTATAGTATCGGAGGGCGGAGTGGTCGTCAGGCACGAGGCCATATCCTTTAGAAACGAGACCCTGTACAGGCCGGATGGGGTACATCTCTCTATAGTCGGCATGGATTTGTTTTTTCAGAATTTGATAGACGCATTGAGAAGTTTAGAGGTTTAGTTGAGGGAGTTTTGTCATTAGGTTGGTGGCGGGTCAGTTCAAGTTTGAACTGATATGGCGGAAAGAACGGTAGTTTAAATTAGAGCTGTATCTACACTTAGCTGGTGGTTGATGTCGAGATGTGGGCATCACCGATCCAGGTGGGCCCACATCTGGACCTTAACGATCATCTACTTCGGATAGGGTAAATTGTTGCGGACATTTGTAGTTTAGGGCAGGTGGCCCAATTTTTTGATGACTCGGGCAGAGTGGTGAGCTCTGCCTTAGTGATATTGCGAGGTCAGGGGCAGAAGCAGAAGGTCAACCCCCTGACCTTAAGGGCAAGTGGCCCCTTTTTTGAAAAGTCCGCTTACAAATTGTGCCGTTGTCTTGGACGCTGGCAGGTGGCCGGTCCTTGGCAATTAAGGGCAGGAGACCCTTAGATCCGGAGTTTGTTATTTTTATTACTTTGTTATTTTACAGCAATGTTATTTATCTTGCATGCCGTTCTTTGCCCGCCACCTTAGTTAGAGCAGGGACATAAATTTTAGTTAGATTCAAATAGGCCGCCCCTGCTCAAAATAAATAAGCCGTCCCCTTTAAGCCCATTCAGTTGTACGCGTCTTTATTTCTTAGATAAGTAGCGTGAGTGTGGATGAATGCCTATGTCTGTGTGGAGTTTAAGACTGTAGAAGCCAGCTTGTCTGGCTGAAAACAGCATAAACTCACCTGGCTATTGGCAGGAATCCTTAGCTCACACACTGGATCTGGGCCCGGGGGTTCGGCTTGTCTTGATTGACGGGCCGGCTGATTTGAATGACGGTCCAGGATAGGCTGCTTGAGGTCAGAGGTGGAGATTGATGGGGTGATGTTCTTGCTTCCAGAAGATTCTGCCTCTTGCTTCAGGAAAACGTTGCCCTCCCTCCCGCCCCAATTGTTAGTTAGAATTCGTTTTGAGAAGTCGATCGCATTTATTCGTTTAGTTGTTGTCGGCTTATTTTTGTTTTGGCGGAAAGAACGGTAGTTTAAATTAGAGCTGTATCTACACTTAGCTGGTGGTTGATGTCGAGATGTGGGCATCACCGATCCAGGTGGGCCCACATCTGGACCTTAACGATCATCTACTTCGGATAGGGTAAATTGTTGCGGACATTTGTAGTTTAGGGCAGGTGGCCCAATTTTTTGATGACTCGGGCAGAGTGGTGAGCTCTGCCTTAGTGATATTGCAAGGTCAGGGGCAGAAGCAGAAGGTCAACCCCCTGACCTTAAGGGCAAGTGGCCCCTTTTTTGAAAAGTCCGCTTACAAATTGTGCCGTTGTCTTGGACGCTGGCAGGTGGCCGGTCCTTGGCAATTAAGGGCAGGAGACCCTTAGATCCGGAGTTTGTTATTTTTATTACTTTGTTATTTTCCAGCAATGTTATTTATCTTGCATGCAGTTCTTTGCCCGCCACCTTAGTTAGAGCAGGGACATAAATTTTAGTTAGATTCAAATAGGCCGCCCCTGCTCAAAATAAATAAGCCGTCCCCTTTAAGCCCATTCAGTTGTACGCGTCTTTATTTCTTAGATAAGTAGCGTGAGTGTGGATGAATGCCTATGTCTGTGTGGAGTTTAAAGGTCTGCCACTATTTGCTATGTTTCTGCTGCATAGCTTTCATTATAAATTAGCTGTTTACTACCTTGTTGAGTTAGGTGTAAGTGTCTAGTGATGCACACTATTTCACCTGTTGCTTATACCCATGTTTGGTGAATGTTATAGATTACATATAATGTGTTTCCATCTTATTTTACACTGTTCAGGATGGGTGTGCGATGCAATGGGTTAGCCGTCTGTTCGGGCGCATACACGCTGTTAGTGTAAAAATGAACAATAAAGTTAATACCAAATATCACTCTGATCAACCAATGACAGCACATGATTGTTTGATTTGTGCCATTGCTAAGATGGCGGCTTATGGCAGAGCAGCACCGTTTTCGCCTGCAGAGCTGAGGACACTGGTCTCCTTTATGGAGACCAGGCTGGGGCGGGCGGGCCCCTTTATAACAAACAGGCAGAAACGCTCTGCCTATGCGGTGGCCCGCCGGCGGATATACGCCCGCACCCAGGTGCGGCGGACCATCGCACAGCTGGAGCGGCGGTGGTCCGACCTCCGGCGCAGGGAGCCAGAGAGGCTTCAATCAATAAGGGCCAGCATTGCTAGATGTGAGTATTTCAACAGTAAATGTGGATTTGGACATGATTGCTTACCTAACATTATTTAATCCACTAAGGTCACCAGCCTGATCATGAGTTAAACATGGCATACAATATATGAGTGCTACTTCCTGTTTGACACCCTGTAATGGTCATAAAATATGTTATTGGGGAGGATTAATGCTTGTGATGCTTACAATGGCCCAAATGTCACAGCATACCTGCCATGTTACAGGCTGTGTTTTGTAAAGGCCACTGAGGAGCTGTTTGCCTGTACAATTATCTGTACTTATTACCTTTGCATTTATAGGTTGATAAGGCTTAATACAAAATACCACTAATTGCCACTTTTTTTACTTTTCCCAAACACAGCCCGTGATCGAGCAAGACAGGCACGGGAGCAGGCAGAGGCGTCCCAGGCCCAGGAGGAGGGCACTGCCGAGATGGCCGAGGAGGTGGTGGCAGAGGAGGAGGAGATTGTGGAGGAGGAGGTGGTGGCAGAGGAGGAGGAGATTGTGGAGGAGGAGGTGGTGGCAGAGGAGGTGGAGATTGTGGAGGAAGAGATGGTGGCGCAGGAGGAGGAGCTGGTGGTGGAAGAGGTGGCACCAGCTGAAGAGGAGGATGAGGAGGCCTGTGAGGTGGCGCAGGCGGAGGAAAGTGGTATGTATACATAAAGTTTAATTATTCCTTTAGTCATCTTCTATTTGCTTTGTAGCACTGGTGATTAAGTTGTTTTTTTGCAATACTATAAAGTGATAAAACAAACTGGATAGCAACAGACACACTTTGGGGTTAGATAGGGTGGCCAAACCATCCCTTTCATCATGGACACATATTAATGACACAGGTTGTGCGGATGGCTGTCAGGTCGATTTTAAGTGCCACTAAACCTGTGCAGTTAATCTGTATCCTGGAAGAAAGTGATGACTTGCTCATATAAGGGTTACATGTCCCTGCTGCTTGCATACAATCTGTAGCCTCATATAGGTGAGTAGAGTTTACTGGTGATTGATCTGTGTAAACTAGATTCAGTATGGCATAAATGGAGTATGGCCAGGCGTGGCTTAGACTGGAGTAACAAGTGGTCAGTGCCCCTGGGCCCTCCTCTAGCTAACCACCCCCTGCGGTCTGCATGTATGTTTTTCACCATAATTGTGTGTGTATTTGGTCTTAGTAATGCTTTTGAACATGGGAGTGGGTTAGTGCTGCAGCTTCCCCTAACTGGCATTCTGACAATGATTTCTGGAGCAGACCATCAGCAGGCAAGCCATGCTTGATTGCACAAATGTACTGAGCATTCCTGAGAGTTGTGTAACTCCCCTGCCAGGCTCCATCATATAACAGACACTGAACTTTGTTTGCAGAATTGTGATTGGTGCAGCGCGTGGCATGCTTCTCAGAGCTTAGTCATGGGTGGGTTTGGATTGAGAAGGAGCAGTATGACTGTGAGGTGTTCTACAGAGTAAAGGGTAGAGGGCCAAAATCAGCCTTTCCATGTAGTATGTATGCATGTATGTATAGGTGTATGTCTCATATATATAGGTAGATATGTGTGTATATATATATATAGTTATATATAGAGATATATATATATATATCTATATATATATATATATATATATATATATATATATATATATATATCTATATATATATATATATATATATATATATATAGATATATATATATATATATATCTATATATATATATATATATATATATATATACACACACACCTCTCAGAATGCATGTTTAAAATGTAGGTTTGACTATGTTAAATGTATGCATGAATATCATTAGTCATTTTTCATTTTGAATTTCCTCCACAGATGAGCCTGCCCAAGCAGAGGAGGGTCGCCGTGGGGCCCTCCTTAGACTCAGAGGCCTGATGAGGCAAATGTTGGAGTTAATGGACCAAATCATTGATGGGGAAATGTGATTTTTTTTGTTGTGGACAGTTCTGTTATAATAAATCGTTATTTAAAGTTCAAAGTTGTCAGTGTTTTTTTCTAACATGCTAAAGTATATGTGTAACTTGTTTAAAATCTTTAAGGGTTAATGTGTGTCATGAATGTAGTAGGAATGTGGGTCAGTATAGATGAGCATTTAATTGATTGAAATTGATAACAATCCCTTTTTCAGGAGGTTGCCTAATTGCCTAAGTGGGTCATGTGATCGCTGTGTGTACTCAGGACAAAAGTGTTGGATTGTGCGTAAATACTCCGCATCGGGGCGTACGGACAGCTTCCCGTACGTTCTGACGCGGTAAGACCGTGCTTGTGCGGGAAGACCGTGCAAGAATCTGTACGTTTCCACCGCACACGCACGGTTTGTATGTCGTCCGTACACACGCCCTGTTCTTAAAGAGTGAGTCCGTCCGAATGCGGAGGACACGTGGGCGTTTCTACGGACGACGGCCGCACGCCGCCGAACAGCGTGGCGGGCGGACCGCACCGTGAGAATTCGGGAATATCCGCACCGATCAGAATAAGGGCCTAAGTAAGATAGTCAATAGCAGATCTGTATCCCACAGCGACCAATCCAGTTAGACAAATAAAAACACATGTTGGCCTAAATGTCATAGTCCGTGTTTTGGGGTCGCAGGCTACATTTAAAGTGTCAATTACAGTACTGTATTTTTTAAAGCAAACCAGCACAGTACTGCTTTAAATCTAATTGCTGCTTTAAATCTAGTGGTTATCTCAGCGGTGTCGCTGAATTGTAGGCTATTATATTTTTAAGGGGTTAATAGACGAGATAAAGCAAATTTGTGTTATTCATGACACATTGTAAAATAAATAATATAATCTTAACATAGGAAGAAGGTATTAGGATGAATGCAGCATGGCATGGTGTACAATGTTGGTAAATACAGTATATTGATTAAATGCTTAATGTATCTTTCAGTATATCACTGCAGGATCCCTGACAATTGCAGCTAAAGCTAAACCCAACGTCTGCCTGGTGAGTAGTCACTGAGAAGTATTGCGATCTGAATATAACATGGCAATTACTGTATGTATATTCTTAAGGTGCCCATACACCAGTCCGATTTGGCCAGTTTTCTTCCAGATGCGTTTGACATCTTGGGTGAGATTTAATAGGATGAGAGATTGAGAAAGCCAGAGATTTGGGAAGAAAGCTCCAGGTTTTTTTAAAGCGGCAATCATTTACACTGCAAAACCAGTTTGATTTTGCAGTGTAAATGATTGCCGCTTTAAAAAAACCTGGAGATTTCTTACCAAATCTCTGACTTTCTCAATCTCTCATCCTATTAAATCTCACCCAGTATGTGATCCGATGCGCGGTCCCAGGCGCATCGGATTGGATCCAGAGATTTTATGTGCAGCACATCAGATATATCGTAATTGCACCCATCAGTGGCACATTGTGGTATTTTCATTAACACCTGCAATTTATCGCATCCGATCAATGCCGGATCACACTAGGACAGGGGTGTCCAAACTTTTTGCGACGAGGGCCAGATTTGGTGATGTGTAAATATGTGGGGGCCGACCATTCAGCCTGACATTCTTTGAATCATTAATCACATCAGAATGGTCATCCACTCTGCCCCCCAGCCTGCCCCTTTACTGTATTTCCCCCAGCCTGCCCCTCCTTCACTGTATGTCCCCTAGCCTGCCCCCATTCACTGTATGTTCCCCACTCTGCACCCATTCACTCTGTCCTACAGCCTGCCCCCTTCTCTTAATGTCCATCAGTGCCTCCATTCATTGTATGTCCCCAAGCCTGACCCTGCTTCACTATATAACTCCCATTCACTGTATGACCCCCATTCAAAATGTACCCCACTCTGCCCCCATTCACTGTATGTTCCCCAGCCTGACCCTGCTCCCCCTTCTCTGAATGGCCATCACTGCCTCTATTCACTGTATGTCCCCCAGCCTGACCCTCCTTCAAAGTATGTCCCCCACTCTGCCCCCTTCCTTCTCTGTATGTTTCCCAGCCACTTGTGTGAGCTAGGGGACGGAAAGGCAAAGCAGGCACTGCAAGGACAGGAGATGCTTGGGCTCCTGCTGCTGCCCTCCTCCACTCTGCATGTTATGGGAGCAAGCTTCCCCCTTGCTGCCCCCCTCCCCAAACACTGCTGTCACTGTGATTGTGGAGTAGGGAGTAGGGTTATATACGATTGCAGCAGCAGGGGTAGGATGCCAAACACATCTGATTATGGCGGCTGGCACCTCCTCACTGCCGCAGACAGCAAGGTAAAGGCGCGCGCACCAGGACCCACCTTTAGTGTCCTGTGCTGTGCTTCCCACATCTGATGCTCTGCCCGCTTCCAGCTGGAGGCTGTGGGCCACTTGAAATGACAGCACGGGCCGCATTTGGCCCCCGGGCCTGACTTTGGACATGCCTGCACTAGGATCACACCTGTAGTCCGCAGAGCGGGAAAGCGCTGGGCAGGAGAGGCCCTCTCCCTGCTCTGCATCCTCTGTGGTCAGCTGCTTTTCCTGTCATGTCAGTCAGGCAGCCAGAGATAGGCAGGTGGGGAACAGGCTGCGGTAGCAGTGGGCAGGCAAGAGATTTCAAAACTCCCATTCAAGTCAATGTGCGGCTGCTGATTGGCCGAGAGAGCTCTTTCAGCCAAACAGTGGTCGCCCATTGACTTGAGAGACCATGGGAGATCATTCTTCAGCTGCCAGCGGCATCGGAAGGATTAGTTGGGGGTTCTTGGAGGCGCAATCTCTTGAACTCCCCAGGCAGCTATACTTTTTTACATATGATAAATTGCATTTGATAAATCGTATGTAAAAATGGCACATCCAGGGCCAAATGGTATGGAACTCCTCCAGGGGTGCTGCCAGGGGAGTTCAAGGGAAATCAGTTCAGACAAGTCGGACCTGTGTGTGGCCAACATGTAAAATGTCTTTGGTGCAATGTTAGATATTGGAATGTTTGGCAGGAGGAAAACACCATCCATTCTACTGTATACACCTTTTATTTTTATTTTCAAAACATATCGTAATTTAGATTATGATGACTTCACATGATTCTAATTCATTATTCTGCTCCTATTATGGTGGAAATAAAGCACTTACTGATGTTCCCTTCAACATACTAACTTGTCTGAAGGAAATTCTAGTCAATATTTGTGCTAGACTCATTCATTACAGCAAAACTACGTTTATTTTATTTTTAAAAATACTTTTCTGAAGTTTTCCTGGCCTAAAAATGCCCACGATAGGTCTGGCTTTGGCCACTAAGACGAAGTCCCGGATCATTAATGACATTGTTTTCTGTGCAGGTGAAAGGTTCCTTGGCGCTGAGCGTCATAACATCAATATTCAGCATTATTGGACTGATATTGACCTTTGTGGACCTGCACATCATAAGGTGTTACCTGCATCATAGAAAGGTAAGTTCTAGCCAAATTGGTTTTCTTATTGGATGTCCTATCTGGTGATACGGGGATGTATATGAGTGGCCTCTAGTGGTCACTGGCAGTACTTCACCTCAAAGGGTTTAGCCTGATACAGGTGCACTATGCAATCATTACTACTCACAATATATATATTACTTTTCATTATATTTAAGAGGTTGTTAGCATATATTTGGCCACAGATATGAACCAACGTTAAGGTCACCTTTTTTGAGCAGGTCGCTAACACTTGTCTGGAGCACCCCCAACCAGGCCCAGTCAAAAAAATAAAAAACACAGGTGCACCTGCACCCCCCACTCCCTATCTTTGTTCACACTTACCCCTTACTAGACACGAGATCCATCTGAATTTGCTATTCACTGTGCGTCTCTGGTAAAAAGCTCATTGTAGGCTCCAAAACACCCACAAAATAGCTCTCTTGTAGCAGCGCCCGTTGCCATGCCAGGCCCAAGCGCTCAGAGTGGGCGTGGCCAATGCATAGAGGTGTGGCCAGATACCCCTCCTCCGTAAATAAGTAATTCATTTCATAATAATGACCATTTTTTTTAAACAATTTTTATTAGGCAATTGCGGTCGTACAACAATAATAACGAAATGTTGAGTTTCCCCTCACATCGTGACTCAAGAAACAATTTCGAGTCCATCTCAAAAATATTCCACACATTACCAGTTTTACATTTTTTGGAGTAGTGCACTTTATTCCTCCTATTCTCATCCTCTCCCCTCTACCACCTGAGTACATGCTGTGTTGTGTTGTTTTGTGTGTGTGTGTCCCCCTCCCCCCTCTCATCCCCTCACCCTTAAGCAAGCAGGAGTGCTGCTGTATATGTATACCTCCATCAGGGTGTCCTGGACGGCGCTGGGTCCTTCCCTGGTTGGTGCTGGGTCCCAGCTTTGCCACATCTCTCCTGCAGGCTGGACAGCGCTGGGCTCACCTCGCAGCAGCACGCCGCACGGGTGATTCACGCCGGGGCTGGTCACTAGATAGTGACATCGAGCCCCGGCCGGCAGCATCAGAGAGGGGAGAGGGGAGGGGAGAGGGGGACAGGCAAGGAGGCTGGATCAACCGGATCACTAACACTAAGATGAAACACTGCCATGCTGACTGGGAAGGGGGAGGCAGAACAGCACCGCCGACAATGCTGCCCATGCAGCATCATTTAAATAGATTAAAAGGCTGCACCCTCCATATTTACGCCACTGCCTTTCTCCCTGCTGCCGCCGCCACCAGCACAGAGCGACAGCAGGTTCTCTTCGGCAGCGGGTAGTTAGGGCTTACAGCACGCAGGGAGGGCAGGGATGCCATTGCGATGCACGGCTCCGGCGCCCTATGACCTTTCTGCGCCCGGAGCTTGTGCTCCGCCGGCTCCGCCCTCCCTACGCCTCTGGCTGAGAGAAATGTTCCTTTAAATCAGCAAACTTATTTTGGAATGCCTCTGATTGTTCCCTAAACATGGGGGCCATTGTGGCTTTGATATCCCTTACCATGTCTTGATACACCTCAGGGGTCTCCTCCACAGTGATATCCCCCTCCGGTCCCCTGGTAAGGAAGTCTGGGGTGCAGTTGTAGTTAGCCATCGGAGAGGCCGGAGAAAGTGTTGATGTGGGCTGTATGGTGTCCCGCTGTGCCTGGCTGTGCTATGTCTCCGTCTGTCTCCCACCGGAGCGTGTGGATGAGGAGGCGCTCGCCATATTGGATTTCGGCTGCGGCGTCTGGGCAGAGGATCGGCGGTTCTGGCGTTTCAGCATAGGAGAGAAATACATGTCCATGCAGCGTCCCCGGATCTCTGTGACTCCTGCTACGCTGGGCAGTGCTCGTAGACCACGGTGCAGTGGTCTAGGGGTGCCGCCCGACTGAGCTCCAGAAGCCTGCGGCTGGAAGCTGGAAACCAATAATAACCCATTTTTAATAGGGGCCACATGAGGGGCCAGATGCACTAAGCTTCAAAAGTGATAACATGGAGAGTGATAAACAGCCAGCCAATCAGCTCCTGTCTGACATTTTTAAAACACAGTCTGTGACATGGCAGGTAGGAGCTGATTGGTTGGCTGTTTATCACTCTCCATTTTATCACTTTTGAATTTTAGTGCATCTGGCCTGAGGCCTTTTGCGCCATACAGAGGGCAGCAATAAGACATCACATTGTGGCACAGTATAATATAGTAAATAGTACAGTATAGTCATTTCAAGCTGGAACCTGTACCCATAGCATAGTGTGTTGTTCGTTGATGTTATTTAAATGCAACTATAATATTTTTCTATAGGTTGGTGGATATATTTTTGACTCTATTCTTCTTGTGACAAATCTCCTGCTGTTCTGCTCATCGGTTTCCGTTTCTGTCTTTGGGTGCCGATCTCTAAATCACGCATCTTCGGTTGTTCCTCAGGTAAGAGACAGGCCAACATACCTCTTGTACTCTCCATCTACCCAAACATGGCTGATTGCGTGAGAAGCCCCAATGATTAATGAACATGGAGACTAGCATCATTATAAATAGAATATACATTTTATCCAAGTATTAATTAATGAAGCTACTTATATGCGTTTATACACCCATTCGCAGGCCTGCAGGGACATTCGGCATCCAGCAGGGGGCAGGCATTCGTTTGTGCGGGCAACGTTAGTTGGCTTGCAAAGCAGTGAAGTTTGCTGCTTTGTGAGTCAACCAGAATGAGGGCCATTGTGCAACCATATTACTCAGTGCTGTACATCCACATTTATCCAAGTATACATTATCTGTAACCCAGATTATGGGCCTTTATTCTGGTTCACTTTTAGAGGCAAATTCCTTCTCAAATGGACAAAACTATGTGCACTGCAGGTGGGGCAGATGTAACATGTACAGAGATAATTAGATTTGGGTGGGGTTTTCTTCAAAGTGAGATCTATATTGCAGTGTAAAAATAAAGCAGTTAGTATTTTCCCTGCACAGAAACAAAATAATCCTAATCTAATTCTCTCTGCACCTGTTACATCTGCCCCCCTGCAGTGCACATGGTTTTATCCATCTGAGAAGGAATTTGCCTCTAAGAGTGAACTAGAATAAGGCCCTATAGCCTTAGGAAAACATTTAGTAATATAAACAGGTGGAAGCTTATATGTCATCCTGTTCCCATGACGTCAAACTGTCCCCATGGTAACAGTGCGTGTCCCTGGTGCTCTGGAATGATGCTAGCTTTTCTGACAGCATGTCATGACAATGCTTATCAGTCCAGAAAGCCTATAGAGTAGGCATGTCCAAACTATGGACCTCCAGCTGTTGTGAAACTACAAGTCCCATCATGCCTTGCCACAGTTTTGCTATTAGGGAATATATAGTTACATAGTAGGCAGTGCTATTTTTGTAGGAAAATAGGTTCAGGAACTGCGGTTATGTGGGTGTGGCTACCAAAGGGGCGGGGCATCAATTGTTGCATAAACTTTTTTTAAACACATAATGCCCTCAGCAGTGTCATATGCACAATGCCCCCAGCAGAGCCATATATACACATAAAGCCACCAGTAATGTCATATATACACATGCCACCTGCAGTGCCAGTTATACAACGCCCTCAATACCCAAAGTAATACACAATACCCCCCCCCCAGCCAGCCAGTGGTTCAAGTCTAAAAAATACTTACCGGTACTGTGTGCGCCCCCAATAGTGCAGTGCCAGATACGCACATGCCCCCAATAGTGCCAGATACACATATGCCCCCAATAGTGCCAGATACACATATGCCCCCAATAGTGCCAGATACACATATGCCCCCAATAGTGCCAGATAACATATGCCCCCAATAGTGCCAGATACACATGTGCCCCCAATAGTGCCAGATACACATATGCCCCCAATAGTGCCAGATACACATATGCCCCCAATAGCGCCAGATACACATATGCCCCCAATAGCGCCAGATACACATATGCCCCCAATAGCGCCAGATACACATATGCCCCCAATAGCGCCAGATACACATATGCCCCCAATAGCGCCAGATACACATATGCCCCCAATAGCGCCAGATACACATATGCCCCCAATAGCGCCAGATACACATATGCCCCCAATAGCGCCAGATACACATATGCTTGCAGGTTGCCAGATATTTCCCCACAGTGCCAGAAACACATATGCCCCCACAGTGCCAGAATTTCCCACCAGCAGTGCAAGTTCATCCCAGAAATAACTTACCCCTGTTGCCACCCCGTTCCAATGGGGGGTATGTGTATCGACCACATCCCCCCAGTGACTGACAATAAATATTGAGTTTTTCATGATTTTTTTCATAAAAGAGAGAGAGAACAGAGTCAGGGAGAGAGGGGGGACAGAGTTTTGGGGAGAGAGGGGGGACAGAGTGTCGGGGAGAGAGATGGGGGACAGTGTTGGAGAGAGAGAGAGGGGGGACAGGACAGAGCGTGGGGGGGAGAGAGGAGGAACAAAGTGTGGGGGAGAGAGGGGGGCAGATTGTCAAGGAGGGGGGATAGAGTGCAGGGCATACAGAGGGGACAGAGTGCCAGGGATGTTGGGGGGCAGAGTTTCAGGGATGGGGGACAGAGTGTTGGGGAGAGAGAGCAATACCTGACCCAGCACAGAGCAGAGGCAACATTATGGGGCGGACATTTCCCTTCATTAAGCCCCGCCCCCTTAATATCCACGAATCGTGCCCCCCCTCCCCCCATCCTACCATCCATCTCTATCCATAATCCTACCATCCCCCCTTACCTCTGAGAGGCTGCAGCCTTGTGTGTGTGGTAAACTGACTTACCGAAGGGGAGGAGACTGGACTCCAGGATGGGGGAACAGGAAGCCGGTAAAGAGAGCTTTGGCGTCAGACTCAGCTAGTTTGAGAATGCAGGGGAAGAAGCAGGCCCCATAGCAGCTGCACCCTGGGTAGTTTTGCCACTGGGTGCAGGGGTTTTCTTACCGCTCCTGTGCTGCAGCATTTCTGCGCCTCTCTATAATATTTGGGAGGGAGGATGACAATCTGCCCCCATATACCAAACGCTCCTGCCTGGATCACCTATGCTGAAGTGCTGTAGGTAGCTTAGTCTGAGGCCAGACTCAGCCTGCAAGGTTCGCTGGGACAGGAAGCAGGGGAAGCGGGTATGAGCAGCGCACTGTCCCTCCCCACCAGCACTAATATTGCTATGCGGGTGGGGAACCCGAGAGATCTGCGCAGCGCTGGCAGAGACAGTTTTCCACCTCGGGCGCTTTGTATTTCGCTGGGGCTGGTCACTAGAGAGTGACGTTAAGCCCCAGGCGAGAGGGGGAGGAGAGAGTGAGACTGAGCGATGTAGCTGGCTGCACTGGACCACCTCAGGCTTCTACAGTGCTGCTGCTGCTGCACGCTGTCACTGGGGCATGCATAGATAGGTGCCAAGGGCACTGCTATGGTGCCAAGGGTGCAGGGGATTGCACGCTGTATTGTAACGCCTCCAGTTATCTCCACTGTATCCTGTCCCTCTGCCAATCAAAGCTCACGGCGGAGGAGACAAACAGCAGGGCAGGCTGCAGAGGTCCCGGAACGCCGTTCCTGATGACGTCATCGTGCAAAAGAGCTTCAGGAACGGCGTTCCGGGCCGTTACGGCCCAAAAATAGCCCTGATAGTAGGTAAGGCTGAAAAAAGACCTGCGTCCATCTAGTTCAACCTGGTATAGATATCCATTGCTGATTTAGTATGTTCTGGTATTTTACAGACAAATTATATTTCTTATTTGTACCCATGGATGTTTTTCTCCAGTAAATGTTTGTCCAACTTTGCCTTGAACGCATTTAATGAGCCAGCCGTTACCACCTCTCTGGGAAGAGAGTTCCAGAGTTTGACTGTTCTGACCGTAAAGAAATTCTTTCTACTAGCTGAATGAAATCTTTTTTCTTCTAATCTATACTCATGCCCTCGCGTCCTAGATTCCTTTCTAGCAGAAAAGAGGGTGCATGACAGTTCCTTATATTGGCCCTTGATATACTTGTACATGTTGAGCATGTCCCCCCTTAAACGTCTCTTTTCTAATGTAAATAGCCCCAAATTGCTTAATCTCTCCCCGTAGCTTAAATTCTCCATTCCCCTAATAAGCTTTGTTGCTCGCCTTTGGACTTTTTCTAATTCTATGATGTCCTTTTTTTAGTGTGGGGCCCATAACTGTACTCCGTACTCTAGGTGAGGTCTCACCAATGCTTTATATAGTGGCATAATTACCCTTGAGTCCCTAGTTTCCATTCCCCTCTTAATACATGCCAGAATTTTGTTGGCCTTTTTTGTAGCTACATTACAATCGGCACTACATCCTAGTTTGCTGTCTATTTGGACTCCTAGATCCTTTTCAAGTATGGAATTACCCAGTTCCTCTCCGCTAAGGTTGTAACTTGCACACTGGTTGTGTCTCCCAAGGTGCATAACCTTACATTTATCTACATTGAACCTCATCTTCCATTTTTTTGCCCACTCATCTAGAATTGCAAGATCATTTTGAAGCATGGTGACATCTTCTGATGATTTGATGACTTTGCTAAGTTTTGTATCGTCCGCAAAGATGGATACATTGCTGATTAACCCTATCCCAATATCGTTAATAAAAATGTTAAACAAAATGGGCCCCAAAACCGAACCCTAGGGCACTCCACTTAGTACCGGTATCATATCTGATACAGCACCATTCACAACCACTCTTTGTTCTCTATTACATAGCCAATTCCCTACCCATCTGCAGATATTTTCACCCAATCCTAGGTTCTCCATTTTATTAATCAATCTCTTGTGTGGGACAGTATCAAATGCTTTAGCGAAATCTAGGAAAATCACATCTACAGCATTTCCATTATCGAGGTTTTTGCTAACCTCTTCATAGAACTCTAGCAGATTAGTTTGGCATGAACGATTTTTCACAAAACCCATGTTGGTTAGCACTGAGTAGATGGTGATGATCTAAATATTTCTGGATACCATCCCTTAAATCCTTCAAATAGTTTACCCACAATTTATGTTAAACTAACGGGTCTGTAATTAGCGGGATCTTCCTTTTTTCCTTTTTTGAATATTGGCACTACCTCTGCTATTCTCCAATCTTTTGGTACTATACCTGACGATAGTGACTTGCTAAAGATATAATGTATATAATGGGGTAGCTAGTTCATCCCTTAATTCCATTAATACCCTCGGATGAATCCCATCTGGCCCTGGTGACTTATTTGTTTTGAGTTTGCTTAGCCTCAGTACTATTTCCTTCGGCGGGAAATCCACAATGAGATCTGGCTTATTTGTCCCATTTGTGGTAAATGTTCGTTCCACAGTCTGCTCTCCCTTAGTAAATACTGATGAGAAGAACTCATTGAACAGTTTTGCTTTTCCCTTGTCCTCAGTAACACTTTTTCCACTAGTATCAGTTAGTGGGCCTATGTTTTCCTTAATTAAACGTTTACTATTTATGTATTTAAAAAACTTCTTTGGGTTGGTTTTGCTTTCAGTGGCTATGCACTCTTCATATAATATTTTAGCTGCTTTGATTACCCCTTTACAAGTTTTGTTTGATTGCTAAAGGGAATGCTAAAACCATGGCAAGGCATGCTGGGATGTGTAGTTTTATAACAGCTGGAGGGCCATAGTTTGGACATGCCTGCTATAGAGGTTTAGGCAGCATCATGATCACATGATGCAAGGCTTAACACAATAGAAATATGGAGTTGTGATTGGACGCCACTCTGACACCAGAATGGGCATAACTCTGACTGGCATTGTATCATATCCTGCATTTGCCCTTTGTGTGGGTATGTGACATTAATTTGTCTCAGATTAAAAAAAACGTCTTTGATGACAAGCTTCCTCAAAACTGTATAATACCCCTTTTACACCGCCGGTGTAAAAGGGGTTAACCCGTGTCCCTTCACACGGGACTTCTACCCAGGTTCTGACCAGGGTAGAACACGGACAGGACCTGGGTAGAGGGCAGTGTAAACGGGTACACCGGGTCATCCTGTTACAGCAATTGGGGAAGCCCAACCTCCGGACCGCAGCATCCTGCAGTCAGTATGGAGGTTGGGGGGGGGGGGGGGCGCACACAGCCTCCGCTGCTGTCGGCTGTACTGTGCAGACAGCAGAGGAGTCTGGGAGGAGGTGAATGGATGTCTGTGTGCAACAGCCATTCACCTAGTGCTGGGGTAGCCAACCCTAGTCCTCGAGAGCTACCAACAGTGCATGTTTTGCAGGTCTCCTCACAGAATCACAAGTGAGCTAATTAGCTCCATCTGTGTATCTTTTAAAATGTGTTAGTGATTAATGAGTGCAGCTGTGCAGCAGCTAGGTTGTCTGGAAAATGTTAACTGTTGGTAGCTCTTGAGGGCTAGGGTTTGCTACCACTGACCTAGTGGATGGGGTCTGGGGGTGCATGGAGGCTGGGGACAGACCAGCAGCTTACCTTGGTACTGGGCTTGCCCCCAGCGCGGTGCTCCGGGACCCGGCATGGCGATCAGTAGGCGATCAGTAGTCCTGGCTTGGAACTGTGTTCCAAATATGTAATGAGCGCCTCTCGGTTCCCGGCCCCCTGTTGGTCAGATCTGGGATTTTGGTGTAAAAGGGGTATTACTGGGATCCATAAAATTGCATTACTGATCTCTCCATTGTAACAGTTACATGTCCCAGGAAATGGAAGATCTGTTCTGGCCTGGCTAGTATCTAATTTGCCCAGAGCTCAAGGGAAATAATTAATATAAGCTTTGAAGTGTATGACTTAAATTAAATAATCTTTATTTTAGTTCTGGTTTCTCTTGTTATCCAACCGAGGTCTCAAGAGGCGTTAGAAATTTGTTTAAATATTAATAATTCTGTATGCAGGCAAAAACATAAGTTTGCCTTAGTATAGAGATCATACCCTAAACCAGGGGTTCCCAATCTTTTTTGAATCAAGGCACCCTAGAGTATCAGATTTTTTTCACGGCACCCCTAGACCAAATTAACATAATTAGATTGGGTTTATATGCGATTCTTAGGGTCAGTTATGTGGTAAAGGGCAGGATTTGCTTCTGTTTGTACACATTTTATGATTGGCAGCCACCAGCACTGGTTTTGCTCATAAATAATTAACCATTAATAATTTGAGTTGGTCTTGGACCACCAACCAAGGGCACCCCTGCATGTATCCTGAGGCACCCCTGGGAGCCACGGCACACAGTTTGGGAACCACTGCCCTAAACGTTGCACTTTGGCTGGTGGCAGTGACCGTGTTGAAATTAATGCAAATTATGCTACATAAGGGTACCTCTGTAGTTTCATGGCGCCAGCATGGCGCCGTGCGTCTGAGTCCCCTTGCGGGGCTCGCTTCGCTCGCCCACGCTGCGGGCTCGGTGGCTCGCTACGCTCGCCACGCTATTTAAAATCAACTCCATGCCAACATGGATAGTGGGGGTATCAACTATCCATGTTGGCATGGAGTTAAGTTACTTTTTTTAACATATTTCGTGGCCAGCGTAGAACCCGGAAGTAGCACGGCGCCATGCTGGTGCCGTGAAACTACAGAAGTACCTACATAAGTGCTGCTGACTTAAATGCTCATTGCCAGGGGTTCCATGCTCGTTGCCATGTGGGATTACATTCTCATTGCCAAGGGGGTATACATGCTCGCGGTAACTGGTGGACAGAAGTGACAGCCATTGACAGCCGGGCAGAGAGCGGGGGGCTGCCCGGCTGTATTCAGAGCACTGCAGGTGCCCACTATTTTAAATAATACCCCTTTCACACAAGAAAATGGAGGGTCTTACCCGGGAATATGGTCCCAGGATCATGCAGGGACATCCCCGGGTTGGCCCCTTTTACAGCAGCCTAGTCCCTGCATTTTCTGGTGTGAGGGGGAGAAAAAAAAAACCCTCCCCCCCCTTTAACCGGCTATATCTTCAAATGATTTTGGTCCCGTGAAACTGGGCCATTTGGTTCCAGATAAATCTGTCCTCAAAGAACATGAACAGCCATTGAAATGACATTTCAGTAATAAAAACAATCAGTTTACGGGTCCCATGTTATCCTATGGGGAAAACATACTGCAGGTCAAAAGAGCAACTGTAACATGTTTTAATAAGGAACATGCCCAACTGTCTTACAGAACTTTCCCCTTACCTAACAAGCTTTTATGAGCCCTCAACAACAGGTTCATTAAGCCCGGTGAAGTGATAAAGTGGAAGGTGATAACTCAGCAGCCAATCAGTTCCTAACTGTCACTTTTCAAACCCAGCTGTAACTTGACAGTTAAGAACGGATTGGCTGGTGCGTTATCACATAAAGGCATACATTTTTGAAAGGGAAAGTTAGAGAGAACACCGTTTGTAAACTGTTGGGTATAAAACGCTCACTTTGCAACTGGATGGATTTTAAGCAGATAACGCACTTTAAAGTATTGGCGGTAAGCAGTGGCGGAACTACCCAGGGTGCAGGGGGTGCAGCTGCTATGGGGCCCGGCGGCTGGGGGGGCCCGATGGACAGCAAGCACTCCCTGACCCCTGCACCGTGCTTTGGTTTTCCTTTTTTAAGGTAGCCGCTGCAGCCGCCTGTGTAATATATAAATGTGCTCGCCGAGTCGCCGGAGCCAGGGAAAGTAATTAAAGAGGGGGGCGGGGCGGGGCGCGAGTCCAGAAGAAAGAGTGTGACTGTGGCAGTCTGCAGCAGTGCAGTGCAGCCTGGCTATGGCACTGCAGTGGTACTGTGAAGGCAAGGCAGTGAAACTGACGGCGAGGGGTGGCCGAGGTAGGAATTTTGCCAGTGATGTGTATGGTGCTGGCTGTGTCCAGAGAGGCACAGCCGCTCACCACGGCCGCCACCTCCCTGAGCCTCCCACCGGCCGGGTGCCGCCGATACTCTCCCCGCCGCCTCCACCCACTACGGTCCCCGGAAACCACCCCCCACCTCTGCTCCTCGTGCTCACCATGCTCCCCACTCCTAGTAATAACTTGAAGAGATTTATCGATGCACTGTGTGGTGTGCAATTAAATCAAATGCGCCCTCACCAGCAGCCTATCTTCTAGCAAACAATATGGTAAAAAAAAACTGAAAATATTGGATTGTGAATTACAGGCACTTGGGTCTGATGTATAAATGATTACTGATTTCCAAAAGGTAAAAAACTGATATTTATTATAACCTCCTAGAGCCGGGTCATTTCAAGCACAAAAAAAGAATAAAATAGAAAATCACAATTTTCTTTAAAAAAGAAAATGTCTCTTTAAGAGCACTTTTAAATTGCAGCACAATAGAACAAGGGTGTCTCAAAACACAAAAAAATAAACTGTCTCTTTTAAATCACTTTTGAAGTGCAGCACAATCCAACTGAAGCCAATTGTCACTAAAGTCCTCACTGAAATAAACATACACGGGGTGGGAAAAAGATGTAAAGTTCGTACCTCCACTCCCGGCTATTACTTCCAGCCACAAGCCGCCAGACGTCTCCTCCCTGCCGCAGCCGTGGTCCCGGCTTCCAGCAGTAAGAACTTTTTACCGTGGCGGTATATCGTGGAAAAGATCTATTAGCCGGCTCCTGTCACTCCTGCCGGTATCCAGCTGCGGCAATTGGTGGGGGTGGTTGTATATTTATGGAATCCACAGTTATCCTCCAAAGTTTGCAGAATTGGTGTGCGGCAGGGGTGGATGTGGTCACCCTTTGTTTTTATATTCATTTTTATTTTTTGTTTGTGCCGTACACTAATTCTACAAACTTTGGAGGATAACTGTGGATTCTACAAATATAGAACCATCCCCACCAATTGCCTCAGCTGGATACCGGCAGGAGTGACAGGAGCCGGCTAATAGATCTTTTCCCCGATATACCGCTGGAAGCCGGGACCATGGTAAAAAGTTCTTACCCATAAAAAAGACCAGAGACATCTAAAAAGAGCACACCTCATTAATCCCATCCCTTAGAAAGAAATATAACAAAAAAATACCACACAAAATATAAATGAAACTGGCACCGTAACAACATGTATGATGAGCTTTGCGGTGTGTAAAGGGCTTTGTGGTGTGCCACATAATGTGTAATGGGCTTTGCGGTGTGTCAAATAATGTGTAATGGGCTTTGCGGTGTGTCACATAATGTGTAATGGGCTTTGCGGTGTGACACATAATGTGTAATGGGCTTTGCGGTGTGTCACATAATGTGTAATGGGCTTTGCGGTGTGTCACATAATGTGTAATGGGCTTTGCGGTGTGTCCTATAATGTGTAATGGGCTTTGCGGTGTGTCCCATAATGTGTAATGGGCATTGCGGTGTGTCGCATAATGTGTAATGGGCTTTGCGGTGTGTCCCATAATGTGTAATGGGCTTTGCGGTGTGTCTCATAATGTGTAATGGGCTTTGCGGTGTGTCACATAATGTGTAATGGGCTTTGCGGTGTGTCACATAATGTGTAATGGGCTTTGCGGTGTGTCACATAATGTGTAATGGGCTTTGCGGTGTGTCGCATAATGTGTAATGGGCTTTGCGGTGTGTCGCATAACATGTAATGGGCTTTGCGGTGTGTCACATAACATGTAATGGGCTTTGCGGTGTGTTGCATAATGTGTGAGGGGCATTACCCTTTGAATCGATGCCACACACCTTTTATAATGCGTGCATTTTTATTTTCAAAATATCTATTGGAGGGGCACATTTTTACTGTTCCCACTAATGGTGGCCACACACGATGCGCACTGGTAGAGAACTTAGTTAGGGGGGCCCCATTATAAATTTTGCTATGGGGCCCACAAAGTTCTAGTTACGCCTCTGGCGGTAAGCAACCACTCACTGCCACCCCTGAAGTGAGCATGCCTGTCCTCAGTCTGAGGCATTAAAGATGTTTGCATTTTAACGCTTCTATTTCCATATTACAGGTATTTGTGATACAGAACGATGTTGTGATTTCGATGCCTCCTTCAGTATTCGCAGCGACAGCTCCACCATTTCCGCCACCACAGCAAGGACCACCGCCACCACATCCGCCACCGCCACCTTATATGGTCGAAGGAGAGGACAAATCTAGACCAATAGCTTAGCAATGTTAATTCAAAGCATATATTATTTTTATGATAAACAAAACTGCTATTAATAATACTTCTAAAACAGATAATATAATAGTTGTGCAACATTAATCATATATTATGTATATTATAAATGATCCAAGAAGTGTGGATACAGCGATTATCAATAAGACAAAGAATAAAATAATATGGATTATGGAATGCATTGAGGTGACTGATCAGGGATATACGCAAACCAGAATTTTGGACAGTTGAGCAATCATCGGTGCTTGGCGCATTCACCTATCGCAGGGATGGGGAACCTTTGGCCTTCCAGCTGTTGAACTGCACATCCCAGCATGCCCTGCAACAGTTTTGCTATTTGGTCATACTAAAACTGTTGCAGGGCATGCTGTGTAGTTCAACAACAGCTGGAGGGCGAAGGTTCCCCATCCCTGTTCTAACGGTACCCGGTCCCTTGGTCGACAATGTCTAGGTGGACAGTCTCTAGGCTGGCCACTAATGGTCGACGGTGACTAGGTCGACACCTATAATTGGTCTACATACCCATGTCGACATTGACAGAAGGTTGACACACGCAAAATGTCGACATTGACATATTTTACGCCGAAATGGTTGATACAAGTTTTTCATGTGGTTTTTTTTCTTTGACAGACTTTGGGGGTCACCCTGATATGTTTTGGTCCCCAGCGTAGTTGCGCCGAGGACCGATATTTGCAGTCTGTGCATGTGCATATTTGCGCATGTGCAGGGCCACTGTGCGGATGCATTCGGCGACTTGCATAGTCGCAGTGGCACACAGGGGGGCAGCATGAAGGCGGGCAAGGGGCGTTTCCTGGGCATACCAACAAAATGGTGGGTGCACCCAGGAAAATGCTGGGCATTCCCACGCGAACGCAGGCGGGCACCTGTGTGGCTGATGTCCTGTAACATCAGCTGGCCCACCCCATTTTCGCACCCAGACGCCACAGTATAGTCAGTCAAAACTTGACAGGGTATTGTCTAATCGCTGTGACCCATACTTCCTTGACCCCGCTTACCCAAAAATGACACAACACCTCCTGTTGGATAAAATTGGCCACAGCGGCCATCTTTATTAAAACAATACAATTTTAACAATAACCAAAAACATTCCCAACGGAGGTGGTCCCCGAGGCCCCAATAAACCTATCCACACATTCAAGCACTTCCAGGAGTTCTTACCCCCAGCCGATAGCGATTGGCTCGGGGGCACCAATTGTCAACACCCAGTGCTCATTACTTAACCTCACCCAGGGGAGTCCAGCCCCCTCATGGGGCCCTCCCCGCCACATAATTAAGCCTCAATGCCACTAACCTCGAGGACCCCCCTCCGCACAGGCCACTGTGACAAAAAGGACATAATATTACAATCATCTACCTAACCCCTATAAAACAGGGAGGGTGGGTGGGAGCTGCTGTAAAAAACTCCCAGTGTCCCCTTTTCCCGCCTGAACCCTGCTTATAAACCCCTCCAACACCCTGTTAAACCCCTCCCACTTTGACCCTTTCCTTTGAAACCCCTTCTATAACTTCCCCACTAATCAGCTCCCTACAAACCCTGTCAGGGAAGGCCTACCTCTAGGCTTTGCCTCAAGTCCGGCCCCTACATGACAGGGTATTGTCTAATCGCTGTGACCCATATTTCCTTGACCCCGCTTACCCAAATTGGCCACAGCGGCCATCTTTATTAAAACAATACAATTTTAACAATAACCAAAAACATTCCCAACGGAGGTGGTCCCCGAGGCCCCAATAAACCTATCCACACATTCAAGCACTTCCAGGAGTTCTTACCCCCAGCCGATAGCGATTGGCTCGGGGGCACCAATTGTCAACACCCAGTGCTCATTACTTAACCTCACCCAGGGGAGTCCAGCCCCCTCATGGGGCCCTCCCCGCCACATAATTAAGCCTCAATGCCACTAACCTCGAGGACCCCCCTCCGCCACCAAGCATGGGATTAATCCCTTAACCCCGTGCGCCCCCCCACATCCGGACCGCTGTTTCCACTCCCTCTTGTAGTCCCAAAGACCAAATATCCATCCCTACAGCATTCAGATGTACACCGTCCCCTCTCCAAAACGCACCAGCACCGGATTCAAGCTCCTTGTGCCTCACCACCACTGCCCCATTCCTGGCCATAAAACACCCAATCGCCCTGTTGACCTTAATCCTTGCCTTATTGATCTTGTCAGCCGACCTTGCATCCCTCCAAAATTGACGTGGCACAATATCCGACCATACCGTGATCACCTCAGGAAACATAGCCCACAAACGCAGGAGATCAAACTTGATATCCCGTATCAGTTCCCTAAATGGTCTGCCCCCAAGGTCATTTCCCCCAACGTGTAAAACCAATATATCGGGTGCCCTATCGAGCCGAACAAAGCGGTGGAACTCCCGCAATACTCCGCTCCATACCATACCGCGCTTCCCCAGCCAGCGGACCAACGCCTCCTCTCTAGCCAAACCCAGCTGGCGGCCATTCGGTCTCACATCAGCCCGTAACGCTCCCCAAAATACATATGAATGTCCTAAAATCCAAATCAGGCACGGAGGCTGCCCTAAAACAGAAAAAACACCCAATCAAACATCAACAATCCCCTAAGCGAACATAAGAACGAAAACGAGACGACTCCCAACGCCCAATACGCTTAATCAACTCATCACCAAACCCCATCCTAGCAGCCTCAGTTGCGGCCCCAATCCGGAAAGAGTGACCAGCATATTCCTCCCCCTTTAGGCCCAACGTCCGCAGCACTGCCCTGAACACACTTATGAACTGGAATCGCGACAGAAAAGACCCATTTGCATGCAACAACAAAGGATCACCTCCCCTGCCAACTCTGATTTCCCTAAACTTCCTTAGTCGTGCCACCGGGCACATATCCGACCCTGGTACAGAGAAGAGGACCACCCGCTTCCCCCTTCCCAACTGATCCGTCTTTGACCTCCTAACCGACAGCTCAAACCTATCCGAGTATAAATCCACATCCTCTTCTAACAAGCCCCCCGGCCTGGACACGCTTGGACTCACAAGCTCCCCTATCCGCAATGCCCTGAAAAACGCAAGAGAAAAGGCTACACCAAACAACCTTTCCTCAAAATTGGAGCTGCAAACCGCCCCTAACTTCTTGCCCATACTCTGCAATAACTGAAAAGAAACCGGCCTTCTCTGATCCTGGACCACATGACCTCTCCTCCACCCCTTCAATGCTTGCGAAATCAGAAAATTCTTTGTGACATCAGACCTACCACATGAACGAAACCCAAAAGCCAAACCCGCCATGCAGCGAGTAATTTTTGCAACTGACCAACCAACCTCCTTACAATGGCCAATATATAACAGGACAGCCAACTCATCATCATCCTCAGGCAAACCTGCTACCTCACGCCATTCCAACCAATTCCGCCAGTCCTGATTATACGCCGACCATGTGTTCGGGGCCAGAGATTCCCTGATGAGCTGGTCAACTACCCGTCCAGCAGATCCCAGAGCCGGCTCGGGCACGCGGTCCCCTCCCTGTCCGCATCTGGCACCAAATCCCGAAAACGCTCCCACTGTGAACAAGACAAAGAATCCGCAACACCGTTAGAGACACCAGGGACATGCCTCGCCACCACCCACAAATTCAACGCCAGACATTCCAACACTAACTGCTGCAAAATCGTGACCACCGGCGGGGAAGATGCCGACAATTGGTTGATGGCCATGACGACTCCTAAGTTATCACAATGAAAACATACCTTCCTGTTGCGGAACAACTCCCCCCAAATCACCACTGCAACTAGAATAGGAAACAACTCCAACAATGCCAGGTTTTTCACCATGCCTCTCTGTACCCAAGACTCCGGCCACCGGCCCGCGCACCAATGTCCTTGGAAATACGCCCCAAAACCGACACTCCCAGCCGCGTCCGTGAAGAGGTCTAGCTCCGTGGCCACACACGCGTCTGACATCCACAACGCTCTGCCATTAAAAGCCTCCAAAAATGCTGCCCAGACTCGCAAGTCCACTTTCAATTCACTGCCCAGTCTGACAAAATGATGAGGAAGAACCACCCCCGCTGTCGCTGCCGCCAGCCTCCTGCTGAATATGCGGCCCATAGGCATAATGCGACATGCGAAATTCAATTTACCCAGCAAGGACTGCAACTCCCGCAATCTAATTTTCTTCAACAGCAATGCCCTCCCCACCTCAGCCTTCAGCCCCAGCAATTTATCCTCGGGCAAACGGCACTCCATATTCACGACCATCAGGGACAGCGCCAGCCGGCGTGACATCATCGGAGGCGGAGCCCGCTGGGCGCTGCTCGTTCCGGACACCAGTCCTGCTCCCATCTGCACGCTCTTCTGCCCCCCTGGCACGGCCCACCGTGCGCCGGGCAGCAGCATGTTCCGCATGCCCCACCGCTCAAGGTCCCGTACCCCGCACCGCCGGATCTTCTTGCACGGGGGGTGGATCCCCCCGCGCGGAGAGTTCCGCCTCCTGGACGGATTCCTCCCAGACCGGGTCCTGCGGGCGGAAGGTGCCCGTCCCGCAGCCCGGCCTGGAGGGTCCCTGACGGGGCTCCGTGAACGGCGCTGAACCCTGGGGGACACAGATGGGCTGAAGCGCTCCGGAGGCCGGAACCTCCAAGGCCGTGCGCCCGCTGGAGCAGCCTCTTGCGCCGCTGCTCCCAGTCCCCCCAGCAGACCGGACATCTGCTGCTGCAGCCATTCCGCCCCTCTGGTGCCCGCTGCTTCCCTAAGCGCAGCCAGCGCAGCGGATACCTCCAAGTCAGCAGCGCCTGGGGAAGCCATGGAAGCTGCAAGCTGCTGTAAAAAACTCCCAGTGTCCCCTTTTCCCGCCTGAACCCTACTTATAAACCCCTCCAACACCCTGTTAAACCCCTCCCACTATGACCCTTTCCTTTGAAACCCCTTCTATAACTTCCCCACTAATCAGCTCCCTACAAACCCTGTCAGGGAAGGCCTACCTCTAAGCTTTGCCTCAAGTCCGGCCCCTACATTTGTTTTTCCCCCGTGTGCACCCTTGCAGATGGAAAAAAAGGGCCCAATCTACCTACAATCTACATCCAATTGGTCGGAATTGGATCTAGATTGAGGGGATCGGGCCCTAGTCGTCCTGGTGTGTACCAGGCATTACCGTTACCGAAAACCTGCTCCCCCATCTCCTCTTCCACTGAGCTGCAGCCCGGAGGTCTCGGAGCGCAGGATTTTTCAAAAATTAAAATGCAGCACTGGCTAGTGAGCCAATCAGAGCTCGCGTACCGGCAGCCGCTCTGATTGGCTCAAAAGCCGGAGCAGCCAATTAATTGGCCACCAGCTACCTGGGTTGAATAACCCTGCGCTCCAGTACCTACTTTGTTCAGCACACTGAGCGCAACGCAGTGGAGGCAGTAGGGGGGGTTGCGGTGGACAAAATGGGCTGCTCGGGACCTTCCAGAGGCCGGGGCCCGGGACGGCTGTACCCACAGCACCGCCCTACTGGCTGCCCTGTGCACAGGGTGCGCATTAATTTGCAAAGGGAGAGTTTTCGCTACTTTCACGGTTGCACTTCCCAGCAGATCGCATCATATGCAAATCGCATGCAAATCGTATGCAAATATGGCACGCAATTTGCATACAATTAGTATGTGATTTGTCATACGATTTGATCCGCGATGCGATTTAGCACACCCCCACTATTCACGTCAGACTGCAGCGTGGGGGGATGCGAGGGGCAGCGGTACGCGTCCTCCCGACCTGTTCATACCCACACTGATTTTATAAAGTGTGGCGAGCGCTGCGAGCCCCACGAGGGGCGCGGAAAACGAGCCTAAAGTGTAGCGAGCGCAGCGAGCCCCCGTGAGGGGACATGGATTACTTGACGTGTATTCCGCGGCCCCTCGCCACGCTTCGGGCTCGTTTTAAGCAGACGCTCGCCACGCTTCGGGTTCGGTGGCTCGCTGCGCTTGCCACACTTTTTTATAATCAACTCCAAGCCGATGTGGATAGTGGTCGGGAGTATGCGTACCGCGTCCCGTCGCGGGACACACTGCACTCGCCACGCTTCAGGCTGACGTGGATAGTGGGGGTGTGTTAAATCGCATCGCAGATCGAATCGTATGCAAATTGTATGTAAACATCGCATACGATTTGCATACGATTTGCATACGATCTGCTGTGAAGTGCCGCCTTGAAACTAAACCGAGTTTTCTATATCAGAGTGTGATCAGGCCGGAATGGGGACCTTTATCTCTGGCTGCTTTACCTCTCTCCAAACTCTGATAAATCTACCTCTTTTAAAAAAAGTGGGCACCCTTTTAAGTCTGAAAGCTTCACAAATGATCCCCGGGATAGACCGTGAAGCCCATCCCTTCAAACTATACACACCAGTAGTTTCACACCTTTGTTTTCCATGGGATGGTGAAACATCTATATGCACTTTGTAACTTTTATATCTTTATAGAGCGTGCTGTAAAATCCATTTAGAAGTTGTCGTAGTCCAAAGTACATAAGATTCTGCATTTGTCCATTTTCTACTCCACTTTCTACCCCCTGGATGTGGAGTTTCATAGAAAGATCTATATATGGCCTCTCAAACAAACCCCTTAAATGTGCATCTAGACGAATCCATACAGAGCAACATCCTGTCATCCAGTCAGCGCAATACTGAACCTAGATGGGATGACCCCCCTTCTGCACCGTATTGGAATATTCCACTAGCTGATGCCCCTCAGAATGTACCACCTGCTCCCGCTGAGAGGAGGGAGTCAACACTGTTCCACCAAGTCTTTCTGAGGGCAAAACCAAGATCACGAGGGGTAAGTGTAAATAAGAGGTGTTCTGCATATACTGTAGCTTGTAAAAGAGTAACATAGCAGGAACACAAACATTTCACGTCCACAGAAACCATTTTATGTAAATCAACTGCCGGTAATTTACACATTCCTAAATGCGTGTGTGTGTGTGCGTGCGTGCGTGTGTGTGCGTGTTTTACATTCTTATCTTAAATAAATCTAATAAAAAAGCATATATATGGAACCAAGTGTTCCAGTAAACTCTCTAACAAAAGTAGTACTAAAAGTTATATAGCATCTAAATTATGTAATGAGAATCAAAGACTATCAGGGCCGGCGCCACCACTAGGCAAATCTAGGCATTTGCCTAGGGCGCCGGCCACTGGAGGGTGGCATTTTGTCCCCCGTGCCGCGGGGGTACCTGTCCTGCGGCGCTGTGTATTTAAAGCTGGCGGCGGAGGCAGCGAGGGGTCCCTGGAGTCAATAAGAAATTGAGCGCTATCCGCCGGGCTATGCGGAAGCGCTTCTGTTGTGAAAACACTGTCCGCACGCTGATTGGCTGAGATTCAGCCAATCAGCGTGCGCCGTGCGGCCAGTGTTTTCACAACATAAGCGCTTCCGCCAGTGGCGTAGCTAAGTTTTGGGCGCCCCCCCGTCGTTAGGGGGGGCGCCCATACCCACCCCCCGCCGCCGCCGCCCCGTCAAGCACCCCCCCCTGGCCGCCCCGTCGCCTATGCTAACCCCCTCCCCGCGGACTTACCTATCGCGCTGCGCTGGTCCCGGCGGCTCCGTTCTTCTGCTGAGGACCACCACAAAATGGCCGCCCCCATACAGCAGACAGTTTCAGAGAACAGTGTGCTATATGGGGGCGCCCATTTTGTGGTGGTCCTCATCAGAAGAACGGAGCCACCAGGACCAGCGAGATACGTAAGTCTGCGGGGGATTGGGGGGGTTAACTATAGCACCGCAGCCCCCAGCGCCCCCCTGCGGTGGCGGGGGCTGCGGTGCTATAGTTACGCCCCTGGCTTCCGCATAGCCCGGCGGATAGCGCTCGTTGACTGCAGGGACCCCTCTCTGCCACCGCCGCCAGCTTTAAATACACAGCGCCGCAGGACAGGTACACCCCCTCCCCCGGCACCGGGGCGCCCCCACCCCGACTCGCCTGGAGCGCTCCGGTGCCTTGCATCGGCCCTGAAGACTATATATATAGTATATATATATATATCCTGGATAAGGTTGGCACTCACTTTTAAATCCAGCATCCGCCTGGGGTTGCACATCAGTGGTACCTTATACAGGCCACAAATACAGTCCAATCCCCAAAAAATGGCAATCACCAGGGCTTTGGTACTTTTATAATTCCATTAAAAAAGAAAAACAAGAAAAGCAGCACTCACCTTCAATAATGAGTGAATCAATCTTTAAAAATTAAAACGATTTAATTTATCATGTGGTATGGCCAGAGCTGGTGCAAGGCACCGGAGCGCCCCAGGCAAGTTGGGGTGGGGGCGCCCCGGTGTCTGCCGCCCGGTTACCTGTCCTGCAGCGCTGTGCGTATATAAAGCTGGCGGCGGCGGCAGCGGGTGGTCCCTGCAGTCAATAAGAAATAACGAGCGCTATCCACCGGGCTATGCGGAAGCGCTTCTGTTTTGGAAACACTGGCCACACGGCGCACGCTGATTGGCTGAATCTCAGCGTGCGGCCAGTGTTTCCAAAACAGAAGCGCTTCCGCATAGCCCGGCGGATAGCGCTCGTTATTTCTTACTGACTGCAGGGAGCCAGCTTTATATACGCACAGCGCCGCAGGACAGGTTCCCGGGCAGCAAGGGGGGCGAAACACCGCCCTCCAGTGGCCGGTGCCCTAGACAAATGCCTAGATTTGCCTAGTGGTGGCGCCGGCCCTGCATATGGCAAGCACATATATAACAATAATAAAGCATATATTACAAAAAATTGGGTACACTGTTTACAAAAAATATAAATAAAAATGCTGTTTTAAAAACAATAATGGTGTCAGATCTCACGTGTTATCAGGGCAATCCTCAAATGGGGGGTGGAGGAGCAATGAGTCCCGCACTGTCCACACTGTGCAATAATCCCAGTAATTGGATGGAGTCCAGAAACGGCAATTTGTATTCCTGTGGGCACACTAAGGGAGTGGCTGATGTTTTTGGTAGCCTACCTTCAACCTCGTGGCAAAGTGTCCAGGTCAGATGGAGTATTTAGCTGAAGACTTCCGATTATTGTTTGGGGAACGCAGGGGTCAGAATATTGAGCAGGTAGGTCCTCCAAGATTACCCAAGATCTGGCATCCAGCAGTACCAACGCGTTTCGCTGTCCAAACGTCAGCTTTGTCAAGCTGACGTTTGGACAGTGAAACGTGGAGCAATGCTGTGGTGTGTGGGCATAGCGCTGTTCGAGTTTAGGGGTACTTTTCTTTGATAGGTAGTTCCACAGTGGGCGGGACTGGTGTATCCTTAAATATTGACACATGCTGTTAGGGATTTGTCTGTGTGTCCTGTACGAGGTGGTCATGATTAAGGCCACGTTCCATGGCCGAAACATCGACCTGACTGTACAGTATATCTGTGAAATTCTCTGTGGTATGGAATAAAAATCCTGCTGGAATTATAAAAGTACCAAAGCCCTGGTGAGTGCCATTTTTTTGGGATTGGACTATACTGTATATATATATGACTAAAAATGACTTTTCCATGGCAAACTTACAGGGTACCTTAACCAAAAACAGCCGGTCCAAAAACAGCATATACTGTACACAGGGCCAGCGACACCACTAGGCAGCTTTAGGCATTTGCCTGGGGCACAGGCCACTGGAGGGCGGAACTTGGGAGCAGTTCCCCCCTTGGATCCAGTTGGACCCCCCTTGGATCCCGCAACTCCCCCTCCCCCTGTGGAGTGACCCCGCGGCGGCCGCATCATTTCCCACGCCCGTGCCTGCCCCCACCCTGTGGAATGACTCAGCGGCCGCCGCAACACACCTCCCGGCCCTGACTATACACAAAATCATAGGCTCCCTGTCACTAACCCACTGGCCCACCCCCTCTATCGCCTGGCCACTTGCTGGTGTCTTGCACTAACGATGAGCTGTAAGAAAGTGTGACATGTGTGCCTGATTACTAGAAGCGCTTGCTCCATCACCTGGACAGGACCTGCATGGACTGAAGGTGGCACTCAACCAAAGAAACAAGCGCAGGCCCGATATGATGCCAACGTTTCAATGCAGTTTATTGCATTTTCGTCAGGGTGCTGTTACAAAACATATATGACACAACTCAACTAAATACCCTTCATCCATGTCCACGTCCTCTCCTGTCGTCGGACGAAGTAAACCAAGCGCTGACATCATCCACCTGCTCGGGGGATGGGCCGAAGCGTACCTGAGGAAACCACATGATAAAACAAACAAATTAAGACATTGCATTTGGTAACCTAGCAACTGCACATGCAAGTACAGCGAATATCAACTATGTCATAATACAGCATCCAATAAATATCAATGAAAAAAGATATGCAAAAAGAGTATGGAACAAATATAGTATGACAGCAATACACAGTCCAAGGTTACATATTAAGAGAAACAGGACAGACTGAGATTTTCATTTTGACCTCTTGGTGCCAGCGTATCGAGTCTGAAAATCCATCTGCTTTCTGCTTGTAGAAGCCAGAGACCTCTATCACCCCCCCCCTCCTCCCCATTTATTGATGGGTATATGTTCAATAATCCGGTACCGCAGGGTGGCTGAGATTTGCCTTGCTTGCCTTGCGGGCTACAGGATGTTCACTGTGGCCAGATATTAAAGCAGCTTTAATGGTGGAGCGATGTGCTGCAGCTCTTTCTTTAAATGCCCCTTCCGTTTTTCCGACGTAATGGCGGCCGCATGGGCAGCTGATAAGATATACAACAAACTTTGTGCTGCAAGTTACCCTTTGTCTAATGTTGAAGCATTTACCAGAGTACGGGTGGTAGAATTTGTCACCTGCAACCATGTGGCTGCAGGTGACACAACCCATACATTTAAAGCATCCAGGGCGTGGAGTACCCAGGAATGACTTTGATGGAACTGATTCCAACAATGGTGCTACGTCATTTTTGACAAGGAAGGATTGAAGATTTCTACCCCTTGTTCATCATCCGATAGTTTTAAAGGGATTTCAGAGACGGATCTCCGCTGATAATCGGCCAATATTTCTTGCCAGATTCATTGATGGCGGTACTCGCATGGTGATAAGAGTTCACACAAACAAATTTGTCTTGTTCTAAGGACTTGTCTTTAGGAATAAACTTAGTACCTTATTTTTGGCCTCTATGAGTACTGCTTTGGGGTAATTTGTGCCCCTTTCAATGAATTTGTTGATCATATTAGACAATGGATAAATATGAGAGCGAGAATATCCTAAATGTTTGATATGCCGGCCATATACTACAATAGATTCATTGATGACCTTTTTTTGATCTGGTGGGGAGATGCAGAGTTATTTTGTCCAGTGGTAAGGGGCCTTAATGAATTATGTGGTCCCATTTATAGCATCTGCAGATCATGAAAGGATGGACTTTTTGGACGTGACAGTGATCAATTAATAAAGCACCATGCTTGGAATATACTTTATTTTGCAAACCGACAGGCAGAAACACACTGTTATGGGCCACGAGACATCACCCCGACAAGCTGAAATCGAACTTGCCCATTTCACCATTTTTAACTCTGATACGGCACAGGCAGGAAATCCACTCGAAGATTGCCGGAATGGATTTCTGGTGAGGCGTTATAAGCACTCTGGTGTACAAAAATGTCTCAATAAAGCTAGAGATATACAGTACATGCAACGAAACCCAAGACCAGCAGAAAAAGCATAGTGCTGAAAGACTAAGGAAATGGCCAATTACCAGTTCGGACCCGACCTTCAAAAAAGTTGGTAGAAGTCCACTAATGATGGACATACAGTATGAAGGAGTCATAATCTGAAAGATGTTCTAGGATAAATATGACGCCTGCCTCTGAGAAAAAGGAAATGTGGTCACAGACACAAAATGGCTGCTTTACATGGCTAAATTGTACAACGTATAGCGCGCCGCTCAGGTTGGTTATTCTATGACCCCATATGGGCAGGAAGATTGCCCTACAACCCCATCGGAGGTGACTACTGGACCATGTGATCTATTATCTGATCTGCCCTTGCAAGCTGAAAAAATGTACAGAGTTTTAGTGAAATAATAAACCAACATCGTTTGTCTATACCAGGGGTGGCCAAACCAGTCCTCGAGATCTACCAACTGCAATTTGTCGGTTAGGAATGAATGCAGCACATGTTTGAAAATGTGACAGTTAGTAATGACTGCTCCAGTTAGGTGGTTTGGAAATCATGACCTGTTGGTAGATCTCGAGGACCGGTTTGGCCACCCAAGTTCGTAGGTTTTGCATATGCAAACAACCTGACTTACAAACCGATAGCTGCACATTTCCTATGGGCGAATCATCCGGTGTCAGCTTAATGCTACATGATTATTGATTGGGTCACACCCCCGACTAAAAACCTTAAAGTGATATTGTATAAGTAGAATGTGCACTTTATAAAATGTCAATAGTCAATATGTATGTAACGGTATCAGCTCTAGTAGTAAAGGGTTAACTAGTTTCTGGCACTTTATGTAGTTAGAAATATGGGGCCAAGGGTATTACGCATTAGCAGATGGAGAGTGATTAATTAACAGCCAATCAGTTCCTAACTGTCATTTCTCAAACACAGCCTGTAAGCTGATTAGCTGGTCCTTTATCACTCTTTGGGCCTTATTTTGGTTCATTCTTTCTGACAAAATCCTTCTTAGAAACCATGTGCACTGCAGGGGGGCAGATGTAACATGTGCAGAGAGAATTAGATTTGGGTGAGTAATTTTGTTTCTGTGCAGGGAATATCCTGGCTGCTTTATTTTTACACTGCAATATAGATCTCACTTTGAAGTAAAACCCCACCCAAATCTAATTCTCTCTGCACATGTCACATCTGCCCCACCTGCAGTGCATATGGTTTTGCCCATCTAAGAAGGATTTTGTCAGAAAGAATGAACCAAAATAAGGCCCAAAATCACTCTCCACTTTATCACTTGTTAATGCTTAATATATTTGGCCCATGATACGGTTGAAAGAGTGGCCATGTAGAAGTGATCCAGAGGATCATGGGAAATATTAGCGCAAATCACTGATCAGGAAGTCAGTGTTTTGGGGTGTGCGTTCCACGGTGGTTGACACATTCCCCTGTGATGGGGGGAGAATGGAAGTGATAGGCGGCCACTTTCAGGTTTGCTTTCAACAGTGGGCGGAACGAACGCCAGTGATAGGTGCGAGGGTAGGAAGTGGTAATGGTTGCTTCTGGAGATGCATTCTATGGCGGTGGAAAGTATACCGGACACTGAGCGGAGCAAGTCACTGTTACGGAAATGAGATCCGGCACAATAAGTGCTACCATGAGGTGGTTGTCCTTGGAATGAAAGTTGTATGGGTGAGTGCAATAAAATGCTCTGTATTGAGATTAAATACCTGTGTTTATGAGGAAGAAAGGCCTTTTTTGTGGTGGGAGGTAATCCGGTAGGTGATTGTTTGTGGCATATATAGCCCCCCTGGGGTGCAGGGTGAAGATTCACACTGGATAGGCAGGCAGTGTGGTCTTGAGAAGAGTCTGGGTTGAGACAAAACATTAACCGCTCTGTTAAGGCTGTGGATTATTAGATAGACAGTGTTTAGATAGACAGTCAGTAGGTGGACACAAAAAGGTCAACATTCAATAGGTCGACAGGGCCAAAAGGTAACAAAGGGAAAGGTCAACATGGTCACAAAATCGACAGGGTGAAAAAGCTCAACATGAAATAGGTCGACACTGTCAAAAGGTCAACAGGGTCAAAAGGAAGACGGAGTGAAAAAGGTCAACATGAAAAAGGCCGACAAATGAAAAAGTCGACATGAGTTTTTCATGACTTTTTTTTTAAACTGGCTTGTTCTTATATACTTGAGTACTGTATGTATTCTTCAGTACACTTACTGCAATGTCTTGCTGTGTTTTACAGGTTTTTCAGATCTTTGTGGCTCACTTTCAGCTAGCTCTTGGGATTGTCCAAAACTTTGTTGGCGGCCGGAACATCACTTGGCTGAGTTACATCATATTTTGGGGGCCACCAGTTGTACGTATTTATGGATGATCTACAGTATTATCTGTTCATTTAAATACTATGTACTTAAACCTTATTAAAATCATAGATGACACTGAATTTATCCACAGGCGATTACTACTACTACTACATTGCCAGGGTCGGACTGGCCAATAGAGGTACAGGGGAAAACCCTGGTAGGCCCCACTGCTCAAGGGCCAACCTCTTCTTCCAGGGACTGGATTGGCTCCCTCGGCCAATGGTGGGGGTTTGCGCATGGCCATGCAGATGCGTGAATATGCCCATGTGCAAACCCCCCCGGCGAGTTACTTTTTTACTTTTATTGCTCCGTAAGAGGGGGGGGGGGGGTGCATTCGGTGGTACTTTTCCTTGTACTCTGTTGTGGGTGGTAAATTAGAGGGTGCAGGGGGCCTCCAGGGAAAGCAGGGGACTTTCCCACCTCCCGAGGGGACAGGGGGGACCACACGATTTTTGGGCCTCCCTGCCATTCCAGAACAGTATGCCTTAAGGGTTTGGAAAGTGGTTAATAGTGGCGGTATGAAGGGGGGGCAGTAGGCTGAAGTTTTGCCTAGGGTGCTGAGAATCCTTACACCGGCCCTGCCTACCGAGGCTATATATAAAAACATAATCTCATGAACGGATTCTGATGCTTTCCTCGACATTTTATGAAGCATTTGTTGAGAAAGGTTTAGGTGTATGAAGCATTAACCTATGATAAAAGGGAGCCGAGCAGTGACAAATTTAGTAAGAGTGACAATTTCAGTAAGATAAGAATGGTAGTGCTCTACAGTGCACACAGTGGCCAAGAGTGGTACTGCAGTAACTGAGCTCTCATTGAAAGCTTCAGGCTCTCATCACATCTCATCCTTCACATAGGTCCCGAACCCCATCTTTACTTAATGCTCCTCCTTCATCTGCTTCCATTAATCATCAGTAATATTGGCAAATCTCTCCCATGAGTGCCACTGCTTCCTACCTCACCATGTGTGCCTATGATCTCTCCTCTTATAGTGCATTTGACCTCCCCTGAGCCATGTGTACCTCTGGCCTCTTCCTCACCATATTTTCTGCTGATATCCTTCTCCGTATGCTCCTCTGAATTCCTTTCTCCATATGTTCCTCTGACCCCTCATCTGTAACTCTGCTTTACCAAAATCCCTCCCCCTAGTGGATAACTGTGTCAATAAGAAATCTTTATTTCCAGGAGCTGGTTGCAAATGATAATAAATAGAGCTCCGAGGGGTGGGGAGGGGCGATTGAGAAAAAGGACAGCAGTCAGCAGTGACTGTAGCAAATCACTATGAAATGAGTGGAGAGAGAGATTTGTCCTAGTTCAGTAGCCCCCTCTGTCTGTCTTTCTTTCTTTCTTGGTGCCCTCCTGACAGCAGAAGCCCAGTGGTTAGTGCCTCCACTGTTATGCCACTTAAGAAGACTGGTGAAAAATAATTATAAGGTCGTTTCTGATTGGACCAAATTAATCCATAGTTATATGTCTGTGAGATTTATCAAATCTTGTTGAGAGATAAAGTGCAGAAGTTGCTTATAGCAACCAATAAGCTTTTATCAAGCACATACTGTAAATTGACAGTCAGAATTTCATTGGCTGGAATGGGCAACTTCTCTTCTTTATCTACCTTCAAGATCTGGTAAATCTAATGCTGCCCATACACTTGTATGCATATTTTAGGGATCATTCGAGGCGACGTGCGGGTCTGCCATGGAATGTTGCATCGGTAGATAGTATGTGCTGCACATAATATCTATCAAATTGCCGGAGCGATTGCATGGGGTTTTTAACCACATGCAATCGCTCTAATGCAATCCGTGGGTGGGGGGCGAAGTGGATTGCTTTTGGTGGCGTCGGGTTTGGGGAGAGGGGGCCGGAGAGACCGCAGCCGGTGTCCGCCTGTGTAGTTTAGCACTGTGAAGGAGCGCTAGCAGGAGGCGGGGGTCAGCGATGGCAGTGTTTTTTAAAAAAATTTAAATTCTGCCGCCACGCTGACCCCAGCCACCTGCTAACGCTACTTCATAGCGCTATGCTACTCCACCATATACTCGCAGCTTAGCAAACAGGTCAGCGCCGCGCGTCTCCCCACCAACACGTCCCCCCCCCATGCCACCCGCACTGCCTGCATCCCCTCACAACAAGCATGCAAGGGGGTGTGTACGAGAAATGGTCGCTGACCACTGAATCATCTTTCTCCTCTTCTGTGAAAACTGACTTTTATTTCAGATGGGGAAAAGGGGGCGGGAGCTGAAGTCATGTGATGCCAGCTGCCCACCACGATCAGGCAATGGCCATCTGCATTTCCAGGGGAACGCCCAGTGATTTCATAAAAGTCCTGTCCGCCCCTGCCCACCACCTCTGGCTCTAGAGCGACCAACCTCGGCCCCATAGTTATGTACTATTTGGGTAATATGCGCACGATTAACTGAATGTATCCCATTCCTTGTTTATGAAGTAAGTGACTTGTATACTTGCTTTGCTTTGCAGTTGATCATTTCAGGATTTCTGGCTGCTGGTGCTCAAACTGTACCCTCTATCAAGCTGGTGAGTACAGGCTATCGCTCTATATGTGCCAGTATGGCAATGATGTCTTGAATGTGGTTATAAAATGAATGTACTGTAACTGTATCTATTGCATAGCTGCCTCCCCTCCTGCATTCTGCAGGAGACTCCCTGACATAGCAGCAATCTCCCTCTCTCCCTCATTAGTCTAGCAATCTCCCTCATGTCACCTAACCCACATTACACTGTTACATCATAGTTACCTCCCCTCCTGCATTCTGCAGGAGACTCCCTGACATAGCAGAAATCTCCCTCTCTCCGTCATTAGTCTAGCATTCTCCCTTATGTCACCTAGCCCACATTACACTGTTACATCATAGTTACCTCCCCTCCTGCATTCTGCAGGCGACTCCCTGTAATAGCAGCAATCTCCCTCTCTCCCTCATTAGTCTAGCAATCTCCCTCATGTCGCCTAGCCCACATTACACTGTTACATTTTTTGTGAAAAGTAATGACAGATAGATACACTTACATTGAATCACCAGCACCATTTCCCAGCACTTTACCAAGTATAGTATCTCTTACTAACTGTTCTGGGGCTCATCTACATTTGGATATAAGTCATTTTAAAAGATTCCTCTCAGATGTAGCAGTACACACCCATGCTTCCAGGTGCTACGTTCACAATCTCTTTTCACAATCTTTCCATATATGGAACTAGACACGCCCTTTGGGTGGAGCATGACACGCCCCCTCAATGGGGCGCTGTGCAAAATTCTATTACCAACTATAATCTCCCTGAAACTAATTTTCAAAAGTAGGCAAGTATGATCTATTTGCTTCTGTTTATTATATCCACTCAGGCTTTTTTAAAATATTTTTTTATCTCATCCAAACCAAACAATAAATCCCCCTCTAGCTCATTCTTCTTCATATAATGGGCCTGATTCAGTTGTAGACAGAGTTGCTGCTTCCATAGCTCTGTTTGGTAAAGCAGCAGGAGACACCTATTACATTTAGACTCCTCATGCTGCAGCCTAGGACCAGTGGTTTAGCATTAGCACCTACAGTGTGCATAATGCATAATGTGTAATTGGCTTAACTGTGTGACATAATGTACTATGATTGTTATGGTGTGTGGCATAATGTGAAATGGGCATTACGGTGTGTGGCATAATATGTCATGGACATTATGGTGTTTGACATAATGTGTAAAGGGCATTACAGTTTGTGGCATAATGTGTCATTGACATTATGGTGTGTGGCATAATGTGTAATGGGCATTATGGTGTGTGGCATATTGTGTAATGGGCATTACAGTGTGTGGTACTATGTGTAAGGGGCATTACAAATAATGTAAGTTGCATGTATCAGGATCTTTTTATGGGTGTGCAGGTTGCAGGGATATAAGATGGAACTTTCCTGCAAGGCCACACACCCTGTCATGAGGCCACACCTTTTCATCACGGCCACACCTTCTTTTAGAAACCTGTGCGTCTACAGAGTGCACAAATTCTTTATTCTTTCTGTTTTTTCCTGCTGCCCCTACTTGTTGCCAAATGTCATCAGGTTGTCAATCACTGCCAGTCTGATTCCATTGTGTGCCAGTCATCACAGGGCACAGTAGTGCACCTGCAGAACGGGCCCAGCGCATGCACACAGCACCTCCGTCCACATCTGAGTAACCCCCAGTATGTCGTGATTACAGTTTATGGTCTTTCACATACAGTATATGTGTAGGCTGTCTATAATATGAAGGCCATCATTTCTCTGCACAGGTCACAGCTGCCTTCATATCGCAAGCCATCAGCCTCACGGTCTCGTTACTTGGGCTTGCCTTAGGATTTGTTGATGCTTTTAGACTATATCCGTGTGGCTCTGAGTGTAATTATGGTAATGTAAGTATCACTAGCCAAATACGGCAATCTTTACATCATATTTATTAACACAGGGTTGTTGTTTTTACTAAAACAGATGAAGCCGCCATCAGCCAGCCCATCCGCCCGCCAGATCTAATCAGCTGGTGAGCGCTGGCGCAGGCTGGCGGACAGCGGGCCAGCGGACAGGGACGCGCAAGCTGCTCACTCGTCCCCGGGCTGATATTTTGTGTAAAAAAAAAATAGATAATAAACTATTGTGTTTTGTTTTGGAACAACAAGTCCCAGCAAGCCTGCACCATATGCAGGGACTTGGAGAACCACACGTCCCAGCATGCGGGGCATTAAAGGGCCCACTGGTACTTGTAGTTCTACAACTAAACAAAAAGTGAAATAAACACACACACATTAGAAAAATACAACTTTAATTCATACTACATTCATTCATACATACTCACATATGGATTCCATCGTCCTCTTCTCCAGTAGAATCCCATTGGGTACCTGTGGAAGGAAATTATGCATACCAAGACCTCCGGCGCAGATGGCGTCCTCTTCGATCCATAGTAGGCATCCCAGGGGTTAAAATAACAAAACGCATTACCCGGACCATCGTACGGGAGCAGCCATAATGTAGAACTTGCGGCTCCTCCCTTGAACTAGGGGATTGGCCCAGCCCCAGCCAATGAGCAGTGGCCTCCGGTGGAGCTCCACTGCTGATTAGCTGAGGGAGGGTCAATCCTCCAGTCTTGTTTTGGACAGCTTCTCTGATAAATCTCTGAAGTTTTATCTAAAGGTCTCGAGTAATTGTGAGATCCCTAGTAGTTCATGAAAGTCCTTCAAGACTTCCAAGGTTCTGCCAAGGTCTTTCTGATTACTGAAATGCTGAAGCCAACCATTCATCCTTTTTTATAAAAAATTATTAGCGACCTGCCCAGGCTGTACCCGTGAACAATGTTGAATTTATGGCTATGGGCTTTTTTTAAATGAAGTGTTGGAACATGGGAACGGCCTGCGTTTAATGGGGATCCTCATGCAAATGCAAACGTGAAGCAATGTGCCGAGGACAGGTGGCTGAGTTCTCATCAGCCGCCCTCCCCTGTCTTCGCCCTGGAGCCCGCATTTGGGGCGGGCACTCCTCAGTGATCTCCTCTGCTTACCAAGTCAACCGGAATGAGTAAAGTCCATCGTTGCGATATATTGTTAACGATTTATGGAAGAAAGCACTCACATGACCATATATTTTTTTCACTCGCTTCACTAAAATTGTCACTGCTTGGCTCCCTTTTGTTATAGATGAATGTTTCACTCATCCAAACCTTCCTTAACAAATACTTAGAACCGAATTCTAATACCCAAGATACTGTATGTAGTAATGCCTGTAACTCTAACAACTGTGATCCATTGCAGATGGGAACGCTCGCCATTCTTTCAATTCTTCTGATGACGAACTTGCTGCAGTTAAGTATGTCTAGTTATATCGTCGTCTTTGGATGGAGAGCTCTCAAACTTCATTTGGAGAATCCGCCCCAGGTAAGAAACATGTAGCATCAATGCGAGATATACAGGAACATACACCACTACTGTTTAAAAATAAGTAAAGTTCCTCATGCGTTTATAGCTGCAAGGCAGCAGTGCTTGCATACAGCGCACACAAGTCTGTGTGGCTTTTGTAAATCAGATAAAAAGTACAGGAACCAGTCTTTGCAATATCTGAGTAATAGTGACTGATAAAGAATCAAACATTTGCGTTTATTTATTGTCATTTATATGCTTCCGAAAATCCTGTCCCCCTCCCGGATACCGGCGTGCATTCACACGTGAGCCCGGAGAGCTGTAGCCGGGGGGCGGCAGAATTTTAAAATCCTATTCAAAAGACTGGCCGGCCGCTGATTGGATGAGAGAGCTCTGTCAGCCAATCAGCTGCCTCCTATTCGGGTATTCGGGCGGTCCCTCAATTCTTTCTGGCGCATTCCAATTGCCTCCTGCTGCAGCCCGAACCCTGCTCCCTGCCGCCGCACCCTGCTTGCCACCCGCCGCTGATCCCCCCATCTCCCCCGATACCCCGTTCCCTGCCCGTCACACCCTGCACCGTATCAGCTGCAATACATCTTGGGTGCTTAGCCTGTACTCAGCCAGACTGACTCCGATGTCATACACTAGCGATTTGGGCTGATTTCACCCGCTTACTCGGCCCAATCCGGCGGAATTGGGTGAAATTGGGCCCAAATCACGTGGCGTATGGGAACCTTTAGGACATGGAGGATAAACCCAATACCCTGGACATAATTAAGCAAAAAATGCTACATATTGCATAATTTACTGCAAAACCTATTATGATTATAATTAGTAATGTTTGTAATTACTAATTAGTAATGTATGATTCTAATTAGTAATGTTGAGCTAATAAATTAGATAATTCTCAAATTCTCCAGATTTATTTTATGTATGTTCTTTTTGGATTTTATGTTTATAATATGTAATGGTACTACAGATATATGAAATGTGCATTAAATATTTAAATATAATATGATTTGATAGTAGAATTTCTCTTTGCAGATCCATCCAGATCCCGCTACTGATTTCCCAGACCCTCCAGCATATTCTGAAATCTCAGCAAATTTTCCCCAAACACCAGACTTTTCTCAACCTCCGCCCTTTTCTCAGTTACAAGACTTTCTTCACCCTCCGCCATTTTCTCAGTCACCAGACTTCCCTTCACTGCCGCCATTTTCTCAGTCACCAGACTTTCCTAAGCCTCCAGCCTTTTCTCGAACGGCAGATATTTCTGAACCACCGCCATACTCTGAATAATACATATCACTAACATTTCCCACTGGATGTGATCAGAGTTTGGTTTGGGAGTAGACAGCAAAGGATACTGATGGCAGCAACTGTGGACTGATTGAATCTTGCAGGTATAAGCCAACAGAGAGAAAGTATTAACCAATCAGCTTCTAACTTCCATTTAAACAATGACAGGATGATTGGTAGTCGATCTCTGTACAAGTTTGAATAAACCTCCCAATTTATCCCTGTCACTCAAAGTGAAAGTAAAAACTGTCACCACTCAAAGTGAAAGTACACTGCAGAAGCTGTCATTTTGGTGGGCTTTTAACTAGTACTGGATAAATGGATGGGGTTGTATAACTGTCAACTCTGCAGGTTCTTGAATGGAGACAAAGTAAGCAGCAATTTTATGGTGTGTGTGGCCATTTTGCTTATGAAATGCTAGGCTGCCTCTTCCTATCTCATTGCTATGGCCACCAGTGGTTGTGTGAACTGAATCTAGTTGCTGCACTCAGCCTTGCTATGGTGTATGACCTGTGACAGCCTCACCTTTGTAGCAGAGGTTGGCTGTTTCTCACCCAGTTTTAAGCCTCCTACACAGCTGTTTCTGCTTCAGGTAATGACTGTGTTTCAAAAGAAAAGTTTAGGTAACTGCGTTACCTGTAGGAGGCGCAGAGGTGTGAGTGGCTTTGTCAAGCTGCAGTACAATAGTGGGGGGTGTCAGTCCCCAAAATAATGGATACGGGAAAAAAAGGAGGAAAGACTGCGCTAGAAGCTAATATTACACACAATTAATACATAAACAATTCAAGTACCATTAAAATAATTTTTAATCTTAAAATTTAAAATGGTAGGCTGTATGAACTACTCAGTAGTAGAGGTCAAATTTGACCATTAAAAGCCTTAAAACATAAGGGGGTTATAGGTGATATAAAGGGGGAAGGGGGGGGTCAGATTGAGTTTAGTGACTAAATTGTTGGTTTTTGTAAGTCCATACGGTACCGTATAAGTCCTTTTCTTGATTATCCTCGCCTGTATACTGAGACCAGGGACAATTCAGCAGGGGAGAGCCCCACTGGCAGTTCCATACAGGAGATCCGAATCTCTCTTCAGTGTGTTCGCCAGATGTATTTTTGGGGGTTGCCTCTGGGTGATGGTGTCGACCCAGGAAGAAATGTCCTTGATGGTGCTGATCTTCAGAGGTTCAAGACTAGGATTTTCTGCTGCTTATCCGGACTTTCGCCAAGTACAGTCGGTCACTTTTAAACCACCAGCGCGTTTCACTCCACTGGGGAGCTGTTTCAAGGTGTCAGAGGCAACCCCCCAAATACATCTGGTGGACACACTGAAGAGAGATTCGGATCTCCTGTACGGAACTGACAGTGGGGCTTAATTATTTTAATGGTACTTGAATTGTTTATGTATTAAATTCGTGTAATATTGGCTTCTAGCGCAGTCTTTCCCCTTTTTTTCCCAATGACTGTGTTTCAACCTACATATGAAAGTGATGATCATTACCACCTGTTTGAAATAACTGGTTAACTTGACTATAATCCTACAAAATCCCTGACTGTGTGCAGGTGTGCCTAGAAGAATTGATCCCGTTTTGAAGTTAAATGGTGGTCACATCAAATATTTATCTGATTTAGTTGTCTCTTTTGATCGTTTGCTTTTCATTTTGTTAATTGATAAAAATGAACTATTAACACTTTTTTCACACCTGCCTAAAACTTTTGCACAGTATTATATAAATAGATAGATATAGATGTTTAACCCCTTCCCGACATTTGACGTACATTTACGTCATGGCCGGGATGTACTTCCCGACACATGGCATAAATGTACGTCATGACTTTAAACTGTCACTGCGTCTCGAGACGCAGTGACAGAGGGACGATGTCTGCTGTCCCTGACAGCAGACATGTCCCTGCATGCCCAGGGGGGGCTGCGATGTCGCCCCCCCGTCGGCGATCGCTGTGATTGGCTGTTCAGTGTGAACAGCCAATTACAGCGTTTTCCTGTGTTACCAGCGAATCAGACGCTCGGTAACACAGGTGTCAATCACCGCCGGGCGTCAGGGGGCATGAGGGGGTCATCGGTGACGATGACACCTCACCCCACCCTCACCCCACCTGCCCCCAAGGCTGTGATTGGTCCGTGGGACCCACGGACCAATCACAGCCAAGGCGCGACATTTAAACTAACGGTGACTGCGCTGCAGACGCCATTCCGGTCTGGAGTAGCGTGCAGAGCGGTCACCGTGCCTATCTGCCGTGATACTGACCTGATCCTTGCTAATACTTACCTGATCCTTGCAAATACCTTACCTGATCACTTGATCACTGCTTGTAGCGTGCTGGACGCTTCCTGGATCTGACTTCCTGAGACTTCCTGCTGCTGCTGCAGTGTGATAGAGAGATAGAGAGATAGAGAGAGAGAGATAGAGAGAGATAGAGAGAGATAGAGAGATAGTGACAGAGAGAGCTATATTTTGTGTCTGCTACCCCCCCTTTTTGGGGGTGCAGGGTTTTTTTATATATAAATAACTGTCGCTGCTGCTGCAGTGTCATAGTGATAGATAGTGATAGATAGTGAGAGATAGTGATAGATAGTGAGAGATAGAGAGATTTGTGTCTGCTACCCCCCATTTTTGGGGGTGCAGGTTTTTTTTTTATATATATAACTGTCAGTGCTGCTGCTGCAGTGTCATAGTGATAGATAGTGATAGATAGTGAGAGATAGAGAGATAGAGAGAGATAGTGACAGAGAGTGATAGAGAGTGTATATTTTGTGTCTGCTACCCCCCTTTTTGGGGGTGCAGGTTTTTTTTTATACATATAACTGTCAGTGCTGCTGCTGCAGTGTGATAGATAGTGATAGATAGTGATAGATAGTGAGAGATAGAGAGAGATAGTGACAGAGAGTGATAGAGAGTGTATATTTTGTGTCTGCTACCCCCGCCTTTTGTGCTGATCACCATATCTGAGGTGATCAGCAACTTTTTGGGGGCGCAGAGGTTTTTTTTTTTATATATACCTGTCAGTTGCTGCCAGTTGCACCAAAGGTTGTGCACCTGCTGCCCCTCACTGGTAATCAGTGTCGCATCACTGATCACCTTTTTTTTTTTTTGTGGGTGCTGTGTGGTCTTTTTTTAATTTTTTTTTTACACACACTGTGATTTTGTGGGTGTCCTGTGGCCACTGTGCGCTGATCAGTGACGTACATCACTGATCAGCTTTTTCGGCACAGGGTTGATCTATTTTTTTTTTTATCAAATTCCTGTTGCCTTTGAGCGCTGTTCAGTGACAGACGTTACTGACCAACATCTGTGCTCAATTTTTGGCGCAGGACCTTTTTTTTTTTTAACCCCTTCAATTTTTTTTTTTAACCCCTTCAATTTTTTTTTTTTTAACCCCTTCAATTTTTTTTTTTGGTATAAAGTATTTTTTTTTTCTGCACTACATACACATTACACACTACATTCCCCCCAGGTTGAAATAAAGTTTGTACCCCCCCCTACACTATACACGTGTTGAAACATTTCACTACCAGTAACACAAAAATAAAAATGGCATCCCAAATGTCCTCCCAAATGTCCTCCCAAATGTCCTCCCAGTCATCCAGGAGAATGTATTCAGTGGAGGAGGCATATGCCATGCTTGCCTCTGACTCTGACACAGCCAGTGATGCAAGCGGGGAATTTGAAGGATTCGTCTTAAGCTCCTCTTCCTCCTCTGGTGATGAGGGACCCCCTCAAAGACGCCCCCGTAGAGCAGCTGAGACCCCCCCCCCAACAATTGATCTCGTATGGACCCCACCACCAGACAATTTTGAGCCCCAGGTTCCTGAGTTTTTGGCCATGCCAGGAATCCAATTTGATTCCACAGGTCTCAGAGAAATTGACTTTTTCAAATTATTTTTCTCTGATGATTTTATAAATTTAATGGTGGACCAAACTAATTTATATGCCCAGCAGTTTATTGCTCAAAACCCCACGTCATCATTTGCTAGGTGGACCCCTGTAGATGCAGTAGAGATGATGACGTTTTGGGGTCTGGTGTTTCATATGGGCATAGTAAAAAAGCCAGAAATTAGGCAATATTGGAGTACAGATGTTCTGTACAGTACTCCATTTTACCGTATGGCCATGACCCGGACTCGATTTGAGACAATTCTTAAATTTATACATTACACCGATAATGCACAGTGCCCACCCAGAGATGATCCCACCTTTGACCGGCTATTCAAAGTCAGGCCGGTCATTGATCATTTCAGTGCCAAATTTGAAGAGGTGTACATCCCTGAAAAATGTATTTGTATCGACGAGTCCCTTATACATTTTAAAGGAAGGGTTAAATTCCGCCAGTACCTTCCCAGTAAGAGGGCAAGGTATGGCATAAAAATGTATAAACTGTGTGAAAGCACCTCAGGGTACACCCACAGGTTTAGGGTTTATGAAGGGAAGGATTCAAGAATTGAACCGCCAGAATGCCCCCCCTCCCTAGTAGGTGTTAGTGGGAAAATTGTCTGGGATTTAGTGCACCCCTTCCTGGATAAAGGTTATCACCTCTATGTGGATAACTTTTACACTAGCATCCCCCTGTTTAAGGCCCTTGGTTCAAGAGGTACAGCAGCTTGCGGTACTGTGCGCAAGAACCAAAGAGGCCTCCCAAAAACGCACATTGCCCAAGTAATGAGAAGGGGTGAAAGCAGGGGAATATGCAACGAAAATATGTTGTTGGTCAAATATAAGGACAAGAGGGATGTCCTTATACTGACAACAATTCACGGAGACAGTACCACCTCCGTCCCTGTACGAGGTACCAGTACCCACACCTCAAAACCTAATTGTATCCTGGATTACAATAGGTACATGGGCGGAGTGGATCTTTCAGATCAGGTACTGAAGCCGTACAGTGCCCTGCGGAAAACAAAAATCTGGTACAAGAAGGTGGCCGTGTATATCATCCAGATGGCACTGTATAACGCTTACGTGCTATTCCGTTCTACCGGCCAGAGGGGGACATTTATGCACTTTCAAGAGGAAGTCATAAAGGGCCTAATATTTGGGAACCAGCAGGCAGAGGGCCCCAGTACTTCTAGTACTGGCCCCCGTATTGTACCAGGGCAGCATTTTCCTGATGAAATCCCCTCCACTGGAAAAAAGGGCAGGACACAAAAAAGGTGCAAAGTTTGCTATAAAAAGGGAATAAGAAAGCAAACTATTTTCCAGTGTGACACTTGCCCCGACAAACCCGGCCTATGTATAAAGGAGTGTTTTAAAATATACCACACATCTATGGAATATTAGGTTCATAATTTCACCGTGCTTCGGGGGTCTTGCTAATGCCACATAGCACCCACCATTCATTCCACCAGAATCTGAGCCGCAAAATCCAAAAATCACTCCTTCCCTTCTGAGTCCTGCCATGCACCCAACTGGTATTTTTTGGTCACATGTGAGGCATTGCCGTACTTGGGAGATATTGGGGCACAGATTTTGGGGTGCTTTTTCTCCTTCATTCCTTGTGAAAATGAAAAATTTTGAGCCAGAACTGCATTTTTGTGTAAAAAAATGTAATTTTTCATGTTCACTGCCCAGTTTTATCAAAATTGATGAAACCCCTGGGGGTTTGAAATGTACACTATACCCCTAGATGAATTCCCTGAGGGGTGTAGTTTGCAAAATGGGGTCACTTGTGGGGGGGTTCCACTGTATTGGTGCTTTGGGGGTCTTGCTAATGCGACATAGCACCCACCATCATTCCACCAGAATTTGTGCTGCAAACTCCAAATATCACTCCTTCCCTTCTGAGTCCTGCCACTTTTTGGTCACACATGAGGCATTGCCGTACTCGGGAGAAATTGGGGCACAGATTTTGGGGTGCTTTGTCTCCTTCATTCCTTCTGAAAATGAAAAATTTTGAGCCAGAACTGCATTTTTGTGTAAAAAAATGTAATTTTTCATTTTCACTGCCCACTTGTATCAAAATTGGTGAAACCCCTGGGGGTTTGAAATGTACACTATACCCCTAGATGAATTCCCTGAGGGGTGTACTTCGCAAAATGGGGTGACTTGTGGGGGGGTTCCACTGTATTGGTGCAACATAGCACCCACCATTCATTCCACCAAAATCTGTGCTGCAAAATCCAAAAATCACTCCTTCCCTTCTGAGTCCTGCCATGCACCCAACTGGTATTTTTTGTTCACATGTGAGGCATTGCCGTACTCGGGAGAAATTGGGGCACAGATTTTGGGGTGCTTTTTCTCCTTCATACCTTCTGAAAATGAAAAATTTTGAGCCAGAACTGCATTTTTGTGTAAAAAAATGTAATTTTTCATGTTCACTGCCCACTTGTATCAAAATTGGTGAAAACCCTGGGGGTTTGAAATGTACACTATACCCCTAGATGAATTCCCTGAGGGGTGTAGTTTGCAAAATGGGGTCACTTGTGGGGGGGTTCCACTGTATTGGTGCAACATAGCACCCACCATTCATTCCACCAAAATCTGTGCTGCAAAATCCAAAAATCACTCCTTCCCTTCTGAGTCCTGCCATGCACCCAACTGGTATTTTTTGTTCACATGTGAGGCATTGCCGTACTCGGGAGAAATTGGGGCACAGATTTTGGGGTGCTTTTTCTCCTTCATACCTTCTGAAAATGAAAAATTTTGAGCCAGAACTGCATTTTTGTGTAAAAAAATGTAATTTTTCATGTTCACTGCCCACTTGTATCAAAATTGGTGAAACCCCTGGGGGTTTGAAATGTACACTATACCCCTAGATGAATTCCCTGAGGGGTGTAGTTTGCAAAATGGGGTCACTTGTGGGGGGGTTCCACTGTATTGGTGCTTTGGGGGTCTTGCTAATGCGACATAGCACCCACCAAAATTCCACCAGAATCTGAGCTGCAAAATCCAAAAATCACTCCTTCCCTTCTGAGTCCTGCCATGCACCCAACTGGTATTTTTTGGTCACATGTGAGGCATTGCCGTACTCGGGAGAAATTGGGGCACAGATTTTGGGGTGCTTTTTCTCCTTCATACCTTCTGAAAATGAAAAATTTTGAGCCAGAACTGCATTTTTGTGTAAAAAAATGTAATTTTTCATGTTCACTGCCCACTTGTATCAAAATTGGTGAAACCCCTGGGGGTTTGAAATGTACACTATACCCCTAGATGAATTCCCTGAGGGGTGTAGTTTGCAAAATGGGGTCACTTGTGGGGGGGTTCCACTGTATTGGTGCTTTGGGGGTCTTGCTAATGCGACATAGCACCCACCAAAATTCCACCAGAATCTGAGCTGCAAAATCCAAAAATCACTCCTTCCCTTCTGAGTCCTGCCATGCACCCAACTGGTATTTTTTGGTCACATGTGAGGCATTGCCGTACTCGGGAGAAATTGGGGCACAGATTTTGGGGTGCTTTTTCTCCTTCATACCTTCTGAAAATGAAAAATTTTGAGCCAGAACTGCATTTTTGTGTAAAAAAATGTAATTTTTCATGTTCACTGCCCACTTGTATCAAAATTGGTGAAACCCCTGGGGGTTTGAAATGTACACTATACCCCTAGATGAATTCCCTGAGGGGTGTAGTTTGCAAAATGGGGTCACTTGTGGGGGGGTTCCACTGTATTGGTGCTTTGGGGGTCTTGCTAATGCGACATAGCACCCACCAAAATTCCACCAGAATCTGAGCTGCAAAATCCAAAAATCACTCCTTCCCTTCTGAGTCCTGCCATGCACCCAACTGGTATTTTTTGGTCACATGTGAGGCATTGCCGTACTCGGGAGAAATTGGGGCACAGATTTTGGGGTGCTTTTTCTCCTTCATACCTTCTGAAAATGAAAAATTTTGAGCCAGAACTGCATTTTTGTGTAAAAAAATGTAATTTTTCATTTTCACTGCCCACTTGTATCAAAATTGGTGAAACCCCTGGGGGTTTGAAATGTACACTATACCCCTAGATGAATTCCCTGAGGGGTGTACTTTGCAAAATGGGGTGACTTGTGGGGGGATTCCACTGTATTGGTGCAACATAGCACCCACCATTCATTCCACCAAAATCTGTGCTGCAAAATCCAAAAATCACTCCTTCCCTTCTGAGTCCTGCCATGCACCCAACTGGTATTTTTTGTTCACATGTGAGGCATTGCCGTACTCGGGAGAAATTGGGGCACAGATTTTGGGGTGCTTTTTCTCCTTCATACCTTCTGAAAATGAAAAATTTTGAGCCAGAACTGCATTTTTGTGTAAAAAAATGTAATTTTTCATGTTCACTGCCCACTTGTATCAAAATTGGTGAAACCCCTGGGGGTTTGAAATGTACACTATACCCCTAGATGAATTCCCTGAGGGGTGTAGTTTGCAAAATGGGGTCACTTGTGGGGGGGTTCCACTGTATTGGTGCTTTGGGGGTCTTGCTAATGCGACATAGCACCCACCAAAATTCCACCAGAATCTGAGCTGCAAAATCCAAAAATCACTCCTTCCCTTCTGAGTCCTGCCATGCACCCAACTGGTATTTTTTGGTCACATGTGAGGCATTGCCGTACTCGGGAGAAATTGGGGCACAGATTTTGGGGTGCTTTTTCTCCTTCATACCTTCTGAAAATGAAAAATTTTGAGCCAGAACTGCATTTTTGTGTAAAAAAATGTAATTTTTCATTTTCACTGCCCACTTGTATCAAAATTGGTGAAACCCCTGGGGGTTTGAAATGTACACTATACCCCTAGATGAATTCCCTGAGGGGTGTACTTTGCAAAATGGGGTGACTTGTGGGGGGGTTCCACTGTATTGGTGCAACATAGCACCCACCATTCATTCCACCAAAATCTGTGCTGCAAAATCCAAAAATCACTCCTTCCCTTCTGAGTCCTGCCATGCACCCAACTGGTATTTTTTGTTCACATGTGAGGCATTGCCGTACTCGGGAGAAATTGGGGCACAGATTTTGGGGTGCTTTTTCTCCTTCATACCTTCTGAAAATGAAAAATTTTGAGCCAGAACTGCATTTTTGTGTAAAAAAATGTAATTTTTCATTTTCACTGCCCACTTGTATCAAAATTGGTGAAACCCCTGGGGGTTTGAAATGTACACTATACCCCTAGATGAATTCCCTGAGGGGTGTAGTTTGCAAAATGGGGTCACTTGTGGGGGGGTTCCACTGTATTGGTGCTTGGGGGGTCTTGCTAATGCGACATAGCACCCACCAAAATTCCACCAGAATCTGAGCTGCAAAATCCAAAAATCACTCCTTCCCTTCTGAGTCCTGCCATGCACCCAACTGGTATTTTTTGGTCACATGTGAGGCATTGCGGTATTCGGGAGAAATTGGGGCACAGATTTTGGGGTGCTTTGTCTCCTTCATTCCTTGTGAAAATGAAAAATTTTGAGCCAGAACTGCATTTTTGTGTAAAAAAATGTAATTTTTCATGTTCACTGCCCACTTGTATCAAAATTGGTGAAACCCCTGGGGGTTTGAAATGTACACTATACCCCTAGATGAATTCCCTGAGGGGTGTTTGAAATTTTCTTGAAAATTTGAGAATTTGCTATTCATATTGTAAGCCTCCTAGTGTCCAAAAAAATTAAAAGGAAGTTGAAATAATGATGGCAACATAAAGTAGACATATGGTCTATGTTAGTTATTAACTATTTTGAGTGGTATGATTATTTGTCTCACAAGCAGAAAATTTAACATTTTGCAAATCGCTAAATTTTCCATTTTTTCACGACATTTTGGTATTTTTCACAAAAAAACACAGACTGTATCGACCCAAATTTACCACTAATTTGAAGTACAATGTGTCACGAAAAAACAATCTCAAAATCACTGGGATAAGTAAAAGCAAAAAAAAGTTATCCCCACTTAAGTGAGACATGTCAGATTTGAAAAAAATGGCTCTGTCAGGAACGCAAAAACTAGCTCTGTCAGGAAGGGGTTAATAAATTAAATCACTACTGGCAGAGGCATCACAGGGGGCTTGGCACCACCCCTGGGTTTTACCCTTGTATGGGATGAAACCAAGATACTGGCTTCTCCACAGAGATAGGTGCCATTTTCTGCAGTGTGACCTTCAACGTCAGGCTCCTGTCACTGAGAAGGAGCCGGCTGTGAAGCCAAACTCTTTTGAGGGCAGCCCAGCACCTCCGATGATGTTTATTACAGGATGGGTGGACTAGGATTGGGGATGGATTTTGGCCATCCATCAGTATTCTGTCTGCTGAGATTCCACTGTTGTTTTTTTTTACTGCACCCAAACCGTTTTGACTGTGCATAGTATTTTTCAAAACAAGGGCCAGATGCGATCAGATAGCTGCCACCAGTGGCAGTGACTTCCTATTAGAAATCGGACCTGCCAGTCACCCAAGGCAGCCCCATTGGGAGGTGTTCCCTCCCTCCAAAATGCCGCTATTGGCTGCTGTGGCTGCAGACCATAAAAACAGGTTCTGCACATGAGCAGTACCGAGGACGATACTGTGCATGCACTGGACGCGGGTCCGTGAATATGCCTCTATGGACTGCTGCCGAAGCAGCCAATAAAGGCTGGGGGGCAGCACATGCGCAGTACCAAAGAAGCAGGTCCGGCAACAGCGATGGGGGTTGGGACTGGCAGCAGGGACCAGCAGGCACCGGGGGAGGGGGGCGGGGGCCAACGGGCACTGGTGGCAGGGACTAGCGGGCGGGAAGGGGGGGGGGGGGCGGCACCAGACAGAGTGAATTAATTTGCCTGTGTAATATTGGGAGTATTACCAAAAAAGGAACATACCAATAAAGAATCAATAAAATGTTAGGCACTGAATTATGAAAAAAAACATCCAATACATTCTACTTATATTAGCAGTAATTATAGAACTTCATTATACATACAAGAGGCATTAAACATCTTATTTGTTACCATAAATACAATGATTGTTGTAAAGCATAATATTTCAGTCAAATGTTTGTAATGTATTGACGCCAATTAACTGCTTGATGACAGATCATGTGATCAGCATAATTGTCAAATAAACTTCAGTGTAAATAAAACTTATTGAAAACTGCCCATGTGACCAGCAATGAAACACTGGCGCTCATAAAGTTGTTTGGCTGTTGTATGTCTGGGGCTAGGTAAGGATGCACAGGGATGGCCACTACCCTTCTTTCTGTAACATATACTTATAGGCCCTTAATCAGATCTGATCGCAATACAAATTTGTTCTCAAATGGGCAAAACCCTGTGCAATGCAGGTGGGGCAGATGCAACATGTGCAGAGAGAGTTAAATTTGGGTGGAGTGTGTTGAAACTGAAATCTAAATTGCAGTGTAAAAATAATGCAGCCAGTATTTACCCTGCACAGAAAATAACTCACACAAATCTAATAAACTCCACACAGACATAGGCATTCATCCACACTCACGCTACTTATCTAAGAAATAAAGACGCGTACAACTGAATGGGCTTAAAGGGGACGGCTTATTTATTTTGAGCAGGGGCGGCCTATTTGAATCTAACTCAAATTTATGTCCCTGCTCTAACTAAGGTGGCGGGCAAAGAACGGCATGCAAGATAAATAACATTGCTGGAAAATAACAAAATAATAAAAATAACAAACTCCGGATCTAAGGGTCTCCTGCCCTTAATTGCCAAGGACCGGCCACCTGCCAGCGTCCAAGACAACGGCACAATTTGTAAGCGGACTTTTCAAAAAGGGGGCCAATTGCCCTTAAGGTCAGGGGGTTGACCTTCTGCTTCTGCCCCTGACCTCGCAATATCACTTAAGGCAGAGCTCACCACTCTGCCCGAGTCCTCAATAAATTGGGCCACCTGCCCTAACTTACAAATGTCCGCAACAATTTACCCTATCCGAAGTAGATGATCGTTAAGGACCAGATGTGGGCCCACCTGGATCGGTGATGCCCACATCTCGACATCAACCACCAGCTAAGTGTAGATACAGCTCTAATTTAAACTACCGTTCTTTCCGCCAAGACAAAAATAAGCCGACAACAACTAAACGAATAAATGCGCTCGACTTCTCAAAACGAATTCTAACCAACAATTGGGGCGGGAGGGAGGGCAACGTTTCCTGAAGCAAGAGGCAGAATCTTCTGGAAGCAAGAACATCACCCCATCAATCTCCACCTCTGACCTCAAGCAGCCTATCCTGGACCGTCATTCAAATCAGCCGGCCCGTCAATCAAGATAAGCCGAACCCCCGGACCCAGATCCAGTGTGTGAGCTAAGGATTCCTGCCAATAGCCAGGTGAGTTTATGCTGTTTTCAGCCAGACAAGCTGGCTTCTACAGTCTTTCTCTCTATACATGTTACATCTGCCCCACCTGCAGTGCACATGGTTTTGCCCATTTTGAGAACAAATTTGTACTGCGATCAGATCTGAATAAGGGCCATAGGGTATTTGTTGAGATTTGTCCACATCTGTGTGCCTGTGCTGCCCCTTCCTTCCGCATATGACAGTAGGGGTGTTGATCGTATTGTCCACCCGACTTAGGTCGACAGTCATTAGGTCGACACCGTTGGGTCGTCAGGCAACTAGGTCGACAGGGTTCGATGTCGACATGGGTGAAGGTTGACAGGCGTCTGGTCGACAATACGACCGTATCCCGACAGTAGCCATTATCACTATTAATCAACCTTATCTTTAGTGCAAAATACCTGTCTGAAATCAGGCAGATGCTGAGAGTACCTCAGAATAACCGGCAATCGACATGAGGAAGGTCGACTGGTCATAAGGTCGATATGGGGTTTTTCACTGTTTTTTGAGCCGACATGTGCCGACAGGCGGTATTTCATGCCCTACCATCCACTAGGGCGTGGAGGAGGTTATTAAAGCTGTGGCGAGCGAAGCGAGCCACCGTGCCCGAAGCATTGCGAGCGAAGCGAGCGATGCGAGGGTCCGATTCTCATTGCCAACTGTGCCCATGTCGACTGTGTCGACACTCGGATAAAAAAACAGTGAAAAACCCATGTCGACCTTATGACCAGTCGACCTTCCTCATGTCGACCTTTATGCAAATTTGACCTTAAGTCATGTCGACCTTGGCCCATGTCGACCTTTAATCAGGTCGACCTTCCTGCCAGTCGACCTAGTGGGGTCGACCTAATGACTGTAGACCTAAGTTCATTCTGACAGATGTACCGATTCTGATGCACTAAGCTTCAAAAGTTATAAAAAGGAGAGTAATAAACAGCCAGCCAATCAGCTTCTGCCTGCCATGTCATAGACTGTGTTTGAAATATGTCAGGCAGGAGCTGATTGGCTGGCTGTTCCTCACTCTTTGAAGCTTAGTGAATCTGGCCCTCTATTATCTTCAAGAAGGTGCTAAATAAATACAAAGACACTGATTGGTTGCTATAGGCAACATTCCAATAAAATTCCCATCTTAGTACTCCCATCTAAGGGGTCTATGTACTATGTCTTAGAGAAAGAGATAATGGGGCAGATTTATTAAGCTTGGAGAAGAGATAAACTGGAGATAAAGCGGAGAAAAGGAAAAAGGAGATAAAGCACCAGCCAATCAACTCCCAACTGTCTTTTTCAAACACAGCTGATTGGCTGGTGCTTTATCTCCTTTTGCCTTATCTCTGCTTTATCTCCAGTTTATCTCTTCTCCAAGCTTAATAAATCTGCCCCAATGTACCTTCTGTACATTCTGATAATGTACCAATGGCTTCATTGTACATTAATGGGAGTCTAATGCTCTTTTAATGCACTTCATTTACCAATCTCATCAGGTTTTCATCAGTGGTGTCCCTACCGGAGGTGACACCCGCCGCAGAAGGACTTTTTCTTTGTGCCCTGCAAACGTTCCTGCTGAGAAAAAAGGGTGGGGCCTCACATGGAAGGGGTGTGACTTCATGGCCCAGATGCCTGTTATTGTCAATCTGGGGGTCAAGGAGATGCAGGCTGCCCCCGGTGGCCAGTCACTATGCACTGCAGCTTCGGATCCCACACTGTGACAAGAGTCGTGTGCTGCATGTAATGTTACCGTGCAACACCAGGCTACTGTCACAGCGGAGGAGCCAGCACTTTGCTGCCACCCTTTGGCAGGTAACACCAGGATGTCGCCTGCACCCCCATAGTGATGCCACTCGGTCTCATTAATTGCACTTCATTTACCGCTGTCCATTACCTGTCAGTTACACAACCCACACATTGGTTCCAAAATGCAAATAGAGTTTAATAGTAACAGCAGAGTTAAGGAACAGTACATAGAATGTGTATAGTGTCAACGGACCCTGGCTTACTAAGGCCGACCCTCATTTTATTCCCATTAGAATGACTTAGCCTACTCAGCTCATTATTCTATAAGAAATCTGCCAACAGAAATATAAGATACATAGAAACATGTGACCTAATGGTGTATGTGATGTCACTGGGAGAACAAAAGTGATGGGTTATGGGCAAAGAATCCCTCCTCTCTCTAAGCAATGAACGTTTCCCCAGGAGAGGTTTGCGGTAGGAGAGAGCTGCCTTTGTCTTCCTCAGGCTTCTGTAACACAAAACATAGAAAGTTATAGTATCTTGCTATGATAGGCCTAACAATATATGACATTGGATCTGTTATATACTGTATATATCAGGGTTGCCTTTCCTCCCAGCCAGGAGACTCCCGAAAATCGGGTCCCCATCCCGGCCCCTCGGAAAGGTGGGCAACTCTCCCGGATACCAGGGGGGGTGATAAAGATGCAAATCACATCATTTAGCCCCTCCCCCTCTTCGAAGACCCACGAATTGCGGGATCTGCAGCACTGGGGGCGGTGCTTGATGACGCCTACATCAGGCCCCGCCCCCCAAAGTACTGTTGACAGTCTCCTCTCCAGAGACTTTAAAAGTAGGCCACCCTGATGTGCAAACCCCAGCACCAAACGGCTTTGGCAAGTTATGACACTTGCCGGGCCATTCGCTGCAGGGAGGGAGGGCCAGGGGTGGACAGGGGCCAGAGCAAGGTAATGCTCTGTCTTCGGTTGATAGCGGCGGAAGTAAGTCAGTTTTCACACTCATTCGATGATTGCCGACATGATTTCTTTCCCCTTCGGACGCATGTGTTCACGTACATCCCCTCACATGGTACAGAGGGGTTTCGACGTGGGGGGAGCGTGCGCTCAGCTGGGTGGCGTTAAGGGGCTCGCTAGGCAGATAAAGACTGCTGCCTGGTGAGCCAACCTGTATCACCCCCTTAATTTCTAAGCAATCTGGTCAGATCACTTAGAAATAGAGGTACAATATCCCCATGTGTATGCCGCATTACTCCTAATGCTTCAGCCTCAATAGGTATATTGCCCTGGGATAATATTTCCAATCAGGGCCGCCACTAGTCATGATGGGGCCCGGGACTGACCTTCAGCCTGGGCCCCCAGCGCCCCCCCCGCGCGCACGCCGGCACCCCGCCTCCCCCCCCCCAATTATTTACCAGCGGTGGTGTTGGCGGCGCAGCAGCATCTTCTCCCTCCGGGACTCGGGCCTCGGACCACTCACTGCACAGTGCAGCCTGCAGAGCGCCGAGCCCCTCTGTATCCCAGGCTCGGCACTCTGCAGGCTGTACTGTCTATTGTGCGAGCCTGGCAGCCAGGTGGGGGGATTTGTGCAGGTGCCCGCGGGGGGAGGGGGGGGATGCCATGCCACTGTGGGCAGCTGCCCTCCAGAAGCTGGGGCCCGGGACAGCTATACCCCTGGCACCCCCCTGTCGGCGGCCCTGCTTCCAATTATCCAGCAGAATGCTAAGAAAATAATAATGTGGAACACATTTTAACCCTTTGGGTGGAATTTTGAAAAAACACAAAAACCCTTCACAGTGGGTGCTCATGTCACAAAAGAAAGCTACTGTCTTAATTTTAAATTCCTAGTCTTCATGGTTCAAGTGGTCCTGGAGAGATGATGGAACTCAATTCCCGGCACCCCCTGAAAAACTACAAAATGTATGCCCAACCTCCCATACTTTATAAAGGGACAGTGGTCTCACAATAGTGCCCCCAATTCAAATTATGCCACACAGTAGCACAATCATCTTTACATTATACTGCATGTGGTGACCCTGATTCATATTACACCACATAGTAGTGTCACTTATTCACATTATAACACACAGTGGTGCCCCTTATTCAAGTTACGCTACACAGTAGTACTCCTTATACATGTATACCACACAGTAGTGTCATCTCTTATATATAATGCTCACAGCAGTATTACCACTTGCACAAGGGGGGTCATTCTGTAAGGCTTGGTAAGCAGTGAATATAGCTGCTTACTGAGCGAGTGCTGAAACGCCACTCCCCCAAACGCCCGCCCCCTGCTGATGAATCTCCTCTGCACCATGCATCCGCTAGCAGGAGAAATCAATCGATAGTCGCCGACCATCAAATGATTTCTCCTGCCATCGGAAATAAAAGTCAGTTGAAACTGACTTTTATTTCCACAGAAGAGGGGGGCAGGCGCTGATCTCCAGTGATGTCAGCCGCCCACCCCTGGCAGGCATCGGCCCACCCACAGTTTTCATGAGAACTCCCATAAAACTCTGGGCGAGCCTCCATTCTGCCCTGGCGTTACCTCCCCACAACGAACGGCCCAGCGATTGTGGAGACAAAGCCCTACAGACTGGGGCCACAGAGTAGGGATGGCCATTGACCATTGATTATTTGAAATCATCGATGATTCGTGGCCGATGTTGAATAATTTTGCCATCAATGAGGGAGAAGCAGATGGTTTCCCTCTATCGATGCAATAGCAAAACTATGTTTTTCTTTTTTTTTTCTTTTCTAAGTGCCGGGACACGGAGCATAGCTCCGTGTCCCTGACATCCGCAAAGCCCCGCCCCCTGTGTTTTGATTGGCCCACAGGCCAATCAATCAAATACAATGGATGACCACTGAGCATGTAAAAATATCGATGGTCATCCATTGCATAGCTAAGCACTATCGATGGCCAGTTGCAGAATAACCATCAATGGCAATTTACGATGGCAATGGCAACGATGGCCATCCCTACCACAGAGCGGGACATAGGATTACCATCTGGGGTACCTGTATCTGGCCCTCAATGACAATGATAGATTTCCATTAGGGAACAATTGTAGAAAAGATGGAATTAACAGACAGTAGACAGTAGAGTGATAATGTGTATCTATAGATTATCTATGTATCGATGGATTGTAAGTTTGTGAGCAGGGCCCTCCTACCTCTATGTCTGTCTGTTATTATCCAGTTCTGCTTTATCACTGTTGCTCTGATTGTAAAGTGTGGCAGAATATGCTGCATTTTATAAGAAACTGTAAATAATAACTAGATAATATAAATAAATGTACCAACACTTACCTCACACACGCGGCGACAACACAGAGCTTTCAGTCGGCAGCCCAGACCAACAAGAGATATACCAAGGCCCCAGATCATCAGGAGCAGGGTCATAATTACCAAGGCGTAAAGAACGTTCTGTAGGGAGTAGAGGAGGGAACTGAATGAGACACTAGGGGGAGGGGCACTTGTGATCATGTGATCGAGTCCAATGGCAAACACAGGATTTTCATGAGGGGTTTATATATATATATATATAGAGAGAGAGAGAGATAGAGATATATAGAGAGAGAGAGCCCGGAACATCTGGGCTGACAGGGGTAGCAATGTTACCTTGCCCAGGTGCTCGTCTAAGGATATTGGGTCCCCACTGCATACAAGTAATAGTAAAATAGACATCACTGTGGGTCTTGTGCAAACAAAAAACTATTTACTGTCGGTCAACCTCGTTTCGGGCTCCGCCCGTCATCAGGACAATTACAGTCAAACAAAATAGTGTGCAATTTATACATACCAACATTGCAGGGCAGGGACCAGCTCACTGAATATTCACTGCATGGAGCGGGTCCCGCTCATTCCATCTGCAGGGGGCGGGGACCCGCTCATTAAATATTCACTGCGCTGGGTCCCGCTCATTAGATATGCACATAGTGAGACCTCAGTGCTCAACATGCGATGTGAAAGGGGTTTAACCTGCTTTGAGCCATTTTAGGAGCCGTTTTAAATACCTAAGGAGGTTTTGCGGTGTGAAGCATCACTGTATGGGCTGGAAGTAGCCACAGACTTTGCGATCTGCACCGCATCAAGCAAGAGAGTTTTAGTGATCAGGTTTGGGACCCCGTGGGATTGGACGACCAGTCCCAGAGCTGGAGCTCTTATCGCCACTGGGATTATCGATCAGCCACTCCGTGTTATGCCTTGGATTTAAATGCCATGCTTTTAAACAATAATTCTTTGTAAGTGCAAACCTTTATTAAAATGTTATATTTTTAAACGTTATGCACTATTTGTTGTTTTTTGTTATTCTCTCAACATTATTAATCCATACTTGCCGACTTTTCTTGAAGCCTCTCCGGGAGAAGCCCGGAGAGGACAACCGGATCTTCAGGTCAGGGGGCGGGGACGGGGCTGATGACTGAAAGCCCCGCCCCCCATCCAGGCAAATGCCGCGATTCGCGGGTCCGCGAGTAGGGGGCGGGGCTAAAATGACGCGATTTGCGTCATTTTAGTCCTGCTCCTTGCCGCGGACCCGTGAAAAAACATCAATAAGTGCGGTAAGAAAGGGGGGTGCGGGGGCTGCCAGGCAAAAGCGGGAGGATTGCCGACCTTCCCGGGGGGCCAGGAGGGGGACCCGATTCTCAGGAGCCTTCCGGCAATTCCGGGAGCCTGTATTAATCAATGGAGGAGGAAAAAAATCTTACAAGTACTTCCTTACCTAAGGAATTACCAGATCATTGCTTCCATTTGGATCTACATGGTGACAATTCATATTTTATCCCCTGCACATGGTGATTTCATTATTCCCAATTATTTGGGAACCGTGGAAGCGCCGGACACTGTGTATATTATTTCTACTGGACTGTTTATTGTGTGTGACTTTGAATGACACTCACTTCACTGTTTGTCTAGCTGCTTTCAGTATTATTGTGCGCACAGAGATTCATATTTATTCTATTAATTTCCCCTTTCTGTCTGGGCCCGAGACTGGAGTTCCTGAAATGCCCCCTAATGGCTGCCCTGATAACCTCTATACTAGTCAGTGTGTTGCAAGGGTGGGGCTGCAAAACAATTCAAAATTCAAATAGGGTAGACACACCCACTGCCAGTGAGTCAGTCTGGAATGGCAGTGGGTGGGGCTCCCCATTTGAATTTTGAACTGTGCTGCAGCCTCCCCTCTGGAGCTGCTACTGGCGTTGTGTCATTCAGATACGGATTTACCGTTAGGCAACCTAGGCACTTGACAAGGGCCCAGCAGGTCCCAAAGGGCCCATGAAGATGTCTCCTTTTAGGAGACAGATGCTAGAGTGCTCCTTCACCCCCAATGTTGATAGCAGAGCGCAGTTTGGATTCCAGGAGTGCTGCGCTGTGTCCCTACAAGGCTGCAACCCCAGGCAATGAACATGTAAACCTACGGGCAACGAGCATATAACTCCCCCTGCCAATGATCATGTACCTCCCCCCTGGCAACAAGCTTGTAACTCCCCCTGCCAATGAGCATGTAATCTCCTGTGGCAACAAGCATGTAATTCCCCTGGGCAATGAGCATTTAACCCTCTGGCAACAAGCATGTAAACCCCCGTGGCTATGAGCATGTAATCTCCCCTGTGCAATGAACTTGTACCCCCCTAGCCACAAGCATATAACCCCTGGCATAAAGCATGTAACTCCTGGCAACAAGCATGTAGGTAAGTGGCACTTATGTGGCATAATATGTAATAGGCATTACGGTGTGTGGTATAATAATCAATAGGCATTATGGTATGGTATAATATGCAATGGGCATTATGCTGTGTGGCCTAATATGTAATTGGAATTATGGTGTGTGGCATAATGTGGAAATATGACAGATAATAAATCAGAAATGAAAAACTATAGCTATGTATTGTTTGAGGGAGGGGGCGCCCAAACCGGTTTCTTGCCTTGAGCCCCATGAGATCTAAATTCGGCTCTGGTGTCATTCATTTATGGGTGCTACTGTCATGTGCTTATGTAGCATTCATATTGAAGGGTAGGGACATACTGTGTTTAAGATTACACCACGTTACCAGCAAAGAGCGCATGCACCAAGTTCCCACACCTCGTATTGCTGAAATCCCATCTTGCATCTTCTCAGTTCCCAGTCATTGTAATTTATGGTCGGTTTTGGTGTTGAATAGCCATATCGGTTTCTGTATTGCCCAGTGAGAAGACGGTTACAGAGATAAAGATATTCGTCCTTCCATGGAACTTGGGTAAGATCTTTAACTGCAAAAACCATGCCCGCAATAGAAACACTAAGGCTGACCAAGAGGCTGATGAAGGCAAGTGTCGCCTGCGGGAATAAGGAGAAATATACATATAAACATTAGCAGCATGGCTTGGTGTCAGCGTCTGAAGCAGATTGCAACTCAGTCACATGACACTGTCACATGACACAGTTGTATTATTGACAAACAGCAAGAGATTCTGAGCGCTATGGGTTAGTGTGTGTGTGCTGTGTGCAAATGGCTGCCCTCTAGGAGGGGGTTGCCGCCCCCAAAAAACAAGAGTTTACAAAAGAAAAAGAGATACCAGTAGGCGCCTCTTGCACACAGATATACAATTTATTTAATAAACATATCATACAAACATAATTTGCATTATTCAAATTAATGAACACAGGATATACACAAAAAATATGTAGAAATAAAAATAAAAATAAAAATAAATTCAAATCAAAACACAAATAATAAAAATAAAAATAAAAATAAAAATAAAGGTAAAAATAAATAAAAAAATGAAAAAACAAAAAAAAATACAAAGATAGATATAAATATAAATATAAAAATGTTGTTATTAAAAAGCATGTGCAATATTAGCAACTGTTTAAAGTGCAGTATATAGTTACCAAGTCCTGGTTAATTGATTGCTTTTCATATGCGCATATGAAGCCAGGAAATGATGGCCCAATTAGGGGGTAAATCGCCAACACTTCGTGGGGATAAGAGAAAGGCTGTAGAGTGACCCAACAGGGTATTTGTAATCCACAACAGTGATTTTCCAAAAGCTTTGAAATAACAGCAGGATGGGTGGTGTGACACTGTGGTCGACACTTGTGTCGATGAAGTCGGCAGCTTCAGATCTTGTGTAGCGATAATTGCTCTGCAACTAATCTTAGTGAGGGGAAATAGACCATGCCAAGTGCCCTGCGTGCTGTGTCAGATGTTATCAGAGCGGCTGTGCCGGCCAGAGAGCCAAACACAAGCCGCTGGACACTGACGCGGGCAGAGGCTGTTTGAAAGTATCGGTCTCCTGCGCTCCACTAGAGACACGGGGCAGCTGTATGTTGCAGAAAGTTCAATAGCTGCTGCCGTCTTCAGCAAAACGCCGCTGCTGCGCCTGTAGATGGTCACCAGGGACCGAGGTGGGGTGGATGTAATAGGGCTCAGTAATTGAGAATTACCTCTAGGTCCACTGGTTCAAATGGCGGCAGCGGGGCTCCTGTCCAAGACGCGTTTCGCCGCACTACGGCAGCTTTTTCAATTGGGGATAGGGAGTGCAGCTATGTGGGCTGGTTTTATACCTGGATGTTGTACACAGGTGTGTGTAGCCAGTTGTCTCAGGCTACACAATTAGCAGCTTCATTTCAGTGTTTCACTTTGTGAGTCAGCTGCAGTAATCATTACAGCTTTCTTATTTAGCTATTTTCTGCACAAATAGCGATGTATTCTTTTGGCACATGTTTGTATATAAAAAATATATAATTACAATAAAGAGGGTAGAATCAACATAAAAATAAAAATAGAAATAAAAATAAAAATAAAAATAAATATAAACTAAAATGAAAGTCAAAAACAAAATAAAAATAAAAATAATAATTATAAAAATACAAATAAATAAAAATACATTTAGGGCAACAAGACTTTTTCCATATATAATATAGCATATAGCAAATAAAATTGCTAGTACACATAAGTCTACAGTATATGCAGACATTTCGAGGGCGCGCAGTACGTTTCCCATTATATTTTGATGTGTCCGTAAAATACACACATCAAACATTTATTCATATCCAGGTTTTAAGAAAAGCCACACTGACAGACTATTATTGGAATCCTTAATCATATAGGATGCACCTTTTATATAATATTAAGTTGTCTTGTATCCGACTGTGTTCAAGCCTATAGGTAATTACTACTAATGGTAAAAGGTATCTTAAACATATCGATATAGCTAGAGATAGAGTAATAAGGACTTGAAAAGAGAGGCTAGGCACCCCGCATAAATAATACACAGGTATTGCATAATAACATATAGATATCAAAGTTTTCCTTATTAAAGTCGCGATATATCGCTAAATTGTGCACGCAGCCTGCAATGATATTTAAACACAGAAACACAAGAAGAAATTAAATTAAATCATACATAAACATTCAATGTATTAAGATAAATGATGCATACACCTATATCTATTTTGGTATAGGAGAACGGATACATATCAACAAGTATATATATCTATAGGGATTGGATTAGATCCCATAACACAATGAAACAGTGTATGCCGGTGGGGTAGATTTTGGAGCACACACAAGAGCGAGACAGTGGAGAGAGTACGAAAATCATTCATTATTTCAGTAGAACATTTTTAAATTTGTTCTTTTTTGTATATTTATACACAAAAATAGGGAGTTGCTTCTTCTTTAGTACAGAGACCAATATAATAGTTTTTATGTGATTTTAAACGTTTTTTTACATTATTAACGATTTTTTTATAACAGTTTTTAACAGTTTTTAGCGATTTTTAGCAATTTATGAGAAAAGGAATACAGAATTTCTTAGGGAGGGTTATTTCACAATTATGCATTAACTTCTCGAAATTACTTATTTTTATTTTTTTTATTTTTTGTTTTTTAATTTTTTGTTTTTTATATTTTATTAATTTGTGAATTTTTGGAGGTTTATCAAAGGGTTTATGATTAGATTATTTAAATAAATTCCAGATCTATAGTCTCATTCATACCGTGGGGTTTAAGAGTCTGTAACTTCAGGATCCATGCCGCCTCTTGTCGACATAGAGTCCTGAAGCGATCTCCTCCACGGCTGGTATGAGCTATATGTTCCAAACCTATCACTTTAAGACCCACAGGGTCCCCACCGTGATGTTCTGCAAAATGGCGGGGTACACTGTGGTTCATGAGTTTCTTCACTATGTTCCTCCTATGTTCCAAGACTCTAGTCTTGAGGGGGCGGATAGTGCGTCCTACATAATAGGTGTTACAAGGACATATTAATAAATAGATTACGTAATTAGTTGTACAGTTGATAAACGTCTCTATGTTATAGATCTTTTCATGATTTGAAGCTGTGATTTTTTGAGTTTTGTTCATTACGTGCTTGCAAGTCATACACTGGGCATGATTACACCTAAAGAAACCTGTTATTTTTGGTCCTGCTATAGTGCTTTGTGTAGCCCCTGTTTTCTTCTCTATAGAGCCCTTAAAGAAGCTTGGTGCTAGAATGTTTTTTAAATTGCGTGCACGTTTAAATATGACAGTTGGTTCTTTTTCTAAAGTGGCACTCAATACCGGGTCAGTGCTAAGTAATTTATAGTTTTTCTTTATTATGTTAGAAATTTTATTGGCGGCTACATTGTATTTTGAAATAAAACATAATCTGTTTTTACCTCCATCTTTAAATTTGTCCACCTTTTTAGCTCTACTATTGAGGCCTTGTTTGTTGCTATTGGCAATGATCTCACTGCGATTTAGGGTGCCAGCGTACTCCAGAGCCTCAGTGAGAACAGTTTGGGGATATTCCCGTTTTTTGAATTCCTCCAAGAGGCTGCTCATTTGTTCCACAAATTTAGTGTCCGAGGTACAGTTACGCCTTATCCTGTGTATTTGGCTTTTTGGGACGTTGTTAAGCCAGCTTTTTTTGTGATTGCTGGTGTAGGGGATAAAGCTAAAAACGTCAACTGGCTTTTTGTAGCCTGTGACTGCTAAGACTCCCTCTACCACCTCCACCGTGACATCAAGAAAACTCATATGTGTGGGGTGATGTGAATGGGTGAAGGATAAACCATAAGTGTTATTGTTAAGGTGCATAACAAAATTATTAACTGATTCAGTGCTACCGTGCCAAATAAAGAACAGGTCGTCGATATAGCGACCATAGAGGACCAGGTTCGCATCCCAGCCCCCCCTCCAAATATATTGATCTTCAAATTGCCCCATGTAGATGTTTGCAAAGCTGGGAGCGAACCTGGTCCCCATCGCTGTACCGAGGACCTGTTGGTAGTGACAGTGATCAAATAAAAAGTGATTATGTGACAAAATAAATCTAATACCTGCTAAAATAAATTCCCTACTCCCCTCTGAGATACCCATATCTTTCTTTAGAGTTTCCTCTACTGCTGCGACCCCGTTCTGGTGGGGGATGTTAGTATATAGGGCTTGGGCATCACATGTCACCAATTGGTACCCTGTGTCCCATTTAATGCCTTCCACCATCTTGATAAAGTGGGTGGTGTCTTTGATATGGGATCTCAGAGATGAGGCATGTGGTTGTAAATAACTATCAATAAATTGTGACAAATTAGATGTGAGACCCCCAATCCCTGAAATAATAGGACGCCCAGGTGGATTGTGCAGTGTCTTGTGTATTTTAGGGAGGTGATAAAAGATAGGGGTGACAGGGTGGAGGGGGTAGAGGAAGCCAAACTCGTCTTTCGTGATAACACACTTATCTACCGCTGTTTCAAGTAGTATTTTTAATTCCAGCTGGTAGTCAGTCATTGGGTTATTTTTTAGAGTTTTGTAAAATTTGGTATCTGCCAATTGGCGTTTGGCCTCCCCCACATAATCATTAACGTCCTGGATTACCACACCCCCTCCCTTGTCAGCGGATTTGATGACAAGGGAGGGGTCCTCGGACAGGTTCTTCAGGACTTTTCTTTCTTCTTGTGATAAATTGTACAGGCTCTGGTGTACTCTAGCATCACAGAGATTTTGAAATTCTTCCAAGGTACATTTATAAAAAGTATCAATAGCACTAGATTTGTGCTGTAATGGAAAAAATTGTGATTGTTTTTTAAAAATTTTGCGGTTGACATTATAAATTTGTGTTTCCTCCCTCTCTGTGTCGTCATCTACACTCTCCAAGAGTAATTCACTCAACATCTCCACTCCTTTATCATCAGTGTGATCTAAACAGATGGTTTTGTTTGTATCATCTTTAATAGTAGGTGCAGTAGCAAAGAATCTCTGCCTGCACAAGAATCTAATGAACCTATTAAGCTCTATAAACAATTCGAAGAAATTTGGTGTGGAGGTAGGAGCAAATTTCATGCCCCTGGAGAGTATATTTTCTTCCACAGTGGTTAAAGTTCTCGAGGATAAATTAAAAATGCCGGATGGAACTACTTGAATCGTTGATTTTTGTTTCCTCTTTCCTCCTCGTTTGCCTCTTGATCTAAAGTTGTATTATTGGTAGCCTGGTTAAGTAATAAAGTGGAAGGTGATAATGCAGCAGCCAATCAGCTTTTAACTGTCCAGTTGCAGGCTGGGTTTTAAAAAATGAAAGCTAGGAGCTGATTGGCTGCTGCATTATCTTCTTCCACTTTATTAGTTCACCAGGCTCAATACATACAGTATGCATCTGAAACTCCCAGAAAATAGGACATCAAAGTCTATGATGTCTGTAGACCAGTGGAGAAGTTGTCAATGGCAACAAATCAGCTCGAGGTAGCATTTATGAAGAAGAATCCAGGGTACTTGTGTATTATCACGGCGCCCAGTTTTGTTACGTACGCTAACTTAGTGTAACCGCATCGCATTATGTTAAAGTAGCCTGTGATGCGATGCGATTTTACCCTTCCCGCTCCCTGTCATTCCCGCCCCCTGTCAGGTCTTGTCAGAAATCACTCTGAGGTGATATTCTGTGGTGACAAGAAGGATACCTCAGAGCTGGTGGTGTTTTCCTGTGATTTTGTGAAAGTTATTGAGATGGCTGCATCAATTGGCTTATTTACATTGCCTCAGACGGAGGAGGAGGCTGTCCAATTCTTTCAGGACCATCACCTGCTACCAGTGACGGCTACTTGCACCAATGGGCACCCCATGCGCTTGACGGTTAAGCAATGTATGTGGCTGTGCCATATAAAACCATGCCGGCAGAAGGGAGCTTAAGAGCGGCCCATTTTTTCCCAGGGTGCCGGTTATCATTTCTGACACTGATACGTTTTATATCTTCGTGGGCAGAGGAGCTGACTTCAATAGAATATTGTCAGCGTGAGCTCCAAATGTCCAACAAAACTGTGGTCCTGTACAATGGATGGATGCGGGAGGCCTGTACCATGGACCTGATGGCAGCCGCAGTGCCGTATTGGTGGAACGGGCCAGATTGTTTAGGTCGACGAAAGCCTTTTTGTAAAAAGAAAAAGCAATGTCGGCCGTGTTTTACCTCAACAATGGGTTTTTGGAGGCATCTCACGGGAAACTGGACAGTGCTTCATTAGTTGTGCCGAAACGTGATGCCACCACTCTTATGTCCGCCATAAATGAGAACATTGTGCCTGGCACAACCATTTACTCTGATTGCTGGCGGGCATACAGCACAGAAGAATTGGAGCAGGCAGGATATCATCATGCCAGATTAAACCACAAAAATAACTTTGTAGACCCCGATACTGGTTTGCATACGCAAACCATTGAACGCCTTTGGGGCTCCTGCAAATGGCGGAACAAGTGGCAACGGGGAACATCACGTCATCATTTAGAGCAGTGGTTCCCAACCTGTGGTACGCGGGGGGGTATGCGGTGGCCCGGCCTGTAATGGCGGCCGCGGCAGTCAGACGAGACTGAGGGGAGGAGAATGCGTTGCGCATCTCTCCTACCTAGGGAATCCGAGGGTCTAAAAAAAGCCTCCAGGCTCCCCCAACCCGCCGCAGTCTCTCTGCGCTCCCCCCTCAGTGCGTGCCGCCATCCCCCGGTGCATGCTGGATGTAGTCATCCCTCCCCGGCTTTTACTTCCTGTTGGCTTGATGTAACAAATGACTGCCCCGGCGCGTAAAGTGACTGCCCCGGCGCGTAAAGTGACTGCCCCGGTGTGTAACACTTGAGCAGCGGCTGGGGGTGAGGGAGAACCCGCTGTTCCAGAAGCACCTCACCTCATTTACTTCCATGGACGGTGTCGGCCGGGTCCGCAGCTTACAAGAAGACAAGTCCCCGGCTGCCTTTAAGGTATCTGTTGTACTTGGACAGGTTAGCGGGGGTGGGGTTGGTAGGTTACACTTGTACTGGGGATGGCAGCGGGTAGAGAGATATACACACAGGGATACCTCTCTCTCTCCCCCTCTCGATCTCTCCCTCTCCCTCTCTCTCCCTCTCCCTCTCCCTCCCACACACCCTTCAAAAGAGGCCACACCCCTTTTAGGCCACGCCCCCTAAAAAGTTTCGCGAGGGGGTACTCATAAATGAAAATCCTAATCAAGGTGTACGGGAGACAAAAAAGGTTGGGAACCACTGATTTAGAGTCCTATTTCCTGGAATTTATATGGCTGAAAAGTTTGGCTGCAGATAAGCCATTTGAGCGCATACTTTATGCGTTGACCCTGCTCCCAAAGGCAGATTGACTCTTTTTTTTATAGTTTTTAAATCATTATTCTCATTATTAACAGTTTTTATTCGCTAATGTTCTCATTGTACATTGACTCCTATCATTGGCCCTTATTCTGATCTAAGCGGTAACGGCCGCATGCGGCCGTTCCGCCGATGTTTTCGCTCTGCGCATGTGCAGAGGGCACTCTGCGCATGTGCAGGCGAAATCGCCGCACAATTTTTTTTAACGCCGCAAAGGGGGTGGATAGGGGCGTGAGGGGCTACTTAGCCTCATTTCCCTATGCATACGCCCCGCGTTTCATGGGCGTTCCCATGCAAACGCCGGGCGTACGCATGGTAATGAGGCTGTGACGCATGTGTTGGGGGCGGGCATCTGACATCGCCGGATGTCAGCTGCCCGCCCCCATACATGCTTTCACACGGACAAGTGTCCGTGAGGTCTATGGGTGCGGGAGCTGGTGGAGCGTGCGGCCCTGCCTTCGATGGTCGGTGACCATCGAATGCAGGGGGCTGCTCCAAGATGGTGGAGGCGTATCCCCCGCCATTTTCATGCGGACCGCCACATGTCCGCGTACGGACGGCCGTGGCGATCCGTATGGAAGGCGGGGATTCGCCTGCACGGTCGGAGCCGCATATGCGGCTCCGGCCGCACCAAGCAGAAAAAGGGCCATTGTCATTTCTTTTTCTTTTGATTATTGTCATTATTGCTTTTAATATGCTCTTTCATCATTAATTATTTACTAAATTATACCAGTTATTCATTAACACACATCATCATTACTGTGTCAGATGTATGATATTGCAGGTATGAATGTGTCCAGAAAACACCCCCAGTATCCACGTCATCCCGAAGCGTGGCAAGCGCAGCGAGCCCCGCGAGGGTACGCGTTACGCGTCCTCCCAACCTTTTCATATCCCCACCATCCACGTCTCGCTGCGGAGATGATTTTATATAGTGTGGCGAGCGCAGCGAGCCACCAAGCCCGAAGCGTGGAGAGCGGACGCGGAATACATGTAAAGTAATCCGCGTCCCCTCGCGGGGCACGCTGCGCTCGACACGCTTCGGGCTCGGTGGCTTGCTGCGCTCGCCACAGTATATAGACTCAACTCCACGCCGACGTGGATAGTGTCGGGTATGAAAAGGTCGGGAGGACGCGTACCCTCGCGGGGTTCGCTGCGCTCGCCACGCTTCGGGATAAAGTGGATAATGGGGGTACAGTATGAAAAGGTATTTTACATCACACATACATATACACAGGGATTTTACACACATATGACACAGAGGCCCTTATTCTGATCGGTGCGGCCGGATCCGAATATGCGGCCAGGACCGTGCTTGCGAAACCCCGCCTTCCATATGGATCGCCAACTCCGTCCGTACGCGGTAAGAAGCTGGCCGAACGGACCGCACGTGTATTTTTTCATGGAATACGCCTCCTCCATCTCAGGGAACCTCCCCCATCATTCGATGGGCGCAGACCATCGAATGCAGGACCGAGTGGCCAGGCAGCTCCCGCAACCTCAGACCACACGGGCATTTTTCCGTGCAAAAGCAGGGATTTGGGCGGGCAGCTGACATCCGGCGATGTCATATGTCCGCCCCCTACACGTGCGTCACGTCTGCATTACCATACGTACGCCCAGAGTTTGCACGGGAACGCCCATGAAACGTGGGGCGTATGCATATGGTAATGAGCCCAAATAGCCCTTCACGCCCCTCTCCACCCCCTGTTCGTAGTGTTCACATTTCATGCGGGATTTTGCCGTACGCCCCGCTCGCACATGCGCAGAGACGCCTCTGCACATGCGCAGACACAAAACATCGGCGGCACGAACGCACGCGGATATTACCGCACCAACCAGAATAAGGGCCAGGGAGTTCTGTCACATATGCATATACACAGAGTTAAAATCGCATGCAATCGCATACAATTTTAGTGTTATGGTATTTCAGTGTTATGCGATGCCATGCGATGCGAAAATTCTACAGGGAGCAGTGAATAAATTAAACTAGTGAAATCGCATCTCATAGCGTTATGGTATTTTAGTGTTATGGTATTTCAGTGTTATGCGATGCCATGCGATGAAAACATTGTACAGGGAGCAGTGAATAAATTAACTAGGGAAATCGCATCGTTTCAGAAAAGTGACATGCGATGCGATGCAATTTCACTACGCAGAATAACCCGCTAAGAAAATAGCGTACTGGGCGCCATGATAATACACAATTACCAAATCCAGTTAGAAGGTCGACTGTCAATAGGTAAATCACTATTGGTCGACATGGTCAAAAGGTCAATATGCGGTAGTTCTACATAAACAAAAGCTCAACACGCCAATGATCAACACAGTTTTTCACGATTTTTTATTTTAACCGTCTTGTTCATACTTTGAAATGCACGTGGCCTACATTTGGGAATGGTAAAGTGTGACGGGCGAAGCAAGGCGCCAGGAACAAAGCATGGCGGGTGAAACGTTACACTAATTGGGGGTGCATGTTGAAAAATCTTGACATTGCCACCAAAAAAAAAAGAAAAACCCATGTTGACCTTTCTATGTGTCGACATTTTGCTTGCGTCAACATTTTGTCCCTGTCCATCTAATGCATGTTGACCGTTTACCTATGCTGACCTTTTCACTATCGACCTATAGCGGTCGGTTCACTGTCGACCTAATAATCCACACCCTACGCTGAATATTCTATAAAAAGAATATGTAGGTGCTGGTCGGTTGCTATCGGCAACGTCTATACTGTTTTTACTGCTTGATACTGCAACCCCATTATCTCTGGATGTTTCCAGTGTTTTCAGACACAATCAGCCTAAAATCACCTCTTTCATTAAAATAAAAAAAATAGATAATACTAATAGTTGTATTGGTAAAATCAGATTTAATTGATGTAACAAGATATTTTAAAATCAGCACATATTCGGATCTGCTTTCTAGGTGTTGTTACACCCAGGACTCACCTGAGCACTTTCTCTAATGTTACCCATAACAAGAAGTAATGCCATTATTTGTAAACCACAGAAAATAACTCATCATTGAATTGAATTCCGAACCGACCAAAAAAAAAAAAATTTAAAAGTCTACATGTTAATCAGATACAAACTAATCGAAACTTTAAAAACAAATCTGACCGTTTTTTAATCAAATCTCATCAAAACAAATTGAGAACATTTTTCCTTGGTCCAGCTGTAATCCTGCGATTCTTGTTGTATTGACAACCAAAATAATTTAGCACCTATTACTGTTACTGTGCATTATGGGGGTGATTCTAAAGTTTTCAAAAGTAACCTCCTTCTTTAACCCTTTGCAGTCCAATTTTTTTTTTTTTCAATTCAAACAGTCTGGTTTAACCCCTTCCTGACGCAGCCAGTTTTTGCCTTCCTGACAGAGCCATTTTTTTCAAATCTGACATGTATCACTTAAGTGGGTATAACTTTTTTTTGCTTTTACTTATCCCAGTGATTTTGAGATTGTTTTCTCGTGACACATTGTACTTCAAGTTAATGGTAAATTTTGGTCGATACAGTCTGTGTTTTTTTGTGAAAAATACCAAAATGTCGTAAAAAAATGGAAAATTTAGCGATTTTCAAAATGTTAAATTTTCTGCTTGTGAGACAAATAATTATACCACTCAAAATAGTTAATAACTAACATAGACCATATGTCTACTTTATGTTTCCATCATTATTTCAACCTCCTTTTAATTTTTTTGGACACTAGGAGGCTTAAAATATGAATAGCAAATTCTCAAATTTTCAAGAAAATTTCAAACACTGATTTTTTTAGGGACCAGTTCAGTTCTGATGTGACTTTGAGGGACTTTTATGTGAGACACCCCCATAAATGATGCCATTTCAAAAACTGCACCCCTCACAGTATTCAAAACAGCATTTTGGAAGTTTGTTAACCCTTTAGGTGTTTCACAGGAATTAAAACAAAGTGTAGGTGAAATTTCAAAATTTCATTTTTTTTTGCAGATTTGCAATTTTAATACATTTTTCTAAGGAACACAGTAGATTTTACTAGAGAAATGTGACTAAAAATTGATTCCCCCAATTCTTTTGTTTTCATAAATATCCTATATGTGGCCCTAGTGTGCACGTTGACCAAACCACAGGCTTCATAATAGAAGGAGCACCTACTTGATTTTGGAGCCTCCTTTTTATGAGATTATTTTTTAGGCACCATGTAGGTTTCTAGGCACCATAAGATGCTAAAAGTTAGGAACCCCCCCACAAGTGACCCCATTTTGCAAACTACACCCCTCAGGGAATTCATCTAGGGGTATAGTGTACATTTCAAACCCCCAGGGGTTTCACCAATTGTGGTACAACTGGGCAGTGAAAATGAAAAATTAAATTTTTTACACAAAAATGCAGTTCTGGCTCAAAATTTTTCATTTTCACAAGGAATGAAGGAGACAAAGCACCCCAAAATTTGTGCCCCAATTTCTCCCGAGTACGGCAATGCCTCACATGTGACCAAAAAATACCATTTGGGTGCATGGCAGGACTCAGAAGGGAAGGAGTGATTTTTGGATTTTGCAGCTCAGATTCTGGTGGAATGTTGGTGGGTGCTATGTCGCATTAGCAAGACCCCCGAAGCACCAATACAGTGGAACCCCCCCACAAGTGACCCCATTTTGCAAACTACACCCCTCAGGGAATTTATCTAGGGGTATAGTGTACATTTCAAACCCCCAGGGGTTTCACCAATTTTGATACAACTGGGCTGTGCAAATGAAAAATTAAATTTTTTACACAAAAATGCAGTTCTGGCTCAAAATTTTTCATTTTCACAAGGAATGAAGGAGACAAAGCACCCCAAAATCTGTGCCCCAATTTCTCCCGAGTACGGCAATGCCTCACATGTGACCAAAAAATACCATTTGGGTGCATGGCAGGACTCAGAAGGGAAGGAGTGATTTTTGGATTTTGCAGCTCAGATTCTGGTGGAATGTTGGTGGGTGCTATGTCGCATTAGCAAGACCCCCGAAGCACCAATACAGTGGAACCCCCCCACAAGTGACCCCATTTTGCAAACTACACCCCTCAGGGAATTCATCTAGGGGTATAGTGTACATTTCAAACCCCCAGGGGTTTCACCTATTTTGATACAACTGGGCTGTGCAAATGAAAAATTACATTTTTTACACAAAAATGCAGTTCTGGCTCAAAATTTTTCATTTTCACAAGGAATGAAGGAGACAAAGCACCCCAAAATCTGTGCCCCAATTTCTCCCGAGTACGGCAATGCATCACATGTGACCAAAAAATACCATTTGGGTGCATGGCAGGACTCAGAAGGGAAGGAGTGATTTTTGGATTTTGCAGCTCAGATTCTGGTGGAATGTTGGTGGGTGCTATGTCGCATTAGCAAGACCCCCGAAGCACCAATACAGTGGAACCCCCCCACAAGTGACCCCATTTTGCAAACTACACCCCTCAGGGAATTCATCTAGGGGTAAAGTGTACATTTCAAACCCCCAGGGGTTTCACCAATTGTGGTACAACTGGGCAGTGAAAATGAAAAATTAAACTTTTTACACAAAAATGCAGTTCTGGCTCAAAATTTTTCATTTTCACAAGGAATGAAGGAGACAAAGCACCCCAAAATCTGTGCCCCAATTTCTCCCGAGTACGGCAATGCCTCATGTGTGACCAAAACATGGCAGGACTCAGAAGGGAAGGAGTGATATTTGGATTTTGCAGCACAGATTCTGGTGGAATGTTGGTGGGTGCTATGTCGCATTAGCAAGACCCCCGAAGCACCAATACAGTAGAACCCCCCCACAAGTGACCCCATTTTGCAAACTACACCCCTCAGGGAATTCATCTAGGGGTATAGTGTACATTTCAAACCCACAGGGGTTTCACCAATTTTGATACAACTGGGCAGTGAAAATGAAAAATTACATTTTTTTACACAAAAATGCAGTTCTGGCTCAAAATTTTTCATTTTCATAAGGTATGAAGGAGAAAAAGCACCCGAAAATCTATGCCCCAATTTCTCCCGAGTATGGCAATGCCTCATATGTGACCAAAAAATACCAGTTGGGTGCATGGCAGGACTCAGAAGGGAAGGAGTGATTTTTGGATTTTGCAGCTCAGATTCTGGTGGAATGAATGGTGGGTGCTATGTGGCATTAGCAAGACCCCCGAAGCACGGTGAAATGATGAACCTAATAATCCATAGATGTGTGGTATATTTTAAAACACTCCTTTATACATAGGCCGGGTTTGTCGGGGCAAGTTTCACAGTGGAAAATAGTATCCTTTCTTATTCCCTTTTTATAGCAAACTTTGCACCTTTTTTGTGTCCTGCCCTTTCTTGCAGTGGAGGGGATTTCGTTTGGAAAATGCTGCCCTGGTACAATACGGGGGCCAGTACTAGAAGTACTGGGGCCCTCTGCCTGCTGGTTCCCAAATATTGGGCCCTTTATGACTTCCTCTTGAAAGTGCATAAATGTCCCCCTCTGGCTGGTAGAATGGAATAGCACGTAAGCGTTATACAGTGCCATCTGGATGATATACACGGCCAGCTTCTTGTACCAGATTTTTGTTTTCCGCAGGGCACTGTACGGCTTCAGTACCTGATCTGAAAGATCCACTCCACCCATGTACCTATTGTAATCTAGGATACAATTAGGTTTTGAGGTGTGGGTACTGGTACCTCGTACAGGGACGGAGGTGGTACTGTCTCCATGAATTGTTGTCAGTATAAGGACATCCCTCTTGTCCTTATATTTGACCAACAACATATTTTCAGTGCATATTCCCCTGCTTTCACCCCTTCTCAGTACTTGGGCAATGTGCGTTTTTGGGAGGCCTCTTTGGTTCTTGCGCACAGTACCGCAAGCTGCTGTACCTCTTGAACCAAGGGCCTTAAACAGGGGGATGCTAGTGTAAAAGTTATCCACATAGAGGTGATAACCTTTATCCAGGAAGGGGTGCACTAAATCCCAGACAATTTTTCCACTAACACCTACGAGGGAGGGGGGGCATTCTGGCGGTTCAATTCTTGAATCCTTCCCTTCATAAACCCTAAACCTGTGGGTGTACCCTGAGGTGCTTTCACACAGTTTATACATTTTTATGCCATACCTTGCCCTCTTACTGGGAAGGTACTGGCGGAATTTAACCCTTCCTTTAAAATGTATAAGGGACTCGTCGATACAAATAAATCTGTCAGGGATGTACATCTCTGCAAATTTGGCACTGAAATGATCAATGACCGGCCTGACTTTGAATAGCCGGTCAAAGGTGGGATCATCTCTGGGTGGGCACTGTGCATTATCGGTGTAATGTATAAATTTAAGGATTGCTTCAAAACGAGTCCGAGTCATGGCCATACGGTAAAATGGGGTGCTGTACAGAACATCTGTACTCCAATATTGCCTAATTTCTGGCTTTTTTACTATGCCCATATGTAACACCAGACCCCAAAACGTCATCATCTCTACTGCATCTACAGGGGTCCACCTAGCAAATGATGACGTGGGGTTTTGAGCAATAAACTGCTGGGCATATAAATTACTTTGGTCCACCATTAAATTTATAAAATCATCAGAGAAAAATAATTTGAAAAAGTCAATTTCTCTGAGACCTGTACTATCAAATTGGATTTCTGGGATGGCCAAAAACTCAGGAACCTGGGGCTCAAAATTGTCTGGTGGTGGGGTCCATACGGGATCAATCATTTGGGGGGGGGGGTCTCAGCTGCTCTACGGGGGCGTCTTTGAGGGGGTCCCTCATCACCAGAGGAGGAAGAGGAGCTTAAGACGAATCCTTCAAATTCCCCGCTTGCCTCACTGGCTGTGTCAGAGTCAGAGGCAAGCATGGCATATGCCTCCTCCGCTGAATACATTCTTCTGGAGGACTGGGATGACATTTGGGATGACATTTGGGATGCCATTTTTATTTTTGTGTTTCTGTAAGTGTAATGTTTCAACACGTGTATAGTGTAGGGGGGGTACAAACTTTATTTCAACACGGGTGGAATGTAGTGTGTAGTGTGTATGTAGTGCAGAAAAAAAAAAATACTTTATACAGGAATTTGATCCCAATAAAAAAAAAAAAATTAAAGAGGTTAAAAAAAAAAAAATTGAAGGGGTTAAAAAAAAAAAAAGGTCCTGTGCCAAAAATTGAGCACAGATGTTGGTGAGTAACGACCGTCACTGAACAGCGCTCAAAGGCAACAGGACACCCACAAAAGCAACGTGGGTGTAAAAACAAAAAAAAAAAACAATTTAAAAAAACTGCAGAAAAAAAATTATATCAACCCTGTGCCAAAAATGTTGTTCAGTGATGTACGTCACTGATCAGCGGCCACAGGACACCCACAAAAGCAACGTGGGTGTAAAAACAATTTAAAAAAATATACCACAGCACTCTCCAAAAAAAAAAAAAACAATTTAAAAAAACTGCAGAAAAAAAATTATATCAACCCTGTGCCAAAAATGCTGTTCAGTGATTGTACGTCACTGATCAGCGCTCAGCGGCCACAGGACACCCACAAAAGCAACGTGGGTGTAAAAACAAAACCCCACTGCACTCTCCAAAAAAAAAAAACTGCAGATCAGTGATGCAGTGATCAGTGAACACTGATTAGCAGTGAGGGGCAGCAGGCACACAACTGTGTGCAACCTGACAGGGTATATATATATATAAAAAAAAACCCTGGACCCCCAAAAAGTTGCTGATTAATTAATTTAAACTAATCAGCACAAAAGGGGGGGCAGCAGGGGGGGGGGCAGCAGTCAGTTGCACACGCAGCACAACCTTTGGTGCAACTGACAGGTATATATATAAAAAAAAAACCCTGGACCCCCAAAAAGTTGCTGATTAATTAATTTAAACTAATCAGCACAAAAGGGGGGGAAGCAGGGGGGGCAGCAGTCAGTTGCACAGGCAGCACAACCTTTGGTGCAACTGACAGGTGTATATATATAAAAAAAAACCTCTGCACCCTCAAAAAGTTGCTGATCAGCTCAGATATAGTGATCAGCACAAAAGGGGGTGCAGCAGACACAAAATATATCACTCTCTATCACTCTCTATCACTCTCTGTCACTCTCTGTCACTCTCTGTCACTATCTCTCACTATCTATCACTATCTTGGACTCTATGACACTGCAGCAGCAGGACACAGGAAGTCACAAGATCCAGGAAGCATCCAGCTGCTGGCAGCACGCTACCAGCGGTGATCAGCGGTGATCAGGTAAGTATAAGGCAAGGTTCAGGTATGTATAGCAGGACAGAGTGGCCGGTGACCGCTCTGCACGCAATTCCAGACCGGAATGGCGTCTGCAGCGCAGTCACCGTTAGTTTAAATGGCGCGCCTTGGCTGTGATTGGCTCGTCGGTCCGACGAGCCAATCACAGCCTTCGGGGCAGGTGGGGTGAGGTGTCGTCGTCACCGATGACCCCCTCATGCCCCCTGACGCCCGGCGGTGATTGACACCTGTGTTACCGAGCGTCTGATTCGCCGGTAACACAGGAAAACGCTGTGAATGGCTGTTCACACTGAACAGCCAATCACAGCGATCGCCGACGGGGGGGCGGCATCGCAGCCCCCCCTGGGCATGCAGGGACATGTCTGCTGTCAGGGACAGCAGACATGTTTAAACTGTCCCCGCGTCTATAGACGCGGGGACAGTTTAAAGTCATGACGTATATATACGTCATGTGTCGGGAAGTACATCCCGGCCATGACGTATATATACGTCAAATGTCGGGAAGGGGTTAAATATTTAAATTAATTGTAATTTTTTTATGTTTTTTATTCAAAAATGATCTTCATTGAATTTTGAATGATGTTAATGTTCTTATTTTAAAGTGTCTCACCGTTGGATCTGCTACTGGCGCCAGTACTGTTGAGCCTGATGAGAAGTTGGACCTGAAAGGTTTAATGGACAAAACCATGCTGCGCTGCAGGTGAGGCTGATGTAACATGTGCAGAGAGAGCTAGATTTGGGTGGGGTGTGCAGTGGCGCACGCTGGGCGGGTTTCTGAGTACCCAGAATCCCCACCCCCTGACAAAACAATTTTTTTTAAATAGAATTGAACTCACTGCCATGGCCAGCGATTAACCTCCGCCCAGGGAATTATTCACGCCCTCTTTGACAAACCTGCAAGGGTTGTGAAGAAACGTAGGGTGACATTCTATGGGATGAGATAAATGCGCATTTTTTTATCTCGCACCACATCGCCGCTCTTCGCACTTTTTGGTACTTGTTTCCTAGAACGGCCACAATCACGGGCATCGTGTACCTTAAAGTTAAGGTACACTATACCCGCGATGGACCCGATTTCCTTTAAAATCAGGTCCATTTTGCCGGCAAAGGCAAAATCGGGGGCATCTCGTCGGTCGCGTGCATTAACATGGCCCCCGACGCGACCGACGCGATGCCCGCGATTTTGCCATAGGCTTCAATGTTAAAATATTTTTAACATTGAAATCGGGAGCATTGCGTCGGTCTTGTGCCATTATAATGGCACAAGATGAGATGGACTTGATTAAGTCCATCTCACATAGGAAACAATGTGAAATGGGCCAATATGACCCATTTCACATTGTATATGGCCCCGTCATCACCCCACGATTGACGCCAATCCGAAGCGTGGCGAGCGAAGCGAGCCCGCAAGGGGCGGCGGTGCGCGTCCTCTAACCTTTTCATACCCCTACTATCCACGTCGGCGTGGAGTTGAGAATATTAAGTGTGGCGAGTGCAGCGAGCCCCGCGAGGGGACGCGTATACCTATGAAGTATACCGATACAAATCGGTGTGGCCGTGCTAGGAAACAAGTACCCACTTTTTTAATTCGCATTTTTTGGTAATAATTTGCATATTTAATGGGATGCGATTTGGAGGCTGAAAAGTGCGATGTAGTGCGATTTGCGGCGAAGTGGTGCGAATTTATGACACCAAAAAGTGTGATTTCTTCCGCCGGTCATGTGCGAGTTTTGGACCAACCAGAGTGCGATTTACAAGACCTATTGGTCCACCTCTGTCCCCTCCATTATGCATCACACCCCCTATATAAAGGGGCACTGGCGCCATTTCACTCTTTGATAGGAAGTAAGGAGGATGGAGAGGAGCAGTGGCAGTGTGAGCAGAGGAAGAGGTGTTGGTGGCAGAGTGAGGAGTGGCAGAGTGAGGAGTGGCAGAGTGAGCAGTGGCAGAGGAGGCAGTGTAGTGTGTACATTACATATGCACTGCGCTCTCATAGCTACTGCCTGAGTCCTATATACCGGTTCAGAGCCCTTCGCACTGCATAAAAAACATCTCTGAACCGTGTAGGACTCTGCTTTTTACCCGTTTGAAAATACCGGTTATTTGTAACAGACAGGCGCTTTCACACTGCAGCTCTAACCGTTTTAAAAGGCTAAAAAATTGGCAATATACCAGTTAAGAGCTCAAATGCATATGACGAAAACAAAATGGCAGCGAAAGCAAAAAGCTAAAACACTTACCCAGCATCTCTTTGGATATCTGTAAGACATGACGTTCAATGCCCCGCATATAATGAACTATAGTAAAAGAGACAACAGTTAAAAATACAAAGATTTTTTTCATTTCCACAAATACGTACTTAAACATTTCCCCTGTGGTGTTTCTACACTCTGGTGCAGGTAGATCATAGAGTTTTCCTAATATTGGTTCTGATTCATAGTTGGCTACCCTCCCACATCCTGCAGGAGGCTCCTGTTTCAATCATTATCCTCCTGCTGCCCTGCATTGTACTTCTAATCTCCAAGATTTCCCTAGGGGTGCCACTAAGGAGTTTCTCTGCCAGGACAATAATTTTATGTAATTACTGCAATTTACTGTAGCTGCTCAGGAGTCCCTGCTGATGACTCCTTATTCCAACTTGTGGGAACCTCTGACAGGAGAGAGACAGCATCACATGATCAGACACAGGGTCCTCTTATCTGTGCTGGTGTGCACTCATCCAAAGCATGCTACTGTGTGTTAGCCATGATACTGTGGGCCTGCACAAGGACCAGCTCTCACTGCCAGTGCTGTGCAGTCTTCTGCTGACAGTGCTGCTGGTTCCCGGCGTACAAAGATATTCCTCTGTCTCCAGGCAACCAGAACGCCGGGTCCCTTCCGCGTCTCTGGTTGCATAGCTACCCAGTTTGCACAGATTGCTGCTGAATACCTGTCCTGGCTGCAGTCTGGGATTGGAAGAACTGTGCTTAAATTCCTCTTAGCCCATTACTTTGTGTTGGTGATAGTTTGTCTGCAGTCTGCATGTTTTTCGGTCTCTGTTCAGATACTCTGGGGAGAATTTACTAAGGATTCGTATTTCAATCATTGTCATTCGTATTCGTATTTTTTATGAAATCTAATGGCTACGTACATATTGTAAAATGTACGACCATATACGTATAATTTACTAAGCAGTCATATTTGGGTCATTCGCAAAGTTCCGATGTTCGTATTTGAATGTGCCCATCGGCATTTGGATAATTCGTGCGCATTTACAAATTGAACGAATTCGTCCGAATTCGTAAATGCAATATGACAGAATATTAAGAATGCGAATATTACGAATATGAATTTTCGTATTCTTAGTAAATTCCCCCCCAAAACTGAATTAGACAAGGCGCCAGATGTACTAAGCTTCATAAGTGATAAAATGGAGAGTAATAAACAGCCAGCCAATCAGCTCATGCCTGACATTTTTCAAACACAGTCTGTAACATGGCAGGTAGCAGCTGATTGGCTGGTTGCTTATCACTCTCCATTTTATCACTTTTGAAGCTTAGTACATCTGGCCCCTTGTCTAATTCAGTTTTTGGGGGGAATTTACTAAAAATTCATATTCGTAATATTCGCATTATTAATATTCTGTCATATTGCATTTCCGAATTCATATTCCGGATACAAATTTACTAATCAGTTGTATTTGACTGATTCACCTCCTGACCGGTCAGCCTGGGCAGGGGTCCTGGGGGAGTGAGGACCCCCCCAATAAAGGAGTCTCCCCCTCCAGAATTTACCTGATCAGGCTGAAGCCTGGGGCTGTCCCTGGTACCCCTGTGTGGTGGGTACCGGGCTGATAAATGTGTAAAAATTAGAATACACTATTGTATATTGCTGTGGAACTATGAGTCTGCACGCCATTTTTTTTAAACATTTTTACCTTAACACATTTCTTTGGACAGAACCATGCCCAGATCTCACTGAATTGTGTATGTTTCATTAAAACTCACCAGGCTGGACCTTATCTATTTTGTTTTCGAAAAAAATATGGATTTGTAAAAAATCTGACCGCAAAAATTTGGAAAATACACAGAAGAAATCTGAATAAATAGTAAATTTGTTGAAACCATTGAAAAGAATAGACTTAAATGGCCTTATTCTATCGATAGTGTATCCATTTGTATTTTTTAGAAATTCTTAAAAATACAAATGACTAGAACTTGAATCGTACGCATTTGTACGTTCGTAAATTTGCCAAATGGATACGAATAGGACTATTCGTACCCAGGAATTATCTGACCATTTCTGTCAGCTCACCGCTACAGTCATTACTGAATTTTCCACAGATCTGGCCTGCAATCTTCCAGCTCCTGCAATCTCTGTATTATTGCTGGCCTGCAATCTCCCAGCATATTTCATTTACAGGTCAGGCTAAATTCTTGGTGCTATTTAATTCCTGCTTGTAATATCTGTATTAAATCATATCCTCTTGCAGGGTTCCCCATTTTTTATATGTTGGTATTTTGACTGGCTGCAATACCAGCTACAGATGATGGGTGGCAGTATAGCATCATCACAACAAGCCAACTGCACATTCCTTTATTACATACTGTATGTACATAGACCTAATGTAGTTGTTCTTCTATACAAAAGTTTAACAATATAAGGAGAAATGTGACTTTGCAGCCATCACTTACCGGAAATCCTACCCAGAAGTGGGTGCCTTTAATCAAGATGATGAGAAATGGCTTCACAACAACGAGAATAATGGCCAACATGACACTAATGCAGCCCAAACTGATCAACGAGATCTATAGCAAGAGAAGGACATTGGTTTATTTCAATAAAATTGATCATATTTCATTTATGAACGATATTGTCAATGATTTCCCTTGAACTCCCGGGCAAACGATGTACTGCATACACACTAAATGGTATTGTTAACGATATCGCTCAGCAACGTCATTGGGTCCCCACTACCTACATGCAGTCACTGTCGATATAGTCAAAAGTGAGCTACAGGTCCAGACGTTGGACGACATTGTTAATGATACTGTGCGTACACACTAAGCAATATGACAAAAAGATATTGCTCAGAAGGGCAAATTGGGACAGATGTATTAAGCCTGGTGAAGAGATAAAGTGGAGATAAAGTGGAAGGTGATAATGCACCAGCCTCCCAACTGTCATTTTTCAAACATAATGTACCAATCGTCTATGTTTGAAAAATGACAGTTAGGAGTTTGTTAGGTGGCACGTCTTCACCAGGCTTAATACATCTAACCATCAATGCCATAGTTTGTAATATCACTATGGAGTTTTACTCTTTCAAGTTAGCAGGTGATTGGATGGTATTTTATCTCTCTCCAAGGAATCCCAAGACCATTTTGTGTCTCATGCATTTTTCTTGTAGGTTTAGGTGTCTTGAGACTCTACAACTAGAGCAGCATTTTTCAGCCACTGCGTCGCGGTCTGCCACCAGGGGTTCTCAAATGTGCCTCCAGAGATGCACTGCACATATCCCCCCATTATCACTCTAGTGCAGTGGTTCTCAAACTCGGTCCTCAGGACCCCACACAGGTCACGTTTTCCAGGTCACCCGACAGGTGTACTCATTACTGACTGACACGTTTTAAAAGATCTAATTAATTCACTTGCGATTCTGTGAGGAGACCTGGAAAACATGCACTATGTGCGGGTCCTGAGGATCGACTTTGAGAACCTGTGATCTAGTGCACTAATGCTGATACTGATGCACAGCCCAGCTGGGGACCTATGACTCATAGGTGGGGGGGGCAATGTGTGGAACTACTGTGGGGGATAGTGTGTGGAATCACTGTGGAGGGCAGTGGGTAGAATTACTGTTTAGGGGGGAATGTGTACAATTGCCGTGGGGCGCTAATGTGTTGAAATACTTTGGGGGTCAATGTGAGGAATTACTGTGGGGGGGCAGTGTGTGGATTACTGTGTGGGCAGTGTGGAATTACTGTGGGGGCTAATGTGTGGAAGTACTTTGGGCAGCCAATGCGTGCAATTACTGTGTGGGGCAATGTGTGGAATTACTGTAGGTGAGGGGGCAATGTGTGGAATTACTATGAGTACTGTGGGGGTCAATGGGCCTTATTCTAGTTCACTCTTTCTGACAAAATCCTTCTTAGATGGACAAAACCATGTGCACTGCAGGGGGGGCAGATGTAAAATGTGCAGAGAGAATTAGATTTGGGTGAGTTGTTTTGTTTCTGTGCAGGGTAAATACTGGCTGCCTTATTTTTACACTGCAATGTAGATCTCACTTTGAAGTAAAACCCCACCCAAATCTAATTCTCTGTGCACAAGTAACATCTGCCACACCTGCAGTGCACATGGTTTTGTCCATCAAAGAAGGATTTTGTCAGAAAGAGTGAACTAGAATAAGGCCCAATGTGAGGAATTACTGTGTGGGCAGTGTTGGAATTACTGTGGTGGGCCAATGTGTGGAAGTACTTTGTGCAGTCAATGTGTGGAATTATAGTGGCGGACAGTGTGTTGAATTATTGTTGGAGAGAGGGCAATGTGTGGAATTACTGTGGGGGGCAGTGTGTGGATTACTGTGGGGGGCAGTGTGTGGAATTACTGTGGGGGCTAATGTCTGGAAGTACTTTGGGCAGCAGTCAATGTGTGGAATTACAGTGGTGGGAAGTGTGTGGAATTACTGTGAGGGCCAGTGTGTGGAATTACCATGGAGGCAGTGTGCGGAATTACCGTAGGGGGCGGCAATGTGTAGAATTGATGTGCAGGATGTCAATGTGGGGAATTACCATGGGGGCCAGTGTGTGAAATTACTGTGAGGGGGCACTGTGAGGAACAGTGCATTATTTTAATAAGGGGGGGTTATTCCCCATGGGGGACAATGTGTTTGTGTATTTTTTTTTTTTCAGGGTACTGAACTGATATGGTGTTGTCTAGGCAATTTCAAAATCTTGCCGCAAAAAGGTTGAAATTCACACAACTAGAGAGATGAGACCAGGGCTGGATTGGGCATGGAATTGGTGGAAGTGTGTGTGAAAGCAACCTCAGCGGGTGTATGGGCTTAAATAACAAAATACCAAGGACATGCTCTGTTCTTAAGGTAAGACAAACATGGCCACAGAAAAGTCACTTAATGCTACTTAAATCATTTTAGATGGTCCAATCAGCTGTTTGTTATCAAATGTGACTGTAGTACAAAGTCACCTCACCCCAACTCCAAGACGTTCCCCAGAGGAGCTGCGATTGGCCGGCTTTGTGTCAGGTTCTCCTTTCCTCTTGAGCATCCGCATGGTGTCCAGCAGGCAGTCCAGGGCAGATCGCTGATTAATATGGATGTGAACCGCGGCTCCCTCTGGTGCATCACAGGAAATGTTCCCATGTTCACCGTGTAATACGTTTACTGGCATTGTCCTGCAGGGCTAGAGGCAGAGTGTCTGTTACTGTAGTATAGTATACATGCACCTTTCATCACATTCCTCATGCAATCTAATCTGAATTATTCACGATTGGCATACCGCCTCACCTTTTTCTGGATGAATTCGGAACCTGCCGTGCTGAAGGGGCGGGCAGCTTGAGAAGGAGGTGGAGCTATGAGTGAGATGGGTGTGGCCTGTGGCAGAGGGGCTTTGCCAAGCACCACAACCCCCCTTTCGTCACTTTGGGGATGTGCCCAGCATTACCTGAGCAGCCCCTGACACCTTCCCCACACTGGCTAGATGCCGTCCTTATTCTAGTGACATTCCCCCTGACAGGTTTGTGTTAGGCCCCTTTCACATGCTCCGGCTCCTGCCGGGCGGCGAAACCTGCACGGCCAAGAAGCCGTGCCACACACAGAAGTTTAGAATGGTGGGGATGGCCACAGCCCGCCAGCCGTCCTTTCCAGTGGTGGGATCCGGCTGCAACCAGGCGGCCGGGCCGTGGCCGTCCCGTGTGAATGGACACAACCGTGTCCATTATTAACTACTGTGCGGCATAGCTTTTGGTCGTGCGGGGTTTCGCCGCCCGGCAGGGTTTACTCAGGGCCGGTGCAAGCCCTTTCAACGCTCCAGGTCTACCCCCGCCCCCTCCGCTCTGACCCAGTCAGGGGGATGATGCGGCTGACTTCCACCTGCTCCATGGCATGGGATGGGGGGGATGCGGCAGCTGCCTCCTCTCTGCTATATGGCACGGGGGGTTGCGGCTGCCCGCCGCCAAAGATTACCGCTGACTGGGGGTGCACCTGCCTGAGAATTGCCGTATGAAGACCAGCGGTAGGGGGTGGGGGGGGGGGGGTTGGAGTATAACACACACGGGCGGGCTCCAGGCAGGGGGGTGGGGGTGGGGCCGGGGGCGAAGGCGTGCGGCTCACTCACCTGAATAACTTGCCAAGTTGGCAGGTGCATGCAGCTTTCTTCCTTCTGCAATCCTCGGCGCCGGTGGGACCTTTCCTGCTGCTGCTGCTCCTCCTGCAGCTCATTACTGTCCTCCAGTGGCTGGCACCCTAGGCAAATGCCTAAAGCTGCCTAGTGGTGGTGCCGGCCCTGTAGCTCTCAGGGCAGCCGAGGGGGGGGGGGGGGGAACTGGTACTAATTACCCGGGCCCTGGTCCGACCCCTCCCTTCCCCCTCCATCCCTCCCGGGTAGCAACAGCAGCACACACTTCTACAGCATGTGCTGACAGCAGGCTCAGCATGAGTGTCTCACTGACAGTGTGAGAGGTCATGCTGAGCCTGCTGTCAGCACAGCACATGCTATAGGTGTGCGCTGCTGCTGAGATTACAGTTTTAAGAGTTTTCTTTCACCCTCCTCTAAACACTTTGGGGCGTGGCCTAAGTGTGGGAGGTGCCCACACCTCCCACACTTAGGCCACACCTCCAAAATTTTAGCCGGGCCCGGCATTCCTCTCGGCTGCCCTGGTCACTCTCTGCACAGTCCATCCACTGTGGATTTAAATCCCTCATATGTACTAAGAAAATCAGACCCATTCTTTCGGGTCCAAATTTGGTCTTTACCCCAACGGTTGAGGACTGAGCATTTGCATGCGTCAATATGTGCATGCACAGACCCCGGGAGCGAATGGCTTTGGTGAGTATCACACACACAGGGGGTTATTCTGGTTCACTCTTTCTGACAAATTCCTTTGTAGATGGACAAAACCATGTGCACTGCAGGGGGCAGATGTTACTTGTGCAGAGAGAATTAGATTTGGGTGGGGTTTTTCTTCAAAGTGAGATCTATATTGCAGTGTAAAAATAAAGCAGCCAGTATTTACCCTGCACAGAAACAAAATAACTCACCCAAATCTAATTCTCTCTGCACATGTTACATCTCCCCCCCCCCCTGCAGTGCACATGGTTTTGTCCATCTAAGAAGGAATTTGTCAGAAAGAGTGAACGAGAATAACCCCCACAGTGAGTCGTTCCCTCCATAGTGGGAGGGAAGGGGGTGGTAGCAGGGAAATGCCCAGCATTAGTGGCTGATGCCTGCTCGGGGGGGTTGTTGACGTCACCCGCCACTTCCATCACCGACGGTAAGAATAGTCAGTTCAGACCGACTTTTGAGGGTGATCCTGATTAACGAACTCCCTCATGCGCCATTATATGGCTTGCAAAGCAGCAAACTTCCGCTGCTTTGCGACCAAACCAGAATCAGGCCCTTTATTACCAAAAGGGAGAAAGACCCCAAATATGGTGACTGTATAAAGATGAGTTTGATGTTACAAAGATTGTGTATCTCGTAAAAGTGTTTTCTCTTCCCCCCAAATCTGTCTCTTCATTTCATTATATCACAAATGGTGTAAATCCTCATAAATCCCAATGAAATGTTTAATCTTGCATTTCCTGCCATTGGGAAATAGCACTGCATTTGGCAGATTGTGCAAATGGTTTTATTACCTTATGCTTTGGCCAAGTAGGGACATATGGTCTATTTCAGATTTCTATGGAAACTTAATGGTTTACTTACAAATACGATGTTTCCGGTTCTGCACATGTTCGATATTGCCAATCCCTGTCAGCAATAGTATGATTAACTTATTGCAATGTTTAGTGGGGCAGAACGGAGGTGGAAGCTGGCACCACTTTCCAAAATGGGGCGTTTTTGTATGGATGCGGGGTACAGGGTGCAGAATACCTGAATGTGGGTGTCCAAACTTATGCAGACTGTCCGTGGTCTGTGCAGCGGTGTAAATACGTGTCACGATGCCCAGAGCAAGGGACATCTCCGGGCCCCCTCCCCCCCCCAAAAAAAACCTATGTGTGTGTATGTGTGTGTATCTAGATTTTTTTTTCTACAAACTGATAGATAGAGGCACACAGAGCTGGCGAGCGGGCGGCACACAGAGGGCCGGTGAGCGGCACAGGTGCCTTTTGCGGTGCACAGTTCCGGCACCCTATAAACTCGGCGCCCGGAGCTCGTGCTCCGCCGGCTCTGCCCTCGTTACGCCCCTGGTCTGCTGACACTGCATATCATGACAGACAGAGGTGGTTGGGATCGGAGGCTGAGCCGAAAGACATTTGCATGTAACTGCATAGCGGCTTCCTTGCACCGGTGCAATTGCTTACATATCTGAATTAGTAAGTAAAACAAGACATTGGTTCCCCCAGCACACTGAATGGTATTAGTAACCAATCTTGAACACTACATGATAATAGAATTCAGATATATTGGTTACATATACCTGCGCAGGTGTATGATATGCCCCCAAGCCACGTCAAGGCTTCTCTGTATATTGGGGGTCCCTAGCGCTATATCTAGGTGCAGGGTAAGGCACCCCAAAAACTATCATAAGCTAGAAAGCCCAGTGCGGCATGCCAGTGATATACTAAGTGTTAATAAAAATTCTTACAATAACTGCAGGTCAGTAATATTGTCAGTAATTGTATTTCTTTTTGTCATCTTACCAAAATGATATGTTATAAAAGTGGTACCCATGATTTAGGTGTTACAGGGGTATTCAAATTTTCCCTTTATTTTATTTTCTATAAAAGAGAATTTGACTATTTGCATTTGCAAATTGGGCTCTTTTAAAACAAAAAAAAAGCCGAATCTGCAAACGTGGAAACAGCTGCTGAATTTTAGAATCAGAGTCTGTTTTCTGCAGAAAAAGGCGTGGATTCACGGATCCACGTCTTTTACGATTTCCCGATTGTTTCAGTGAACTTTGTAATTAAAAAAATTAGAAATGAGTGATTTGTAAAATGTCTTTATAGACCACATTTGTCATTTTTGAGTAAAAAATGATTATTATTTTTTTTAATGTACCACGTGAAAGGGCCACATGAAGTCGGTCATGCGAAAAATACCCCGCTTAGGTCAATTTCAGCTGCATTATACCTTTGAGTGCCAAGTGAATTTAACAAAATAGGTGTACAAATTGCCAAGAAAACATTTTTATCATTATAGTGACCTGTAATATTACCTTATATAGGAAATATCATCTTATTTTTTTATTTGAATTTATATAACAAATGTAAGTGACGCCGGCATTTTTAGCAGATATTTTAGCATCTCTCACTAAGATGTGTGCACTCAAAGGGTTAAGTGTTTGAGCTTGTGCTTTATTTATGGCCACCGCAAAGCAAACTGTTATCGGGAACTGGACTTGTTTAAAACGAAATGATAAAGTTGAGGAAATCATTGGGATTCTGGGTGTTAAAACAGTTTCTCCAGTTCCACAGCCAGTAAGAATATTACCATCAATGAGAGAGTTTTTCAGTTTTATTTTGCTATCGTGTCTCATCACAAACCCCCTGCCTCAGCCACCCCCTGCCCCAGCCACCCCCTGCCTCAGCCACCCCCTGCCTCAGCCACCCCCTGCCCCAGCCACCCTCTGCCTCAGCCACCCTCTGCCTCAGCCGCTCCAGATGTAGTGATGTACTGCTGAGTGTCAGTGTGCATAAAGTACTTAGTATACTCATGCATGCACACAGTATATTCCTGCAGCAGGAGGACTGGGGACTGGCCAGCAGCTTACAGAGCTGCAGGTTAGGCCCCCACAGTGGCGAAAACTGGGGGGGTCTCACGTAAATGATGCAATTTCGGGGGAGCGTGCGGCTGTCCCTCTTTACTTGGGCAGTAGTTTGCACTATTATGTAGTGCAGCTCTCCTGGAAGGGTTAAGTCACCATCGCCCAATCCCCATTACCCGCTGGACAGGGGCAACAGCCAGGCGGCTGCAACAATGACAGCAATTACATTTTGGGCACAGCACAGATGGCCACATGCCCCATGCACACAGCAGTGGTAGTGAAAGTCAGAGTCCAGTGTAGTAAAATACAATATAATACTCACTGTGAGTAGTTCAAAGTCTCTCTCCGTCAGTCGGAAAGGTCTGGATGTGTTTTGTGGACATGTAGAGAAAAGGCACTTACAGTATCAGGCGGAGGGATATGGAGGAAGTAAACAGACAGAACAGTATCCTCTTTGGCAAGTGTTTGCTTGCTGATATAAACAACAGTTGTGAAGTCATTATTCAAATCACTATGGATATTGCCGATATCTATTACTGTCGTTTATTGTGAATTATTTCAGGGAGGCATTAATAATTCTGGATTCTGCATTTGCAGCAATAGACACACATACAATGGCACAGAGAGGGGAAAAAACACTTGGAAACAACATTGATAAAACATGCTGGGTACTAACAGACAGACATATAGGTTTGAGACCCCAGCTCGTGAGCTTACAATCTATAGGGAAATAGGTAATTGTAAACAAGTATATATATTATCACTTTTACCCCCAAATCCCAGATCCAACCCGGTATTTGGAACACGGTTCCAAGCCAGGTCGGATATGGGATTTACACCATTTACACTGCGGAGTTGACCCGCCGTGTAAACGAGGGCGGTGCTTGGAGATGACATCATCTTCAATGGCGGGGACTGCCGATCACGCACAAGCCCAGCACCAAGGAAAGCTGCTGGGCTGCCCCCAGACCCCGTGCATCTCTCCAGCCCCTTTTCACGAGGTGAATGGATACCACTTACAGGCATCCATTCACCTCCTCGCTGCCTCCACTGCTGTCTGCAGAGTAAAGCACACAGCAGTGGAGGCTGATTGCGCCCCCCCCCCCCCCCCGCCCAACCTCAATGTTGACCACAGGATGCTGCGGCCCGGAGGCTGGGCTTCCCCCATTGCTGTAAATGGGAGCCGGGTCGGATGACCCGGTGTACCCATTTACATTGCCCTCTACCCAGGTTCTGCCCATGTTCTACCCTGGTCAGGATGTGTGTAGAAGTCCCATGCAAAGGGACATGGGTTAACACCTTTTACACCGCCACTGACCTGGGTGGCCAGGGGTCAGGATGATGGGAAATTGAGAGAGAATATAAGTGAGGATTTGTGTGGCCTGTACAGTGGGGATATAATTGGATAGGAGAGGTTCATGAAGATTATGTGGGGGTTCTGGAATAGGAAAAGCTGACTGAAAAGGTGAGTATTCAGGGAACGCTTGAAGGATTGAGACGGGAGGAGCAGTGGCGTAACAATAGACCTGCAGCCCCAGCGGTAGCGGGGAGGCGCTGTGCAAATGCAGGCGCCGGGGGGCTGCGGGGCTATTGTAACGCCGCCGCCACAGACCCGCAGATTTACTGGTATTCGCAGCGGTCCCGGCTCCCCTCCTGGCTTCGGACGGACGGACCATCATAAAATGTCCACCCCCATATAGCAGACAGTTCTCTGAAACTGTCTGCTGTATGGGGGCGGACATTTTGTTATGGTCCATTTTTCATAGCAGAAGCCAGGAGGGGAGCTGGGACTGCACCGATGACAAGTTCTGTGGGTCCCGGCTGCTGGGCAGGAGAGATGAGGCATGGGGGCACGGGAGGGGGCATGGGTGGCCGGGGGGGGGGAGAGGCATGGGCGCTGCCAAATTATCAGCGGGGGGGGGTGCATGTTTTATAGTTACGCCACTAGGGAGGAGAGACTTATTGTGCATGGGAGGGCATTGCGCAGAGTAGGTGCAGCCCGGAGAAAGTCCTGCAATTGGGAATAGGAGCAGGTAATGCGTGTAGATGAGAGACGCAGATCTTGTGAGGAGCGAAGAGATGGGGTTGGGAGATATTTTGAGATAAGGGAAGAGATGTATGTTGGGGTAGTTTGGTTTATGACCTTGTGTGTAAGCAAAAATATTTTATGTTGAATAACGTTGAATACTAGAAACCAACGGAGGGACTGACGGAGTAGCTTTGCAGATGATGAACATCGAAGATTAGCCTCGCAGCTGCATTCTGGATGGATTGAAGTGGTGAGAGTCTGTATTGGGGAAAGCCAATAAGGAGGCTATTGCAATAGTCAATGCGTGATATAATGAGTGCATAGATAAGAGATTTGGTAGTGTCTTTTGTGAGATACGGTCGTATTTTGGATATGTTCTTTAGATGCATGTAACATGATTTGGAGACAGATTGAATGTGGGGAACAAAGGACAGTTCAGATTCAAGGATGTCACCTAGGCAGCGAGCTTGCAGGGTGGGATTGATTGTAGTGTTCTCAACAGGTTGGTAATATAATTTATTTTGTTTTTTAAATATTCAGGTTGAGGAGGGGAGATGACATCCATGATGAAATGTCAGAAAGGCATTCAGCGACACAGACAGATGGTGACAATTCTGGGGAGGATTGGTAGATTTGAGCATTTTTCTTTTCTCCTACAACAGCTTGTATACAGTATACAGTAATCTAGGGAGGCCAATCCTGGGCCATTTTTTTCTATCCCGGGATGGAAAAACTGTGAATCCCGGGATTCACAGAATAGCGGGATTGGCCTACTGAAGCCAAGCCGTGCCAGGAACTGCTTAGAAGCAGTCCTTCAGTGGGTGGGCATATGCACATGGATGCGGCGGAGCGGGTGGACGGACAAGGGGGCAGGTTGCTCAGAGAGGGTGTGAGGAGCCGCTGGACGCAGTGGAGAGGGTGGGCACTTGTGTGGCTCTGTTTTCCAAGCAGTGCCTGAGCCGAGCGCTGCTTGTGTGCAGTGCTGCCTGGCAGAGAGGGATGAAATGCTCATGTGCATTTCAATCCCGAGATTGGAGGCTCCAATTCCGGGATGGGAATCCCAGCCAAAAATGGCCCAAATCCCAGGATCCTGCCAATCCTGATCTTGGTATTGGCATCCCTAGTTCTATCCCTCCTAGTGGGTCTATCCGCTGTCTAGAACCTCCCTAGTTCCTTCCTCATTATAACTCCTTCATAGCCCTGGTGCTTCAGCTTAGGGATGGCCATCATTGCCATTGCCATTTATGTTTGCCATTGATGGCAATCCTGCAACTGCCCATCGGTAGTGGTTAACTATGCAATGGATGACCATCAATATTTTTACATATCGATGATCATCCATTGTGTTTGATGGATTGTCTTGTGGGCCAATAAAAACATGGGGGCGGGGCTTCGGGGGCGTTAGGGGGCAGAGCTATGCTCAGTGTCCTGGCACGTTGTAAAGAAAAAAAAGCTAAACATCGTTTTGCTATTCCATCGATGTTGGGAAACCATCTGGTTCTCCCCCATCGATGGCAAAAGTGTTCAACATTGGCCATGAACCATCGATGATTTTGAATCATCGATGGTCTATGGCCATCCCTACTTCAGCTCCTCTGAGGTACACTCCATCTGACAGCTGCTTCGTGACTGGCACCGGCAGATCTATGGAGGACAGGTGGGTCTGTTCCCCTGTTAATTCTGGCATTTTATTTATTAATACTATTTTTTAAACAGAGAGCCACAGCAATATGGGAACCAGTGCTATGTAGTTCCGGCTGTGTGCCATAACAAAGGCCGTCCGGTTGGAGAAGAGGAGACTCAGATACTGCCTGACTTGCCGGGCTGCTCATAATCCGTATAAGTGCAACAGCTGGGTGCAGGTATTTCCACTAAGGCTGAGGCCATGGGACTGATGGCCTAAAACCTTCCCCAATCTCCCCTCTCTCTCCCCTCACTCACCACTCTCTTCTCTCATCTTCTCCCTCTCTCTCTCGTCTACGAATCTTTCTCTCTCTCCTGCTCTCTCTCCACTGTCTTTCTCTCTCCCCCTATACTCTCCCCTCTCTCTCTTACTCTTTCCTCTCTCCCACTCTCTCTCTCCCCTCTACTTTTTTTCTCCACTCATCTCTCATGTTAAAAGACTTTTTTTCCTGGGTGTCTCCCCCACAAATACTTTCCCTTCATGTGCCAGTGAGCCCTTTCAACCCAATTTACCCCCTTTACTCCCTCATACAGAGCCCTAAGGTACTCTCTGCCTCTCCCTTTGGTGTGTACACATGGTTCAACCTGGCGAATACTGATTCCATACCCCCAGTCTTTTTGTCCCCTGTATTTTTTAAACCAGGACTGGACCATGAGTGGTCTGGCTAGAAGAAACCACAGGTGTAGGGGCTGACTTGAGGGAAACCTGGGCACCTTGATGAGGCGTTGTGCATACCAGGGGGCACCCCGGCCAGTTAGCTGGAGACGTGACCGCAGCAATAAAAGTAACAAGTCTTTATTGAGACCACAGCATAACAAGATGGACGGTAGAAGACTTGGTAAATGATAACGGTATGTAGCAGGGTATCACAAGCAGTAAGTCATGAGCATAACTATGATGATGTTAAGATTACTGATGCAGTGTAGGAACACTGATAAAGCCCCTTAGATATATACATAGATAGCTGTTAGATATTAGCTGGTGCAGTATAGGAACATGGATGAAGTCTAGAACAATATACTGTAATGCAGACTTGATGAGATGTTAGCAGTATTGGAACACTGACTGCTGTGGACACAGTGGATACCAGGGAAGCTGGGTCATGATGGTGAAACACTGATGGTGAGGAATATTGATGATGGAATCACTGACTGGGATGATTATCGATGGTGAGACACTGATGACGATGGAACACCGATGATGCAGAAGTATTGATGATGGAGCACCAATGGTGATGAGAATCGATGGTGGATCACGATGATGTAAAGTTTTAATGATGAGACACTGACAGAGCAGGAGTATCAATGGCAAAACACCGATGGAGCAGGAGTATCAATAGCGGAACACCGATGGAGCAGGAGTATCAATAGCGGAACACCGATGGAGCAGGAGTATCAATAGCGGAACACCGATGGAGCAGGAGTATCAATAGCGGAACACCGATGGAGCAGGAGTATCAATAGCAGAACACCGATGGAGCAGGAGTGTAATGCTATCAATGGTGGAACACTGATGCAGCTTGGGAGTCCACTGAAGCAGGAAACCTGGAAGCAGCTAGTGAGGGAGCACAATGCAGGTAACAGAAGTGATTGGAATCAGCTGGAGCTGAACTGGTTAATACCAGCAATACTGGTAGGAGCCCGACTTTGCAGCAGGATGCAATTACATACAGTACCTACCAACTGTCCTGCTTTTCAGGGTGCTCCCGCATCCTGCCCAGGGTCATCAGTGTCCGACGGTGGGGGGGGGGCAGTTGGGAGCAGGGTTGCCTACTTTAAAAGTGTCCCCTACGGAAGAAGCTCAGAGAGGAGACTGCAAGCAGCTGCTTGGGGGCGTGGCCTGATGTGATTTGCATCTTAAGCCCTGCCCCCTCCCCCACTAAAAGACGCAAATTGCAGGAAATTAACGCTGCAACTAGAGAGATGCGGAGGGGGCCGCCAGTATACCTTTCTGGGGGGCAGGGAGGAGGACCCAATTTTCGGGAGCCTCCCGGCCTTTCTGGGAGGGTAGGCAATCATGGTTGGTAGTCCAGCCTGTCACCGGTGAATAGACGCTGTGCACATGCGCACAGAGTCTATTCCTGCACCAGAGGGGCTGATGGCCTGGCTAGCAGCTCACAGAGCCACAGGCCAGACCCCCACCGCAGTGAAAACAGGGGCATGGCCTAGCAGGAGCATAGTGAGTATAGGCCATGCCTATAAAATTTAAGGTGCATCCAGTTTCCCTCTTTTCATCACTCCAATGGTCGGAGGTATGCAATTTACATCTCACCCAGGGCCAGATGCACTAAGCTTTAAAAGTGATAAAATGGAGAGTGATAAACAACCAACCAATCAGATCCTGCCTGACATTTTTCAAACACAGAATGTGACATGGCAGGTAGGAGCTGACTGGCTGGCTGTACCCACGGCACCCCCCGTCGGCAGCCCTGGAGGGAAAAGAGAAATGGTGCCAAAACCGTTCCTTGAGGCACTCCTGTACTACAGATAATAGAATCTAGAAAAAAATACTCACAAAAGTATAATCAGGTGCAACCAATTTAGAAAATTGGTAATAATAATTAAAATAAAAAATTCTAATACCACAGCTCAAATAATGCTGCTCCCAAAAAGACTAATAGAAATCCAAAGTAATAAAACAACTATACAAAAGAGAGCGCACTGTGTTGATCTTATTTAGAATTTATTCTTATTAAACCCAATATAAGAGAATTCAATTAAAAACGATCAGAATAATAAATCAGCATTCACAAAAACAATTCATTAAGCAATAGTTTAAAATAATTGAACAATTACTATTATCCAACGGTGTCCACTTAAATTCTGGTAATTAATGATGTGCATTCAAATAACCCATATATATTGATATTATGAGAAATAATATATAGGGAGCTCCCAATTCACTTAAGATAACCGGAATTTTCCTCAATTTATCAATAGCTGTTAAGCCTAATCTGTTTTTAAGAAGATCTTAATTTCAATCACAATTATGGCCATTCAAGTTGCAATGTTCCAGGTACGGTGTTAGTATTTATATTACCGGCTCATGCAGAATTTGGGGTACGGTGATAATCACTACTGATCCGTCCGATACTACCGGTGTTGCTCCGATGTTGAGGGAGCCGGTACCGGGAGCAGACACAGTAATTCCGGAGGTGGTGGCCGGTCTGCTGACAACTAGCGTGGCTCCGATGGAGAGGGAGCTGGTGCTGGGAGCAGACTGAGCCACACGCTGTTAACACCTCAGAGACGCCTGGGTAGATGGACGTCAATCACAGCAACAGTCCAAGCCGCTGAAGCCGCAAACCTTTACCTTGTGTAGTCAATCAAGCAGGTATTCCTGAGCGATATGGGCCATCACAAATAGGCATCAAGGTTGAATGAAGCAGTAGTGGATATCTTGGACAAGAATTTGAAAGATCTTGACGCGTTTCTCCGTCCAAAGCAATCCTGGCGGTTTCCGCAGAAGATGATCTGTCATGTTGCTGACATGGTTTAAAAAGGCAAGTTAGCCAATCATTGTAAGGCTTTCATTAAATTGCACCTGTGGGCTCAACTGGTTTATCACCAGTCAGGTGCATAGCTCTGTAATGATCATATGTTCATTTCAGAGTTCTGTGGACTTTATTGCGGATATCACCAATTCTCTACTTGTACTTTCACATCCACATGGGATGTGGATGTGAAAGTACAAGTAGAGAATTGGTAATATCCGCAATTTATGATAAAAGAAGATATGTGTACAGAAAAGATACCTTTATGAGAGGAATCCACTTTCCTGTGGACATTCAACTGATATACGGAGAAAGAAGGAAAGAAGGGAAAAAGAAAGGAGATATTTCCCTACAGGAAATACAGAAAATACAAGGACTATATAGTATCTACGAGCGCTGTTTGGTAATAGTGATAATTTTGTGGTAGAGTATTGTTTCCAAAAGGTTTAGGGTGACCTATTAATCGCTATTTCCTTTTAGCAGCACAAGTGTGCGCAACCAGATAGACCTTCTTTTGTCAGATAATAGAATCGGACTGGCACTCCCACATACTGTGGACGGTTAGATGGTAATCCAGGATCCAGGTGATTAGATGGTGATCCACCCCACAGTCGACACCCCCCCCCCCCCAGGAGCATAGGCTGAATCGTGTTAAAAACACTGAAGAACTAAGGACCGAGTATGAGAACCTGGGACATAATTCCTTATTACACTATTAGTCAATCTATGACTGACTAGAAGTTATCCCACCTCACCGACAAGTGTTTTCTCTTCTATAAATGTCTCCATACACAGGTGCGATTTGTGCCAATTTCACCCAATGACCCAAACGGTCATCTGTCAGAAGAGACTTAGGTCGACTGTCATTAGGTCGACCATGGAAGGTCGACTGGCTCCAAGGTCGACAGGGTTAAAGGTCGACATGGGTCAAGGTCGACATGACTTAAGGTCGACATGGGCAAAGGTCGATTTGGTTCTAGGCCGACAGTCATTAGGTTGACATGAGTTTTTCACTGTTTTTTGAGCCGACATGTGCCGACAGGAGGTATTTCATGCCCTAACATCCACTAGGTCGTGGTGGGAGAATAAAATAGTGTGCCGAGCGTAGCGAGGCACCGTGCCCGAAGCATTGCGAGTGAAGCGAGTGATGCGAGGGGCTGCGGTTCAACTCCAACTGTGTCCATGTCGACTGTGTCGACATTCGGGTAAAAAACAGAGAAAAACTCATGTCGACCTAATGACTGTCGACCTAGAACCATGTCGACCTTGGCCCATGTCGACCTTAAGTCATGTCGACCTTGACCCATGTCCGCGTGGTCGAGCGGACGCGGATTACTTTACATGTATTCTGCGTCCGCTCGCCACGCTTCGGGCTCGGTGGCTCGCTGCCCTCGCCACACTATATAAAATCAACTCCATGCGTAGTTGGATAGTGGGGGTATGAAATCACCCATGGGTGACTATACAATTAAAAATCGGGTCTTTACAATGAAAAATCGCATTGCATGAATTGTATGCCACTATATTGCATGCGATGCAATACAATGAAAAAAATCGGGCGCCCAGATATTACACAAATGGGAGCTGATGGGAGCTGAATGGGAGCCGGAACCGGAAGTGACGTGGCGCTCATTCCGTCCTAATAGTTCCTTTCTTAATGTTTACAAGATGCTAGGACTCAGCCGGAACCGGAAGTGACGCGTACGTCCTTCCGGCTCATCTACACCCTGAAATAGACTTCACTTACACCCGCAGATTCGCGGGAAAAACGGACATTATTGATTGGACACTTTGTGGTATAAATATAGGTCCTGATGTTAATAGAGGCATACATCTTGATAAAGGATCCAGAGAGGGATCCGAAACATGTTGGTGGACACGGGCCCAGCAGACGCCAAGGAGAGGATATTACCATCAGACTTTGGAAGCACTTGCGTGACCCGGGATCCGTATGTGACCTTTCATATGCCTGTCTGAACTGTTTTTCATTTAACAGTTCTGATCCATCTGGTAATTACCTTTCCCAGAGCCTATGCTACAGCCCTGTGTATCTGTATGCCTATTCAGATGTGTGGAAAAACCTTTTAAAATAAATTGTATCTGTTAAGGTGCGTACATACGGATAAATTTGGCCAACGATCTGGGCGTTCCCGATCGATTGAAACGACCAATCGTTCAAATCGTTCCGTGTGTATGAACGATATATCGAACGATGCGCGTACCCGACGGTCGTTGGTAGAGGTCGCTGATCTTTCCTGCATGCAGAAAGATCAGCGACCAATCGTTAACGATGCGTACCAATCGTTTCATGTGTATGCACGATGAACGATTTGGTAAGGCTAATTGACTGGCTCCCTCTCCCTCCACCATCGTTAAAGATCAATCTTTCATGTGTAATCGTTTGCTCAATCGTTCATCATTTGTCACCAAATCGTTTGTGCAGGAGGTTCAGAGGAAATTGTTAACGAGATTGAATCGTTGGACAAATCTATCCATGTGTACACACCTTAATATTCACTTGTTTTTGGAAATTAAAATACAGTGTTATGCGATGATATTTCATATTTATATTTTCACATATATCATCTCTGTGACTTGATGATACGGAGTCGACCTTGTGAGGATAAAGGAAAGGAATTGCATTGGGAAAAAACCCTGAGAAGGGAAGTGTTTCATGCATATTATATAAGCACTGGTGGAGGGACTATTTCTACTTTTTTTTGCATGTCATTGTTATTCTTGGGTATAGAAGAATTACCCATGAGATAGTGCCACCCTTGCAGCTTATTGCGCACTGTGGTGAACACCTATATTACATGTTTTACATGTGGATCAAAGTCCGTCACAGAAAATGAGGAAATTGGCAAACATACAACCATGACAGAAGGTTAGATTGCAAGCACTAAAGGCCAGATGTATCAAGCTTCATAAAATGGAGAGTGATAAACAACCAGCCAATCAGCTCCTACTTGTCATTTTTCAAACCCAGCCCGTAACACAGCAGTTAGGGGCTGATTGTCTGGTGGTTTAGCACTGTCCATTTTATCACTTTCTGAAGCCTGAAACACCTTGCCCCATATCCGATGTGATATTCTTGAGCAGTTCAATGTACATTGGTACAATATTGCATCATACATTAAGCCAAAAGTAGGAATCAGCAGATATTATAATTGTTATGTAATAGAAGATCAGTCCACAGCTCAAACCCTATTGCACTTGGCTAGAATCTGCAGAGAGATAGCGCTAACCAATCAGAGTCACTTCCTCAATGAGCATGAAGCCTCTCTGCCTGTCAATAGGTTATGAAAGGGCTGAATAATATTCCGAAAATTCCTTAAACTTAACATTTTTGGAGTTTGCCTGCAAGGACAAATGACATCTTTAGATGGCGTTTGTTTCGCTAGCTCCTATTACAAAGATAGATCTGAGACGATTCCTCCACCACCTCTAACAGATAGATATTGCCAAATTTTAATATCTGCTATTGAGATTTGATCTGGTTCCTTAACAAAGAGTCCTACAGCTCTTGAAACGCGTCGACAGGAGGAAGGAACCTGACAACACCAGTCCAGTCTGCCACTGGAGGGTGTAATAAAAGGTTTCTGGAGCCTCTTTTCTCATTGAAACCATTTCCAATACATCGAAGGTTGTGAGTCGGATATAAGTTATAAGTAGTCAAATTTTGCAGAATTGTGTTACTCAAAATGTATAGGTGTCCAAACACTACTGTGATTTCTCGCACCAGCGTATGGCCATTTGATTTCCTTTGACTCACATTGGACCTTCCCAGGTAATACATTGCATGTGGTCCTCCTACATGTGACGTATCGCATGTGATCCCGCTCCCCGCTGCCGGGGGCCAAATTGAAGGTCGGACGTGCAGTAGATCCAACCTCTGACTCCGATCCGGTACACACAGGGCCATGCATTGGATCGGATGGCAAACGCATCACGTTTGGCCACTTTTCCCCCGATTTCTCAGCCTGATCCATTGGAATCGGGTGAAAAGTGGTCAAAGTGTAATGGAGACCTTTACAGTCTAAATTAAGTACAAATGTAAAAGACACTATTTGGATCATAGCACAGAATATATATAATAGATGCAATACAGTATATACTGTACCAAGTTAACATTCCACAAAGAAATACAAGAAATACAGTATATACATTTTAAGGCATCTCATGACTTATTAGGAAGAATTCTTAGAAGAACAGCTATTTTGCTGGGAATTTTGCTGGGATCAAGGCAATGCAGGGTGGGGGGTTATTGGTCCAGTCGCCCGGAATCCCCTCTGCCAGCAGCCTGGCCAGTGGGCACTACAGTCCGTATAAAGGGCAAAATGATGCTGTCCAGTGACAGCAGATTTCCATACCATGTCTACTGTGGGTTTCGGAATACCTGCCATCATCTGAAGGTGCCCAAAATATTGGGAGGCGTGGCACAGCATCTATTCACCATAGAGCACCGCTGGGCAGAGGGGGTCTACCAACTGCCCCACCCCCCGCTGCGGGACACTTAAGGCCCCGGGCGAGATCTAGGACTGTCTAAAAAAAAACAGGACATTCCTTCCTGCAAAAAATTGGGGCAGTTGGGAAATATGTGTCTGTGTGGATCTGTATAATCACACAGTAATCGCACCAGAGGTATAATCTGGCTAACCGTGACCATTGGGCCTGCATATACTGTATCGGATATATTTTTTATTACACTGGAACAGAATGTAGCTTGTTACATAATAATTACGCATCATTCGTGTGCTGACGATAATCGCTCTCTAATCAAACATTTGGGAAACCCCCTCCAGAAATCCAGCAATTACCCCTATTTGCTTATAGGCTGTCATCAGCATGCCATTACGTCTAGTACATTTTTATTGAACTTTCACTGACCCTTGTCCCCAGTTTAATTATTGAACAATATGATATCTTTATTTAAGGTGTGGGGAGACGCTTCCTACTGCATGTGCCAAGACACTCACAAGGTGCTTTCTTTCTACAAGACCTTGTATGTGATCAATGGGTCCAATGTCGACTTAACCAATGGGTCAATGCCGATTAGCCAACCGTCATCATGTGGAACGCCCTGCCATCCACCGATTTTCTGACCGCAGCCGTCAATTTTAGTATTGGAACTTGCACCTATCTTAACCCCTTCCCGTTATTTGACGTATATATACGTCATGGCCGGGATGTACTTCCCGACACATGACGTATATATACGTCACTAGGTGATTCATCGCGCCCTACGGGCGCTCTTCACACCGTCGTAAGGGGCTGCGCCCCCTTAATTTGTGAACATTTGTATATGAGAAATATGGTTAGAATTGTATGAAAGATGCCCTGTATTGCAACTTAGGTATCCGCGAATCGCGGGAGGGGGGGTCGCGGGGGGTGCCGCGAATTGCAGGAGGGGGGGTTGTGGGGGGGTGGATGCTGCGAATCGCGGGAGGGGAGGGATTGCAGAGAATCGCGGGAGGGGGGTCGCGGGGTGGGTTGCCGCAAATCGCGGGAGGGGGGTTACGGGGGCGGGGGTTGCGGCGAATCATGGTAGGGGGGGTCGCGGCGGGTGTGCCGTGAATCACGGGAGTAGGGGTTACGGGGTGGGGTGCCGAGAATCGCGGGGGGGTGTGTGTGTGCCGTGAATCGCGGGAGTGGGGGTTGCGGGGGTGGGGGTGTGACGCGAATCGCCACAAGAAAAAATCAACACAGAAAGGTCAACACATGTAAATGTTGACATAAGTGTGGCACTTCATTGGTGTCCATGTCGACACATGAGAATGAATATGAAAACATTCAAAAAATGAAAAAAAAAACTTCAAAAACTCATGTCAACCTTTTTCATTGTCGACCATAGCCATGTCAGTGTTTTCCATGTGCAATTTAATTCTGGAGCTGCCGCGAATCGTGGGGGGGGTGCCGCGAATTGCGGGAGGGGGGGTCGCGGGGGTGGGTGCCGCGAATCGCGGGAGGGGGGGTTACGGGGCGGGGGTTGCGGCGAATCATGGGAGGGGGGGTCGTGGGGGTGTGCCGTGAATCACGGGAGGGGGGGTCACGGGGTGGGGTGCCGAGAATCGCGGGGGAGGTGTGTGTGTGTGTGCCGTGAATCGCGGGAGTGGGGGTTGTGGGGGGGGGGTGACGCAAATCGCCACAAGAAAAAATCAACACAGAAAGGTCAACACATGTAAATGTTGACATAAGTGTGGCACTTCATTGGTGTCCATGTCGACACATGAGAATGAATATGAAAATATTCAAAAAATGAAAAAAAAACCTTCAAAAACTCATGTCAACCTTTTTCATTGTCGACAATAGCCATGTCAGTGTTTTCCATGTGCAATTTAATTCTGGTGCCGCGATTTGCGGGGGGGGGGGTTGCGGGGGGTGGGTGCCGCGAATCGCGGGAGAGCAGGGTTCATGGGGGTTCCGGTGGGGGGCTGCCGCGAATTGCGGGAGGGGGGGGGGTCGCGGGGGGGTGCCGGGGTGCCGCGAATCGCCGGAGGGGGGGTTGCGGGGGGTGTGACGCGAATCGCCACAAGAAAAAAATCAACACAGAAAGGTCAACACATGTAAATGTTGACATAAGTGTGGCACTTCATTGGTGTCCATGTCGACACATGAGAATGAATATGAAAATATTCAAAAAATGACAAAAAAACTTCAAAAACTCATGTCAACCTTTTTCATTGTCGACCATAGCCATGTCAGTGTTTTCCATGTGCAATTTAATTCTGGAGCTGCCGCGAATCACGGGGGGGTGCCACGAATTGCGGGAGGGGGGGTCGCGGTGGTGGGTGCCGCGAATCGCGGGAGGGCGGGGTTCACAGGGGTTCCGGTGGGGGGTTGCCGCGAATTGCGGGAGGTGGGGGGTCACGGGGGTGCCGCGAATCGCGGGAGGGGGGGTTGCGGGGGGGTGTGACGCGAATCGCCACAAGAAAAAATCAACACAGAAAGGTCAACACATGTAAATGTTGACATAAGTGTGCCACTTCATTGGTGTCCATGTCGACACATGACAATGAATATGAAAAAATTAAAAAAATTAAAAATAAATCTTCAAAAACTCATGTCAACCTTTTTCATTGTCGACCATAGCCATGTCAGTGTTTTGCATGTGCCATTTAATCCTGGGGCTGCTGCGAATTGCGGGGGGGGGGGGTGCCGCGAATCGCGGGAGGGGGGTCGCAGGGGGGTGCCGCCAATCGTGCAAGGGGGGGTCGCGGGGGGGTTCTTTTTGCCGCGAATCGCGGGAGGGAGGTCGCGGGGGGGGGGTGTTTTTTCCGCGAATCGGAGGGGGGTCATGGGGGAGGGTTTGCCGCGATTCGCGGGAGGGGGGGGTCGCGGGGTGGTGGTTATGCCGCGAATTGCGGGAGGGGTCGTGGGGGGGTTCTTTTTGCAGCGAATCGCGGGAGTGTGGCACTTCATTGGTGTCCATGTCGACACATGAGAATGAATATGAAAATATTCAAAAAATGAAAAAAAAACCTTTTTCATTGTCGACCATAGCCATGTCAGTGTTTTCCATGTGCAATTTAATTCTGGTGCCGCGATTTGCGGGGGGGGGGGTTGCGGGGGGTGGGTGCCGCGAATCGCGGGAGAGCGGGGTTCATGGGGGTTCCGGTGGGGGGGTGCCGCGAATTGCGGGAGGGGGGGGGTCGCGGGGGGGTGCCAGGGTGCCGCGAATCGCCGGAGGGGGGGTTGCGGGGGGTGTGACGCGAATCGCCACAAGAAAAAAATCAACACAGAAAGGTCAACACATGTAAATGTTGACATAAGTGTGGCACTTCATTGGTGTCCATGTCGACACATGAGAATGAATATGAAAATGTTCAAAAAATGACAAAAAAACTTCAAAAACTCATGTCAACCTTTTTCATTGTCGACCATAGCCATGTCAGTGTTTTCCATGTGCAATTTAATTCTGGAGCTGCCGCGAATCACGGGGGGGGTGCCACGAATTGCGGGAGGGGGGGTCGCGGGGGTGGGTGCCGCGAATCGCGGGAGGGCGGGGTTCACAGGGGTTCCGGTGGGGGGTTGCCGCGAATTGCGGGAGGTGGGGGGTCACGGGGGGTGCCGCGAATCGCGGGAGGGGGGGTTGCGAGGGGGTGTGACGCGAATCGCCACAAGAAAAAATCAACACAGAAAGGTCAACACATGTAAATGTTGACATAAGTGTGCCACTTCATTGGTGTCCATGTCGACACATGACAATGAATATGAAAAAATTAAAAAAATTAAAAATAAATCTTCAAAAACTCATGTCAACCTTTTTCATTGTCGACCATAGCCATGTCAGTGTTTTGCATGTGCCATTTAATCCTGGGGCTGCTGCGAATTGCGGGGGGGAAGGGGGGGTGCCGCGAATCGCGGGAGGGGGGTCGCAGGGGGGGTGCCGCCAATCGTGCAAGGGGGGGGTCGCGGGGGGTTCTTTTTGCCGCGAATCGCGGGAGGGAGGTCGCGGGGGGGGTGTTTTTTCCGCGAATCGGGGGGGGGTCATGGGGGAGGGTTTGCCGCGATTCGCGGGAGGGGGGGGTCGCGGGGTGGTGGTTATGCCGCGAATTGCGGGAGGGGTCGTGGGGGGTTCTTTTTGCAGCGAATCGCGGGAGGGGGGGTCGCGGGGGTGTTTTTGCTGCGAATCGCGGTAGGGGGGGTCGCGGGGAAGCGGGTGTTTTTGCCGCGAATCGCGGGAGGGGGGGCGCACGGGGGGGGGGGAGGTTTTGCCGCAAATCGCGGGAGGGGGGCGCTCACCTGGTGGCTGTGGAGTAGCAGTGCTGGGCAACATGGGAAGTCAGTGGGTGTCTGGCACTGTCTGTGGGCTCACTGGGCTGGTTCTCTGTCACATACCTCCCAACATGACCCTCTCCAGGAGGGACACAATGCTCTGTTTCTAGACTTCCCCTTAATGTATGATTGCCATCACCTGTTATAAACAGGTTAATTTCTCAGAAAGGTGTTCAGCACAGATGAAGGCAATCACACATTAAGAGGAAAGTCCAGGAACAGAGCGTTATAGACACAGACACCCACTTTGAGTGACAGATGTAGCCAAATACGGTATATAGGAGATGACTTTAAACTGTCCCCGCGTCTATAGACGCGGGGACAGAGGGACGATGTCTGCTGTCCCTGACAGCAGACATGTCCCTGCATGCCCAGGGGGGGCTGCGATGCCGCCCCCCGTCGGCGATCGCTGTGATTGGCTGTTCAGTGTGAACAGCCATTCACAGCGTTTTCCTGTGTTACCGGCGAATCAGACGCTCGGTAACACAGGTGTCAATCACCGCCGGGCGTCAGGGGGCATGAGGGGGTCATCGGTGACGACGACACCTCACCCCACCTGCCCCCAAGGCTGTGATTGGTCCGTGGGACCCACGGACCAATCACAGCCAAGGCGCGTGATTTAAACTAACGGTGACTGCACTGCAGACGCCATTCCGGTCTGGAATTGCGTGCAGAGCGGTCACCGTGCCAATCTGTCGTGATACATACCTGATCCTTGCCTGAAACTTACCTGATCACCGCTGATCACCGCTGGTAGCGTGCTGCCAGCAGCTGGATACTTCCTGGATCTTGTGACTTCTGTGTGTGCTGCTGCTGCAGTGTCATAGAGTCACAGATCGTGAGAGATAGGGACAGATAGTGACAGAGAGTGATAGAGAGTGATAGAGAGTGATAGAGAGTGCTATATTTTGTGTCTGCTGCACCCCCTTTTGTGCTGATCACTATATCTGAGGTGATCAGCAACTTTTTGGGGGTGCAGAGGTTTTTTTTTTATATATATATACCTGTCAGTTGCAGCAAAGGTTGTGCTGCCTGTGCAACTGACTGCTGCCCCCCCCTGCTGCCCCCCCTTTTGTGCTGATTGTGCTGATTAATTAACTGATCAGCAACTTTTTGGGGGTCCAGGTTTTTTTTTTTTTTATATATATATACCTGTCAGTTGCACCAAAGGTTGTGCTGCGTGTGCAACTGACTGCTGCCCCCCCTGCTGCCCCCCCTTTTGTGCTGGTCAGTTTAAATTAATTAATCAGCAACTTTTTGGGGGTCCAGGGTTTTTTTTTTATATATATATCCTGTCAGGTTGTGTGTCTGCTGCCCCTCACTGCTAATCAGTGTTGCATCACTGATCTGCAGTTTTTTTTTTTGGAGAGTGCAGTGGGGTTTTGTTTTTACACCCACGTTGCTTGTGTGGGTGTCCTGTGGCCGCTGAGCGCTGATCAGTGACGTATAATCACTGAACAGCATTTTTGGCACAGGGTTGATATTTTTTTTCTGCAGTTATTTTAAATTGTTTTTTTTTTTGGAGAGTGCTGTGGAAATTTTTTTATTATTATTTTTACACCCACGTTGCTTTTGTGGGTGTCCTGTGGCCGCTGATCAGTGACGTATAATCACTGAACAGCATTTTTGGCACAGGTTGATATTTTTTTTCTGCAGTTTTTTTTAAATTGTTTTTTTTGTTTTTACACCCACGTTGTTTTTGTGGGTGTCCTGTTGCCTTTGAGCGCTGTTCAGTGACGGACGTTACTGACCAACATCTGTGCTCAATTTTTGGCGCAGGACCTTTTTTTTTTTTTTTTAACCCCTTCAATTATTTTTTTTTTTATTGGGATCAAATTCCTGTATAAAGTATTTTTTTTTTCTGCACTACATACACACTACACACTACATACCCCCCGTGTTGAAATAAAGTTTGTACCCCCCCTACACTATACACGTGTTGAAACATTACACTTACAGAAACACAAAAATAAAAATGGCATCCCAAATGTCATCCCAAATGTCATCCCAGTCATCCAGAAGAATGTATTCAGCGGAGGAGGCATATGCCATGCTTGCCTCTGACTCTGACACAGCCAGTGATGCAAGCGGGGAATTTGAAGGATTCGCCTTAAGCTCCTCTTCCTCCTCTGCTGATGAGGGACCCCCTCAAAGACGCCCCCGTAGAGCAGCTGAGACCCCCCCCCCAAAAGATTGATCCCGTATGGACCCCACCACCAGACAATTTTGAGCCCCAGGTTCCTGAGTTTTTGGCCATCCCAGGAATCCAATTTGATTCAGCAGGTCTCAGAGAAATTGACTTTTTCAAATTATTTTTCTCTGATGATTTTATAAATTTTATGGTGGACCAAAGTAATTTATATGCCCAGCAGTTTATTGCTCAAAATCCCATGTCATCATTTGCTAGGTGGACCCCTGTAGATGCAGTAGAGATGATGACGTTTTGGGGTCTGGTGTTACATATGGGCATAGTAAAAAAGCCAGAAATTAGGCAATATTGGAGTACAGATGTTCTGTACAGCACCCCATTTTACCGTATGGCCATGACTCGGGCTCGTTTTGAGATAATCCTTAAATTTTTACATTACACCGATAATACACTGTGCCCACCCAGAGATGATCCCACCTTTGACCGGCTATTCAAAGTCAGGCCAGTCATTGATCATTTCAGTGCCAAATTTGCAGAGATGTACATCCCTGAAAAATTTATTTGTATTGACGAGTCCCTTATACATTTTAAAGGAAGGGTTAAATTCCGCCAGTACCTTCCCAGTAAGAGGGCAAGGTATGGCATAAAAATGTATAAGCTGTGTGAAAGCACCTCAGGGTACACCCACAGGTTTAGGGTATATGAAGGGAAGGATTCAAGAATTGAACCGCCAGAATGCCCCCCCTCCCTCGTAGGTGTTAGTGGAAAAATTGTCTGGGATTTAGTGCACCCCTTCCTGGATAAAGGTTATCACCTCTATGTGGATAACTTTTACACTAGCATCCCCCTGTTTAAGGCCCTTGGTTCAAGAGGTACAGCAGCTTACGGTACTGTGCGTAAGAACCAAAGAGGCCTCCCAAAAACGCACATTGCCCAAGTAATGAGAAGGGGTGAAAGCAGGGGAATATGCACCGAAAATATGTTGTTGGTCAAATATAAGGACAAGAGGGATGTCCTTATACTGACAAATATTCATGGAGACAGTACCACCTCCATCCCTGTACGAGGTACCAGTACCCACACCTCAAAACCTAATTGTATCCTAGATTACAATAGGTACATGGGCGGAGTGGATCTTTCAGATCAGGTACTGAAGCCGTACAGTGCCCTGCGGAAAACAAAAATCTGGTACAAGAAGCTGGCCGTGTATATCATCCAGATGGCACTGTATAACGCTTACGTGCTATTCCGTTCTACCAGCCAGAGGGGGACATTTATGCACTTTCAAGAGGAAGTCATAAAGGGCCTAATATTTGGGAACCAGCAGGCAGAGGGCCCCAGTACTTCTAGTACTGGCCCCCGTATTGTACCAGGGCAGCATTTTCCTAACGAAATCCCCTCCACTGCAAGAAAGGGCAGGACACAAAAAAGGTGCAAAGTTTGCTATAAAAAGGGAATAAGAAAGGAAACTATTTTCCACTGTAAAACTTGCCCCGACAAACCCGGCCTATGTATAAAGGAGTGTTTTAAAATATACCACACATCTATGGAATATTAGGTTCATCATTTCACCGTGCTTCGGGGGTCTTGCTAATGCCACATAGCACCCACCATTCATTCCACCAGAATCTGAGCTGCAAAATCCAAAAATCACTCCTTCCCTTCTGAGTCCTGCCATGCACCCAACTGGTATTTTTTTGTCACATATGAGGCATTACCATACTCGGGAGAAATTGGGGCACAGATTTTGGGGTGCTTTTTCTCCTTCATACCTTCTGAAAATGAAAAATTTTGAGCCAGAACTGCATTTTTGTGTAAAAAAATTTAATTTTTCATTTTCACTGCCCAGTTATATCAAAAATGGTGAAACCCCTGGGGGTTTGAAATGTACACTATACCCCTAGATGAATTCCCTGAGGGGTGTAGTTTGCAAAATGGGGTCACTTGTGGGGGGGTTCCACTGTATTGGTGCTTTGGGGGTCTTGCTAATGCGACATAGCACCCACCAACATTCCACCAGAATCTGTGCTGCAAAATCCAAATATCACTCCTTCCCTTCTGAGTCCTGCCACTTTTTGGTCACACATGAGGCATTGCCGTACTCGGGAGAAATTGGGGCATAGATTTTGGGGTGCTTTTTCTCCTTCATACCTTCTGAAAATGAAAAATTTTGAGCCAGAACTGCATTTTTGTGTAAAAAAATTTAATTTTTAATTTTCACTGCCCAGTTGTATCAAAATTGGTGAAACCCCTGGGGGTTTGAAATGTACACTATACCCCTAGATGAATTCCCTGAGGGGTGTAGTTTGCAAAATGGGGTCACTTGTGGGGGGGTTCCACTGTATTGGTGCTTGGGGGGTCTTGCTAATGCGACATAGCACCCACCAACATTCCACCAGAATCTGTGCTGCAAAATCCAAAAATCACTCCTTCCCTTCTGAGTCCTGCCATGCACCCAAATGGTATTTTTTGGTCACATGTGAGGCATTGCCGTACTCGGGAGAAATTGGGGCACAGATTTTGGGGTGCTTTGTCTCCTTCATTCCTTGTGAAAATGAAAAATTTTGAGCCAGAACTGCATTTTTGTGTAAAAAATGTAATTTTTCATTTGCACAGCCCAGTTGTATCAAAATTGGTGAAACCCCTGGTGGTTTGAAATGTACACTATACCCCTAGATGAATTCCCTGAGGGGTGTAGTTTGCAAAATGGGGTCACTTGTGGGGGGGTTCCACTGTATTGGTGCTTGGGGGGTCTTGCTAATGCGACATAGCACCCACCAACATTCCACCAGAATCTGAGCTGCAAAATCCAAAAATCACTCCTTCCCTTCTGAGTCCTGCCATGCACCCAAATGGTATTTTTTGGTCACATGTGAGGCATTGCCGTACTCGGGAGAAATTGGGGCACAGATTTTGGGGTGCTTTTTCTCCTTCATACCTTCTGAAAATGAAAAATTTTGAGCCAGAACTGCATTTTTGTGTAAAAAAATGTAATTTTTCATTTTTACTGCCCAGTTGTATCACAATTGGTGAAACCCCTGGGGGTTTGAAATGTACACTATACCCCTAGATGAATTCCCTGAGGGGTGTAGTTTGCAAAATGGGGTCACTTGTGGGGGGTTTCCACTGTATTGGTGCTTGGGGGGTCTTGCTAATGCGACATAGCACCCACCAACATTCCACCAGAATCTGAGCTGCAAAGTCCAAAAATCACTCCTTCCCTTCTGAGTCCTGCCATGCACCCAAATGGTATTTTTTGGTCACATGTGAGGCATTGCCGTACTCGGGAGAAATTGGGGCACAGATTTTGGGGTGCTTTGTCTCCTTCATTCCTTGTGAAAATGAAAAATTTTTGAGCCAGAACTGCATTTTTGTGTAAAAAATTTAATTTTTCATTTTCACTGCCCAGTTGTACCACAATTGGTGAAACCCCTGGGGGTTTGAAATGTACACTATACCCCTAGATGAATTCCCTGAGGGGTGTAGTTTGCAAAATGGGGTCACTTGTGGGGGGGTTCCTAAATTTTAGCATCTTATGGTGCCTAGAAACCTACATGGTGCCTAAAAAATAATCTCATAAAAAGGAGGCTCCAAAATCAAGTAGGTGCTCCTTCTATTATGAAGCCTGTGGTTTGGTCAACGTGCACACTAGGGCCACATATAGGATATTTATGAAAACAAAAGAATTGGGGGAATCAATTTTTAGTCACATTTCTCTAGTAAAATCTACTGTGTTCCTTAGAAAAATTTATTAAAATTGCAAATCTCACCTACACTTTGTTTTAATTCCTGTTAAACACCTAAAGGGTTAACAAACTTCCAAAATGCTGTTTTGAATACTGTGAGGGGTGCAGTTTTTGAAATGGCATCATTTATGGGGGTGTCTCACATACAAGTCCCTCAAAGTCACATCAGAACTGAACTGGTCCCTAAAAAAATCAGTGTTTGAAATTTTCTTGAAAATTTGAGAATTTGCTATTCATATTGTAAGCCTCCTAGTGTCCAAAAAAATTAAAAGGAAGTTGAAATAATGATGGAAACATAAAGTAGACATATGGTCTATGTTAGTTATTAACTATTTTGAGTGGTATGATTATTTGTCTCACAAGCAGAAAATTTAACATTTTGCAAATTGCTAAATTTTCCATTTTTTTACGACATTTTGGTATTTTTCACAAAAAAACACAGACTGTATCGACCCAAATTTACCACTAATTTGAAGTACAATGTGTCACGAGAAAACAATCTCAAAATCACTGGGATAAGTAAAAGCAAAAAAAGTTATCCCCACATAAAGTGATACATGTCAGATTTGAAAAAAAGGGCTCTGTCAGGAAGGCAAAAACAGGCTGCGGCGGGAAGGGGTTAAACTAAGTGTAAAAAGACCTTAATAAACCACTACCTACAGTATCTGTTTGTTTTGGCTTATCTCAAAAATTGCTGGATGGATTTTGATTCATGTTACCATGTTATAGAGCATTTGTTGGGAAAGGTTTGGATGCATGAAACATTAATCTATAATTAAAGGGAGCGGAGCAGTAATGGTTTTAGTAAGAGTGACAATTTCAGTCAAGAAAGAATGGTAGTGCTCTACAGTGCACACAGTGGCCGAGAGTGGTACTGCACTAGCTGTGCTCTCAGAGAAGGCTTCCGGAAATGTTCACAGCTCATCATTCACATATGTCCCCATTCGCATCTCTCCTTAATGCTCCTCCTTCACCTGCTTCCATGGGTCATCAGTAAAAAAAGGGAAGTCTTTCCCATGAGCGCCTCCTCATGAGCAGCTATCATCTCCCCTCCCCACATGTACCTCTGCATCTTGCCTCGCCAAGCGTGCCTCCCTCCTCCTCATGAGTGATGCTCACTTCTACCCCCCCCCCCCATGTGTACCTATAATCTGCCTGGCTCATGATTAACTAAGCATTCCTCTGATTCCCCCCCCCCCACACGAGTGTCTATTGCTTCTACCTCCTCATATACAGCATAACTATCATCTCCCCTTCCCATATTTACCTCTGCACCCATCATCATGAGTGCCCCAGACCATTTCCACCCCAACTGTAGCTTTGAGCCCCTCCCGATGAGTGCCTCTAATTCCTATCTACCCAAGTGTGCCTGAGAACGTGCCTCCTCGTATGTGCCTCTGATTTCACCCCAGCGTGTCTCTAATCACCCTCCCCATGTGTATCTCTAGCCTATTTCTCCCCATGTGTTCTTCTGACCTCCCTATCCACCTACACCTCTGACCCACTTTCCCCAGGCATGCCTATGACACACCCGACCCCTATCTGTTCCTCTGGCCTCTTCCTCCCCATATGTTCCTCCATATGCACCTCTGACCCCCTTTCCCCAGGCATGCCTATGACACACCCGACCCCTATCTGTTCCTCTGGCCTCTTCCTCCCCGTATGTTCCTCCATATGCACCTCTGATCCCTTTCCCCAGGCATGCCTCTAACACACCCAACCCTCTATGTGTTCCTCTGACCTCTTCCTCCTCATGTGTTCCTCTGACATCCCTATCCACCTGCACCTCTGACCCCCTTTCCTCAGGCATGCCTCTGACACACCTGACCCCACATGTGTTCCTCTGACCTCTTCCTCCTCATGTGTTCCTCTGACCTCCCTATCCACCTCTGACCCCCTTTCCCCAGGCATGCCTATGACACACCCGACCCCTATCTGTTCCTCTGGCCTCTTCCTCCCCATATGTTCCTCCATATGCACCTCTGACCCCCTTTCCCCAGGCATGCCTCTGACACACCTGACCCCACATGTGTTCCACTGGCCTCTTCTTTCTCATGTGTTCCTCTGAACCCTTCTCCCTATCTGTATCCCTGCCTTGGCCGCCATCCCTATTGTGCCATTACCCCCTTCCCAATGCTGGTGGCTGCTGATCAGTATCACGTAGATCAGGGGTGGCCAACCAGTCAGAGGTAAAGAGCCGAAAAATATCGGTAGTCAAGCTAAAGAGCCGACATCATGCGCGCGCCGATGGCGCATGCACCAAAAAAAGGGGCGTAGTCTATTTTGACCCCTTGAGTGGGTGTGATACAAATATGCCTCCAATAGTGCAGTGCCATATATACATATGCCCCCAATAGTGCCAGATACACATATTCCCCCCACGGTGCCAGGTATGCACCACACGGTGCCGGGTATGCCCCTATGGTGCCAGAAAGCTGGTATGCCCCCACAGTGCCACAAACTGCTATGCCCCCACAGTGCAAATTTCCCAGCAGCAGCACTCACCGTTGTTGCTGCTGCTACGAGGCAGGGAGAGGACAGTCTGGTGTCCCCCTGCAGTCCTCCTGTCATGTCACTGATGGGAGGAGAGCACAGCACACCGCGCGTCTCCTTCCCCCTCACTTCCCTGTGACTGGGCCGCCCACCAATCAAAGCTCGCTGGCCGGCTCCTGATTGGCTGCTGGCCCATGACTGGCGGACGGCCCAGTCACAAGGATGCACAGTAAGGGGTAGGAGAGATGCGCGCTGCGCGCTTTCCTCCCCTCAGGAGGAGAAGGGATTCAGGGAACCGGCAGCAGGGGGGCCTGGGACAGACGGTGGGCGGCGGGCAGCAGTGGGAGCAGGAGCCGCACTTTACAAGGGGGAGAGCCGCATGAGGCTCAAGAGCCACAGGTTGGCCACCACTGACGTAGATTAATCCAATTAACCCTAAGGTTAGGAAAGCTGCGCTAATTCGTTACTGTCTCTTTAAAACACACACCATGAGTTGAATTAACGTGCAATGACAAGCTGGAGACTGTTTTAGAAAAATATCAAAAAAGAACATTTATTTACATACATATATATATATATATATATATATATATATATATATATATATCTCTTGAGTGGTAGGCGGCCGCCTATAAAACACAATATTTTATATATAATGAATTTTAAAAAACAAACATGATGATAAAACGCATATAATTTATGAAACCATGCACATTTGATAAGCCTTAAAATATATTATGACTGGGCTTTTTTCCTTCGGAGTAATACTAGAAATCTCCAATTTGCAACATCGATGTTTCCACAATTGTGTATATAGTGATAGTCAAATTACAAAGTGCTGGGTGGGGAATAATGACCTCATTGGGGGAAAGACCAAGCTTGTACCTACTGTGATAACGGGCCACGGCACTTCACAGTGGGGAGTCTCTCAAGATTGAGGGATTTTTGGGACAAAGGCAGTTCTTTACATGCTGGAGGTGAGTGTAGCGTGTTATCTGTATCTCACCTATAACTCCAGATAGAGATGTCCTTTCTCCCTTGGTGTTAGGACGGAGTGTTCCGCCGTATGCAGTGATGACAAGGAGTTTTTAGCCGGGGGCTGTCACCGGCGTCCCTGGCCATTGGACGCCGGCCTGATATGGTTAAATTCACATTCCTAACATTGCTTAATACAGGAGAACTGCAAGTGCCAGCAGACCTCCCCCGCAGGCTGGGACTTGGAGAACCACAAGTCCCAGCATGCGGGGCATTAATGGGCCCGCTGGGACTAGTAGTCCACCTGTAAAAAGAATGTTAAAAGAAAACACACACACAGAAAAGTAAAAGTTTATTACACACACACACACCTCACTTTTACACCGCTATACATACCGATCCAGGATCCAGCGCTGGTCTCTCTGCAGCAGAGCCGGACAGCCTGCACTGACAGCGGGCTGAACCGGCTTCCTCCGATGCAGCTAACAGCTTCTGTCGCGCTGTCCCAGCGCGACACAGGCTGAGAGCGTGATTGGGCGATGCGTCTCCATGGAGACGCATAGCTCAGCCCTGATTGGCTGATCTATGCGTCTCCATGGAGACACATAAGCCGGAGACACTCTCAGCCTCTGTTGCGCTGGGACAGCGCGACAGAAGCTGTTAGCTGCATCGGAGGAAGCCGGTTCAGCCCGCTGTCAGTGCGGGCTGTCCGGCTCTGCTGCAGAGAGACCAGCGCTGGATCCTGGATCGGTATGTATAGTGGTGTAAAAGTGAGGTGTGTGTGTGTGTGTAATAAAGTTTTACTTTTCTGTGTGTGTGTGTTTTCTTTGAACATTCTTTTTACAGGTGGACTACTAGTTCCAGCGGGCCCATTAATGCCCCGCATGCTGGGACTTGTGGTTCTCCAAATCCCAGCCTGCGGGGGAGGTCTGCTGGCACTTGCAGTTCTCCTGTATTAAGCAATGTTAGGAATGTGAATTTAACCATATCAGGCCGGCGTCCAATGGCCAGGGACGCCGGTGACAGCCCCGGGCTTCAGCCCTGGACGGGTGAAGCCTGGGGGGGGGGGACCCCTTTATTGGGGGAGTCCCCACTCCTCCAGGTACCCCGTCCAAGGCTGACCAGCCACGGTGCTCATGGTGCGGCCGCGGGACCTTGTGTAAAAAGTGTCCCCCAGCTGTGGCATGACACTGGGGGCTGTTGGAGCCCGGTGCTGGTTTCAAAATACGGGGGACCCCCAGATTTTTGTCCCCCGTATTTTTGGAACCAGGACCGGTCCAAGAGTCCGGGGCTGGTTTCAGAAATACGGGGGACCCCTACGCTTTTTGTCCCCCGTATTTTTGGAACCAGGTCCGGCTCAATGAGCCCGGGGCTGGTTATGTACAGGAGGGGGGACCTCACGCCAATTTTTTTTTTTTTATCACAAAATCGCACATTTTAACAAAATCGCACCTTTTCATGACTAAAAAAATCACACTTTTCATCCCGAAAATCGCCCTACATCGCACTTTCTCGCACTTTTCATGCCGGAATACACACCTCATTAAAAATGCGAATTCTGGAAAAAAATGCGATTTTAAAAAACGGCGATATATGGCGATTTGAGTTTAAATCGCATTTTCGGAAAAACGGTCAACACAATAAATCTCGCCCAAGGTGACTAGAACATGTGGTCCAAACTTCTGAGCCACTACTATATGTATACTCGGGGAGCACTGGTGCACTGTGATCCTATAATGATTGGCTATGAGCAAGTGACCCCCCTGCCAACAAACATGTAAACATCTGGCAACAGACATGTAACACCTGCCAACGAGCATGAAACACCTGGCAATGAGCATGTAACCTCTGGCAATGAGCATGTAACCTCTGGAAACGGGCATGTAACTCCTGGCAATGAGTAAGAAAACTCTGGTGGCAGCAAGCATGCAGGTAAAACAAATGATATATAACGTCAGAGGCGGAACTACCATTGGTGCAGCAAGTGTATTGCACCGGGGCCCCTGAGGACTAAAGTGACCCACTGATTTCCAAACCAGCAATGAGTTATCCCTTGGCCCACACGCAGACCAGTTTGAGCAATGTTGGATGAATGGAGCAGTGCAGAGAGCAGGCTCCACCCACTGACTGATGGACCTCGCCATTACCATAGAGAGTCAGGGATGACCTTGAGCACCAATGATCATGCTGCCTTTAATTAACAGACAGCCGGACATTTCTTCTGATTCACTTCTGTCTGTGAATTAAAGGAAGCTCACACCCGGTGTCATTGGCACTGTCTGAGTGCCAAACTGAGGAAAGCCGAGGGGGGGGGGGGGGTCACAGACAGAGCAGGGACCACTGTCTGCCTCCACCAAATTACATGCCCCGGTTTCCGCACCACGCATTGTGCCTCACTGTCGTCACTCTCTGTCCTCCCCTGTCACCCACTCTTTCTTCCTGCCACACTCTGCCTTACATTGACAACCTCTTCTCCCTGTCACCCTTTGGAAATAAAAACAAGTCTAAACTGAGTCCGACGTAGATGGGGCAGGAGGCGTTGACATCATGTGACAGGGGAATGGCCAGCGTTTTCTTGGGGATGCCCATAACATGGACCTGCCTGAGTGTATAAGTAGCACTACTGCTGTGGGCATTGTTGTTAAAGGGCACTACTTTGTTTCATAATGTGAATAAAGATCACTACTATGTGCGTAATAGGAATTGGGGCACTATTTATGTGTAAGGTGAATATAATTGTGCCACTATGTGACATATTTTGAAAGGTGGGTACTATTATGTGGCAACGCTCCTCCCTTGTGAGACCAACCCCCATTTTTTATATATATATATATATATATATATATATATATATATATATATATATATATATAATCACACCTTTGGCTCATGCCAAAGTATGGGAGGGCACAAATGTCATACCCTCCAACATGACCCATTCCATTAGGTACAAAATGCTCTGTTCCTGGACTTCCCTGCCAGTGGCAGTTACAGATGTGAGCCTGCAGCACAGTCCAATATTCAAAAAGGGGAGCCACACCAGCTGCCATCCCAAACATCACTGAGAGTTGATGTGACCCCCCTCTTTGAGTATTGGACTGTGCTGTAGGCTCACATCTGTAACTGTCACTGGCAGGGAAGTCCAGGAACAGAGCATTTTGTACCTAATGGGATGGGTCACGTTGGAGGGTATGAAATGTATAGTTTGCAGGGTGGTGCCAAACACCTCAGCATCGGACCTGTGTGCTGAGTGCTGGTACATGATAAGTACATGTGGGGGAGTTGTGTGGGTGGGGTTTGAGGGTGATGTACAGAATAGCCTCAGAGATTTGAATATACCGGGCCCCGGGATTTCTGTGGCCCTGAATGGTGATGCTGAATAAGGGGAAAAATTACTAAGATGGGAGTTCTACTGCACATTGGATGTTGGTTGCTATGGGCAACCAATCAGATAGTATCTATTATCTTCTAGAGGGTGCTAAATAAAGAAGAAGTAGATTCTGATTGGTTACCCATAGCAACACCCCATGTGAACTAGAACCATCTTTGTAAATTCCCCCCTATTTAAACAAATTGAAAAAAATATATATGGTGTGGAACTATGCACCTTCCACGACTGAACTACGATCTACCTTAAATAACCCAATATTTGCATATTGGTCATTAAAGGCGGGACCTGGGAATTATTTTTATATTTATTGGTTATGCACTAATAAAATAAATGAACTGACCTTTGATACCCAGATGTACTTCTACCCCAGAGGAAGCGCACAGTCAGATAGACAAACAGGACGGACAGCATTTGGTAAGCGAGACATTTGTTTAACGCTTAGCAAGGCTACATAAAGGTAGGGGACTGATTCTGGGAGGCATCAGCTGCTGTGACACATCCTTACTGGTCATCATTAAGTTGTCATAGTGTCATCTATGTTAATATAGATATATATGTGTACGTGTCACTGTGTTAGTGTATACCTCATGTATGTGCGTGTTTGTGTGTGTGTTTGTATATATATATATATATATATATATATATTTTAAGGATGACCGGTTTGGATTTCCAACATCTGAACCACCACACACACACCACCAGACTCACATCCCAGAGCGAAGCAAAACTTCACCGTCCCGCTGTTAGATTCTTGCGAAGTTTGGCTCCCTATATAAGTCCTGCCGATCGGCACCATCTTTACTTAAACATTGGAGAGGGTGCAGGACGGACCTCTGTCTGTTTGTGGGTGGTGATGTTGGGTGGGTTCATGCTGTGTCTGCTGTCTTACTCCAGGGTGCCCTGTCTGCTCTGCTCTATCAGTCCTGGGGTGCCCGGTCTGCTCAGTAATAGTTGGCTGTCACTGTGTGCAAAATAATTGGGTGCTGTCACTGTGTGCCAAATAATTGGGTGCTGCTGTCTGCTCTATATTTGGGTGCTGTCACTGTGTGCCAGATAATTTGGTGCCACTGTCCTCCTGTGCTGTACTGGGGTGCTGTCCTGTGCTGTAAAAAATAAAGGTGCATTGCCCTGTGTGCTAAGTATATAAAGGAGCACTGTCCTGTGCTGTAAAGGGGTGCTGTGCTGTAAAGGGATGCTGTCCCATGCTAAAGAGGGGGTGATGTACCAGAAATGAAATTGGAATGAAGACACTGGAGTAAAACAAAGCCAGTTTGTGCAAAGGCCAACTCAAAAATTGCCTCTTTTTACTGCCCATATTTTACATTATAAGCTTGCGAGCAGGGCCCTCCTACCTCTATATCAGTATGTTACTACCCAGTTTGTTTTATCACTGTTGTTCCAATTGTAAAGCACAATGGAATAAGCTGCGCTATATAAGAAACTGTAAATAATAGTAATAAATGGACTGTCAGACATGCCTACTTTGATGCTGTCACTGAAGTTATCCCCCACCATTCTTTCAATGGTGACAGCATCATATGCAGTGAACATGTCCATAATTATAGAGGGTGTGTTTGGAAAATCAAGTTTTCTCCAGCAATTGCCAAGTTCTTGGCCGTTCCTTGCCACTTCGTGTGGTAAATGGCATATTCCCAATTTTATGTTTCTCCTCAAATAATGTTTTTTTTTTTGTTTATTATTGTAAAATGTTGCTTGGGGGGGGGGGTTTCATGCCCTCTACGACATTGGGCATCAGCCTTAGCAGACAACGTGGATGGACTTGCATCATCAATGTCATGGCTGGTGGCAGCAGTAGTAGGAAGTGGTTCCTGATTTTTTTTTGTTAATAAAGTTTTATCGATTTTATACGATAAAGAAGATTACATTATAGGAAATGTAAGGATTAGTTTCTGATCTTTTAATTGTTTGTCCTCCATTTCTTTCCATGCAAAGCACGCCTAGATTTATACAGCAGACTTAGCAGCACCCCTTGACGTATATTGCAAAATAAGCAGAACCCTTGGACTTATACAGCAAAAAGTGCACCCCTTGATGTATATGCAATGGCGGTTTTTACCTATGCAGCCCCCCCAGGTAAAACCCGCCACTGCCTCTGCCTAAAGTGAAGCCAGATGAAGTCTGTGAGACTGCTCTGGCTTCACTGTGACAGTCACTCAAGGCATCCCATCGGGAGGTGTTCCCTCCCTCCGGAATGCCTCTCTCTGCGCAAATGCGCGGCAGCCCCCAAAAGTGGGTTCTGCTCATGCGCAGTACCGCGGACCATACTGCGCATGCACCAGCACCCGATCAAGCCGCCGGGGGCTGCTGCAAAGGCAGCCCCCGGAGGCTTGGCCCAGTGCATGCACAGTATCTATGAAATTGCTGCGCATGCGCTGGCCCCGTGCGGGGACGGCAGCCGCGGCCAGGGACAACAGCGGAGGCGGCCGGGGACAACAGCAGAGGCGGCCGGGGACAACAGCGGAGGCGGCCGGGGACAACAGCGGCAGCGGAGGGGAGGCCCGCATTGCGGCAGCCCCCCTCCATAATGGTTAAGAGCCGCTACTGTGTATATGGCAGACTAAGCAGCACCCCGGGACTTATACATTAAACAGTGCACCCATGGACTTATCCACCAGGTTTAGCAGCACCCCTGGACTTATACGAAGACCTAACAACACCCCTGGACTTATACAGCAAACAGAGGGTTTGAGCCGCCCACCTGTGTCATTTTGCATAGTCATCCGGCTATCTCTGTGAAACCTTTTGGCCTAGAAACAATATTGTGAGATGTTCAGAATAGACTGGAAATGAATGTCATTGAGGTTAATAAGAGTGTTTTATATGATTTTTTCCCACAAAAAATACAGATCCAAAAGCAATCCCCGAAAGGGTGGTTTTGGCAAAGCACAAAGGAAGAGCCAGATGCAAAACCAAAACACAAAACCGGAAAATAATCCAGTGCAAACCCCTAATATATATACTTTTATAGGGACAGATTCTCTAAGCTTCAAAAGTGATAAAATGGAGAGTGATAAACAGCCAGCCAATCAGCTCCTACCTGCCATGTCACAGACTGTGTTGAAAAATGTCAGGCAGGAGCTGATTGGCTGGCTGTTTATCACTCTCCATTTTATCACTTTTGAAGCTTAGAGAATCTGGCCCATTGCCTTGTATATTAAATCATTTTCGGGATCACACGGTCTGTCAGTCATCGCTTTTCTATAAAAGTGTTCACTAAGATGGACGTTCTTTTGAAGATGAGATGTTGCCCATAACAACCAATCAGATTCTGCTTATTTATTTAGCACCTTCTAGAAGACGATATATAGAATCTGATTGGTTTCTGTGGGGAACACCCCATCTTCAATAAAACTCCCATCCTAGTAAATGTAGTGTGGTATTGGTGTATTGGAGTGTGCTGTTATGTGGAAATATCATAAGGGTACAGTTGTATCTTCCCTGTTGTCTTGTGTGGGTGATAATGATCCTTAAAGGTAGCCTGGGTTCTCTAGAGACCCAGCTGTAACAGCCAGAGGCTTCACATGACAAACTCATAGGCAAGATGTGATAATGTCCACTATTGCCCGGTCCGAGGGCAGGGGGTGGGGCCAAATGATGCAATTCGTGTCTTTTAGCCCCGCCCCTTCACACTGTGATTTTATCCCCATCCTGACAGCATAACTAGGAAATATCCTAGTGAGTTTCCCAGAGCTTCCCTGAGGGCAGGTAAGTGTGTCCTACTGTAGGTTAGATGTATCTTGTGGACTGATTGTGTTATTTACATTGCTTTAATCTCACTGTATGATTACAGCTTGTTTGTAGGTGTCAATAATGGATCTGCCCCCCAGTGTACCAAGCTATGGACCTTACCCCACGGTGCAACAAACTCGCAACCTACTTCCTGTCGTCCCTCATGCGGGCCAAGAGTTTTACAAGTTGTTTTTGAGAGTGCAGCCAAAAGTCCTTGGGGTGAGTAAGTGTTGGCAGCAGTAGGTCATGTGCACTTACAGGAAGTGTTAGTATAAGGAAGGGGGGCCTTCAATGATCCTGGCAGGACAGGTGGATTCTGGGATATTCACCTTTATTACTCATATAATAATGTTTATAGCTGCCAGGTGAATTTAAGCGATGGGTGGCAGCCTATAGACCTATTCACCCTGTCATCCTATAGCATGTCAACCTTTTGATGTCGGCCTACTGACTGTCTATCTAGACACTGTAGATCTATCAATACACAACCAAATTGACTATATTAGCACAAAGTGGAGCTAAATCAGGGTTGCCGACTTTTCTAGTCTCCTCTCCGGGAGAAACACAGAGAGGAGACTTTCAGCAGCACTTAGGGGGTGGGGCTTGTGTGTGCCGTTATTAAGCCCCACCCCCAGGATGTAAAATAACCCGGTTTGCAGATCTCTGTAGAGGGGGCTGGGCTAAATTGAAGCAATCATGAAATTTTAACCCCGCCCCTTCCACAGAGACCGGCAAATTGTGATATTTAAATGCTGCAGTCAGAACAAGGGCGCCATGATCGGGGGCGGAGAGGAGGTCCCCAAGAATCCAGGAGGGAGCCTCCCAGCCATTCCGGGAGGGTAGACAACCCTGAGCTAAACCTTAGATAAAATTATATAAAATAATTACTATCTATCCACACAGCATCTCCTACAATGTCACTGTATTATATTAGTAGCAATACATATAATTTACCAGCTATAAATAGCCCTTTTTCTAGACACCATACTTGCCTACACTCCTGAAATGGCCGTGAGGCTTCCGATAATCGGGGCCACCTCTGGGCCCCCTGGAAAAGTTGACAAGTTCCACGGAATGGCGGCAGCATGCTGCACCCCACTCCCCCCCCCCCCCCACCCCCGGGGGGGGGGACAAGATGACACAAATTGTGTCATCATACACCCCATGCTGTGTTATGCCTCTAATATAGGCAATAAACAGCAGGTGACGTGGCCGCTATGATGCAATAGCAATGGCCACGCCCACTCATGCATTTATTTGAATTGCCCCACCCCTACCTCCTGGAGCTGGCTGCACTCAAAGTACAGGGACACACCACGAGGTGATACATATAGAGAAAATACAGTCTCTGTCTCCCATTGGCAGAAAGGGTGCTGGACAGGTTTATCATTTCCTACAAATGCCTGCTTCCCCCATCTTTTTTGTGTATGGGTACTCCTGGTGGGCACAAATTAAAATTACTCCAGTATAGACATATGTATTGGGGGTGGTGAAGGGGGGTGGGGTTGGGTGCAGAGTACCGTGGCTTTTTATGTTCTGTGGGTAACAAGTATACAGTACGATGGATGGGGGGGTAGGTTAAGTAATAAAATTATACAGGTAACAATGGCACGAGGTAACCATGTTTGTTGTGTTCTATATTTTGAATTCTAGGTGGTGCAGCTCACTCTGGTGAGCCTACAACTGTCCTTGGGTGCTATAGTAACCCTATCCTTAGACTACTTCGAGTCTGCAACTGCACTCAGTGGCATTACCTACTGGGCATCAGTGTCTGTGAGTAATCCCTCTATTGTTCCCAACCACCGGTTCTGAGCCTGACGTCAGCCACATGGCTTGTGAATTTATGTTATTAGCAATAATTTGATGTGATGTCAGCAATAATATAATGTGATGTCAGCAATAATATAATGTGATGTCAGCAATAGCATGCCATGTCTGTGTGTGCCAGCTGCATTGTGTTCTGGGACCCGGAAGGCCGGTGAATTGTAATCTGTGGCAGGGACAGCATAATTCCACATAAAGTAAATGTGAACATCAGGGTCAGGGTTTAGGGCAGCAGCAGGACTGATTAGATCCAGTCCAAGTTTTCCTAATCTGATGTGAATCATGTTTTGACTAATTAACAACACCTGTGGTTTCCTGTTAAATGTCTGTTCGGAGCCGAGGGTCAGGGTTTCCAACACCAGATAGTGGCTGGGCAATAGGCTTGGGGTATGGGAACTACTCTAGGGACCTCTGGAGTGATGTACCCACACTATTAGACCTGTATATTGCCTGACGGAAAACCTGCCATGCTGTAACTTGTGAATTGCCAAGCTGTTCACCGTGTATGCTGTCTGCCTGCTACCAATAAAGAAAAATACTTCTTGTATTCTTTTAAAATCAAGAAAGAAAATACATAAAGAGCGCTGCCCCCTGGTGGTGTTTGGATATAGTAAATACAAAATAAGGTAATGTGATTGAATATTTCGCAAACACAAAGTAATTATTGATATAGCAAACAGATGAATGTTATATGCAGAATTACAAATGTACAGGTAACCCTGGACAGTAGTGGAGGGAACAATAATCCATATAAAGTAAGGGGCTGATTCAGGTTGCGTTCCGAATGGTCAGTGTTTGAGCATGTGCAAACTCCAGCAGCAAATGGCTTCGGTGGGAGGGAGGGCCGGGGGTATGCAGGGATTGGCAGCAGCGGAAGAGCGTCCCCATAAAAATGCTGAGTGTTCCCCTGTAGAAGCAGGTGTGGCGATGCCTGTTTGGGGCAGGCGGCTGACGTCACATGACATCAGAGCCTGCCCCGTCTTCGGCGATGGAAATAAAAGTTAGTATAGACTGACTTTTATTACCGGAGGGGAGAGACATCGTTTGATGGACAGGGACCATTGGATGATTTCTCTCCCCTTCGGCCACACGACGGCAGCCAATGGTTAGTCCCGATACAGAGCTTCACTCCAGGGCCAGCACACTATCCCCAGAGTGAACCAATGTCCCATGGTGGGGGCAGTTGTGAGTCTCTCTGTCCCCTGGGAGTCCCCCTGTCACTTGCTACTTTGCTTATTCACAGAGTCAGAGGGACAGGGGGCGTGACCTTACCCTTGACGGCCTATTTCACGTGTTGACCTATTTAAGGTCGACCTTTAGTGGTTGATCTAACGTATGTCGACCTCAACCTTAACCCCCCCTCAAAATGGTCAAGATGGTGGTGGACTTTAGCAGGAAAACAAACGCCACGCTCCCGCTTGTTATAGTGTCGTGGGTTGACTCCTTCAAATTTCTAGGGTCAAAAATCTCCAGAGACCTCAAATGGGGACCCAACGTAAGCGCTGTTGTCAGGAAGGCTCAGCAGCGGATGTTCTTCCTGAGGCAAGTCAAGGAATTCAACATCCCCCAGGAGCTGCTACTTATCTTCTACACCGCCATCGTAGAGTTAGACCTATGCTCCTCGATCACAGTCTGGTATGGAGCTGCCAACGAGAGTGACAGACGGAGGCTGCAAAGGGTAGTAAAGTCAGCAGAAAAGATTGTTGGGCCGACTTCCCATCTGTCCAAGAACTAAACCTGTCCAGGGTCAAGAGGCCTGGTGGGAAAACTGTGCCTGATAAGCTGCACTCTGGCCACAAGCTGTTGGAAGCGCTTCCATCAGGAAGACGCTACAGGTCCATCCATCGACCAGAACGGCTAAAAGCTTCTTCACAATAGCTGTCTGTCAACTGAACAATGTCTAATGCGTGAAGGAATATTTAATGTTTCTACAGATGTAGCCGGCCTCATTCAGGCAGGGGCTGGTGGAGCTCCCGCCAGGGGGTGTGTGCACACGAGATGCTCACGCGCCCGTGGCAACAGAGCTCCCCACCAACGTCCACCGCCTCCCCGGCCGCCGCCGACAGTCCCCCTCGCCAGCCCGCCCCCCCCCCCCCCCCCAACCCGCTGCCACTGCCCAGCCACTGAGAGACTGGGACGCACGTGCACACACAAGTCCCAGTTCAATGGAGTCCCTGTCCGCCGGCGCTCGCCAGAGGGGACGTTCTGGCGGGCGCCGGGCAAAGATGACAGGGGCTCCATCTGTATGTTGAGCCTTATGCGCACTCATAGATACAGATGTAGTCGGCCTCATTCAGACAGGGGCTGGAGAAACTATCTCCAGCTGCCAGCTCCCGCCGGGGGCGCGCGCACCCGAGACGCTCGCGCTCCCCGTGGCAACGGAGCTCCCCGCTGCCGCCAACGGTCCCCCTTACCGCCCTGACACCCCCCCCCAACCCATCTCCTTGAAGCTGCCGAGAGACTGGGACGCGTGTGCACGTGAGACGTACGTGTGTCCCAGTTCAATGGAGTCCCTGTCCGCCGGCGCTAGCCAGAGGGGATTTTCTCGCAGGCGCCGGGCAAAGATGACAGGGGCACCATCTGTAGATGAAGTGCCCACTTTGGTCCTGCACGTTTAATGCTTGCAATGTATATTATGTATTGTCCCCTACATATTCTTGCTCGGTGATGCAATGTTAACGAAAACAAATTGCGAGTATCAGTGGCGTAACTAAGTTTTGGGCGCTCCCCCGCCATTAGGGGGGGGGCGCCCCCCCGCCAAGCACCCCCAATCCTCCGCCGCCCATGCAAACACCCCGCCCAATCCCCTGCAGCCTTACCTATCGCACTGGTCCCGGCGGCTCCATTCTTCTTCTGCTGAGGACCACCACAAAATGGCCGCCCCCATACAGCAGACAGTTTCAGAGAACTGTGTGCTATATGGGGGCGGCCATTTTGTGGTGGTCCTCAGCAGAAGAACGGAGCCGCCGGGACCAGCGAGATAGGTAAGTCTGCGGGGGATTGGGGGGGTGTAACTATAGCACCGCAGCCCCCGGCGCCCCCACGTGCACAGCGCCCCCCCGCGGTGGCGGGGGCTGCGGTGCTATAGTTACGCCGCTGGCGAGTATATCTGGCCAATAAAGTTGATTCTAACTCTAGTTCTAATAGTGTCGATCCAATAACCCACACCCTTCATACTTTAGTATTTTAGATGTTACTGTAGTCTCCAGTCATTTTAACTCTGCTGCTGGAAGCTGAATTTCAGCATGGGCAGACCCCCACTATCAGAACAGGGCCTAATTCGGCCCCTTCAGAGCCATGCTGAATCGCCCCATAATGACGTGTGTAACCAGTGTTTTCTCTCCCTACAGTATCTCATCTCAGGGGTCATATCAGTTATGGCTGAGATAAAACCTAGTCGGATGCTGGTGAGTCCCTGCCCCACACTCCCCATCCCCCACACGCCCCATCATAAACTTTCAGAGCATCCCGTTGTTGATTTTTTTTATATTTCTTTCAACAGGTCAAAGGGTCATTGGCTTTCAGTTTGATCAGCTGTGCGATCGCATTCATAGAGTTCTGCTTAGTCTGTGATGATTTCGCTCGACCTTGCTACTTTTATATATACGATTGTGATAGATTTCCAAATATGGTAAGTGGCTACTGCAGAAATATGAAATGTATATAATAAAATCAACTACTGATTATAATGATGTAATGACAGTTGGTCTGAGCCCTCCCACCAGTGTCAGTGATGTCACAACAAAGAGCATGGGGGCGTGGCAGTGATGCAGAGAGACAGTGGTAATGTAACAGGATAAGTCTCAATGTTCACCTAAAAAATGTAAGTAGGAAAATGACATCAGCTGGGTGGTTGGCCATCATGATGGGCTTATTATTATATGGAGGTCTACCAGAGTGGGTGGAGACAGAGATAAAAAAAAAAAAGTTTAATAGCCATACAAACAGTGGCGTAGCTACTTATTATGCGCCCCCCCCCGCCGCTAAAAAAAATTCGCCCCCACTCCCCCTCCCCTCGGCAGCCCCCCCCCATGCCCATACCTGCCCACCCGCTGCTGTCTGCGCGGTACCTGCCTGCCGTGCCGTCACGGTCCCGTAGCGCTGGCTCCTGCTGCTAATAATGAAACGTGACTCTTAGAAAATGGCTGCCACCATACTGCAGACAGAAAACTGCTCCACCCAAAGTGGAAATTGTATGTGGAGATAATTAATATCACCACCAGGTGGCGCTGCTCCACTCAATATACAGATGATAGTGAGTAAATAATTAAGAGAAATCCTTCTTCTAATAAAAATTATGGTACTCTTTACCTAGCACGGCGCCCACGATGTCCATCGCGGTCATCGGGGGTAAAAAATCGCGGGCATCGCGGCCATTGCATGCACTAAAAAATCGGGTGCGACGTGATGCCCGCGATTTCCCATAGGGATCAATGTTAAAAGTGTGATTGGACGTGATTTTACTGTTCAATGCCTCAATGCCCGCGATTTTTCCATAGGAAACAATGTTAAATGGGCCACAGAGCCCTAATAGTCCCCCTGAAGTCTGAAATGGCCCCCACAATTGTTAACGCCACCCCACGATCAACGTGAACCCGAAGCGTGGCGAGCGCAGCGAGCCCGCGAGGGGCGGCGGTACGCGTCCTCCGACCTTTTCATACCCCCACTATCCACGTCGGCGTGGAGTTGACAATAGAATAGTGTGGCGAGCGCAGCGAGCCACCGAGCCCGAAGCGTGGCGAGCGCAGCTCGCCCCGCCAGGGGACGCGGATACCTGTGAAGCCCGCGAAGGAACGCGTTTACCTGTGAAGGTATCCGCGTCCGCTCGCCACGCTTCAGGCTCGGTGGCTCGCTGCGCTCGCCACACTATTCTATTCTCAACTCCACGCCGACGTGGATAGTGGGGGTATAAAAAGGTCGTAGGACGCGTACCGCCGCCCCTCACGGGCTCGCTGCGCTCGCCACGCTTCGGGTTCACGTTGATCGTGGGGTGGCTTTAACAATTGTGGGGGCCATTTCAGACTTCAGGGGGACTATTTGGGCTCTGTGGCCCATTTAACATTGTTTCCTATGGAAAAATCGCGGGCATTGAGGCATTGAACAGTAAAATCGCGTCCAATCACACTTTTAACATTGTTCCCTATGGGAAATCGCGCGGCATCGCGGCCATCGCGTCACACCTGTTTTTTAGTGCATTTGATGGCCGCGATGCCCGCGATGGGCGCCGTGCTAGGTAAAGAGTACCAAAATTATATATCACAATAAAATGAAAAATTACACTCAAAAAAGGAACACTCAAGACATACAACATATAACACAAATGGCATGGGCTGGCTATGAGGCTGGTTAGGCTGTATTAATGCTATAATGAGACAGTATATCAAAGGCTTTCATTGAGCAATATTTACCAGTCCCGCATAGGTGTATAGGCACCGTTTCCTTTATCTGAGATCTGTATTATTCCTTTTACAGGTAATGCTGCTTACTCCTTTCCATAGGAAAACAGGCTCCCGGTGTAGGTGTCCACCATATAGTTTGCAAAGTCCATCAAGAGATTTTGTATTCCAAATAATGGGTAGCTGGTAAACCGGGCTTCAAAACGCGTTTCTCCGCCTCCTTGTACTCGGTGGCCCCAAAGGGCATGTCTAGTTCCATAGATGGAAAAATTGTGAAAAGAGATTGTGAACGTGGCACCTAGAAACATGGTGTGTAATTTAAAATGACATATCCAAATGTAGATGAGCCTCAAAGCAGTTAGTAAGAGCTACAATACTTGGTAAAGTGCTGGGAAATGGCGCTGATGATTCAATGTAAATGTATCTATCTCTCATTCCTTTTTTCCCAAAAATGTAACAGTAATGTGGGCTAGGTGACATGAGGGAGATTGCTAGACTAATGAGGGAGAGAGGGAGATTGCTGCTATTTCAGGGAGTCTCCTGCAGAATGCAGGAGGGTAGGCAACTATGATGTAACAGTGTAATGTGGGCTGGGTGACATGAGGGAGATTGCTAGACTAATGAGGGAGAGAGGGAGATTGCTGCTATTTCAGGGAGTCTCCTGCAGAATGCAGGAGGGTAGGCAACTATAACACAATTCTTTCACTCAGATGCACACACACACTCTAGGATCCGTGCGCACACACATACACGCACGCACACCTTTTTCATTCAGATGCACACACACCTTTTTTCACTTAGATGCACACGTGTGCACACACACCTTTTACTTGAAAATACACACAATTAAACAAAAACAACTCTCACTAAAAAGCTGTAAGCACATAAAATCATTGCTGTAAACATTTAAGACACCCCCTGGCACCCCCCACATGTGCCACACACAGAATGCAGCGCTGGCAGTGCCTACCTGCAGCTATCTCCCCAACGGAGTAAAAGTGTTCCTCAACCGGGATGCGGTCAATATGCTGGGGGTCGGATTCCCGGCGGTCGAAATACCGCCGCCGGAATCCCGACCGCCGGAATGCCGGCACATTGTCCCTCTATGGGTGTTCGCGACACCCATAGAGGGAGAATAAAATAGTGTGCCAAGCGTAGCGAGGCACCGGACCCGCTGCGTGGCCAGCGCAGCGAGCCTGCAAGGGGGGTGATACACAACCTCCCCTTGTCGGCATTGCGGCGGACGGGATTCTGACCACCGGCATAGGTCCCCCTCAACCAACCAGTTTTCAAAATGCATTGGAGGAGCTGTACACTGGAGCTCCCCCTGGTGTCAGCCAGCTGCTGACTCACTGGGGGAAATTTAACTGTGGTTGACACACAAAACTGTGAAATTCGCAGCTTTGTATGTCATAAAAGCACCACCCACCACTTGCACGAACGCCTATTCCGCATGCGAATGAATGATTAGCATAAACATCCAATTGCAGCCTTGCATGCGGAGACAAAATCATTACATAGCCGCCGACCATCGAATGATTTCTCCAGCGCTAGAAGATCTATGACACCTCTATGTCTTAGATCTACGTGCTCCCTGTACGGGAAGCGAGCGGGCAGCTGACATCCGCTGACCTCAGCTGCCCGCTCCGCGCACCCGCGTCACCGGCGAATTACCACGGGAATGGCCAGCATTTTCATGGGAACCCCTATGAAACACTGGGCGTTCCCACGAGCGCCACAACAGCCCCACGCCTCCCACCCCCCGACCGCACTGCTGTGTGCCATCAGCCAGTGAATACTCAATTCGCCGTGGCCATTTGCTCAATCTGGCTGCACATGCGCATAAGTGTTCACGCTCATGCGAAGTCACAAAACATTGCTCCCCTCTGCGAGCATGAGGGGAGCGTGTGGAATAGAATAAGGGCCGAAATCCCTTTCATCATTGTCCTCACGATATCCGCTCGACTATACCATGGTCGACCACTAGAGGTCGAAGGTAGTTAGATGTCTATACTTGATCTTCCACGTTTACATCTAACTAAACCCCGTCGACCTATAGTGGTCAACCATGTTATTGTTGACCTGTACCCTGTTAATTTGTTAATCCATAACCATTCCGGACGCGTAACTACTAGATTTGCGCCCCCATTTCGGCAGCACCCCCAAGTAACGTGAACCCCCCAACCCTGTCTTATCCCTCAATATTCTTTATACTTCTGTGGCAGGGAACCGCAGGATTTACTTGTCCAGCTCCCCCCTGGCTCCTGTTGAGAATGAAAACTGGCCATCAACAAAATGGCTGCCACTAATGGCAGACTGTTTTTAAGGATGCTAGGAGGAGGCCGCTGCAGGTTGCAGGGACTCATAATATGAATTCCAAATAAAGGCAATTTGCTTCAGTACTAAACAGTGAATGTGATCTCCATTGTAACATTACTAGTATTTAGACCAGTGGTGTCAAAACCGGTCCTCAAGATCTACTAACAGGTTCCCAGGCTACCTGTGGAATGTGACGGTTAGGAATGAATGCAGCACATGTTTGAAAATTTGGCAGACGGTAATGAGAGAATGAAAATGCATTTGGGAATCCAAGACAACTTCTAAGTAAGGAATCCCAAAGGAAGAATGTAAAATGGTTCAGGAAAGCCTAAGGACCTCACCTCACCTCGGGTTAAGGGACCTGGCAAATTGATGGGATCCTTAACTCCATAAACTTCTGACACAGGGTGACAACAGGGTGACAGCTGGGTCCAATAAGAATTCTGGCTTAGGTTGGTTGTACGCACAAATTGCAAAATAAGGCCAAAGGCCCCATCATAATAAGGAACTAGGTTGCGCCCTTAGTGGACTATTTTCTAGATGTTGATGTAAGCATCCTGATGTATGGACTGTTTGGACTATTTCCTGCATGTTTATAACTTTAAATATGTTTGCGATATTACCAGTGGCGGCTCCAGGGGTGGGGGGCTGTGGTACCGTTCAAAATTCAAATAGGGGAGCCACACCCACTGCCACCAACTGCCATTGCAGACTGACTCACTGGCAGTGGGTGTGGCTCCACTATTTGAATTTTGAACTGTGCTGCAGTCCCTTCTCTGGAGCCACTACTGAATATTACCAAAGTTAATTTGTGTCCTAGAGCACGACCTTTTCATACCCCCACTATCCACGTCGGCGTGGAGTTGATTTTATAAAGTGTGGCGAGCGCTAAGAGCCACCGAGCACGAAGCGTGGCGAGCGCTAAGAGCCCCGCGAGGGGACGCTGATACCTTCACAAGTATCGGCGTCCCCTCGCGGGCTTCACAGGTATCCGCGGCCCCTCATGGGGCTCGCTGCGCTCGCCACGCTTCGGACTCGGTGGCTCGCTGCGCTCACCACACTTTATAAAATCGACTCCACGCCGACGTGGATAGTGGGGGTATGAAAAGGCCGCTCTCGCCACGCTTCGGGTTGGCGTGGGTAGTGGAATTTACAAGGTCGACAGCTGTTGCATCGACTATTGGCATTGTGGACAGGTTTTAATAGTGTACCCCTAGACCCAGCTTAATCTTGCAAGGCGCCTGGATTCAGACATTTATGCGTCTGAATCCAGAAACCCCTGGCTTCTTAGCGGCTTGCAAGGCTCCTGGTTTCAGACGGTTTTGCGTCTGAATCCAGGCACCCCCCGGGTTATTAGTGGCTTGCAGGCAGTCTGGATGTCCACGGGGTGTACACTTTTGCATGCCCCCGTTGTCAGCGGTGCGCAGGGATGCCTATTTCACTGTGGAACTACAAGTACCACAGTGACCTGTCAGTGCTGATAACGTAGCTTACATAAGGAAAGCAGCCACGCACTGCTCTGAGAACAGCTAGAGCGGCACGCGCACAGTTAAACAGAGCGTCTGGCAGGCTGGCAAGTTTCATACACAGAGTGTGTGCGTGGCGGGGCCGTGAAACTACACAAGTACCTATGTTTCTTATTTAAAAAATTACACTCTGTCCCAATCTTTTTATAGGTAAAAAAAGTAGCCTTATCATTCTTATTTCTCGCCACGGTCGTGCAGTTTTGCATATCAATTTACCTGTCTACATTTGCCTGGAGATCGCTAAGACAGAAGCTTGACTTCACACCACAGGTAAGAGGCTCTGAGACATTCTAACCCTGGATTAGTGTTTATTGAAATGAGCTTCAAGTTAAGAAGCTGTGATGGTGATTCAATTAGATGTGATTTGATGACGATGCGATGATCGCTGCATCTAACGTCTTAAATTGTGAATTTTTTGGTTACACTATATAAGGGAATGCAGCTGCTATGGGGCCTAAAGTTGAGAGGGGTCACTTTTCCTGTCACATTTACTGTGTTATATACAGGGGTCATAGGTGTGCGCACATTGAGTGTTAGGTGTGCCCCACCCTTATGAACACCTCTGCCGCTAACAATACCAGCAATACCCTTAACCAAAGACTTTTGCTTTTTAGAACTGTATTCGATTTAAAGAAGCGCCCATCAATCATTTATATGTGTGTTTGCATTGTTAATTGTACTAGACCATTGTCATATCACTAAATACCTGCATCATCCATATATGTTTATGACTGTATTTGCATGTACTGTTACACAGAGTAATTAGAAGATTAAAACTGAAATAGGCAGGAAATTATGGTGCGGCTGAGAGACTTTTTATATTGTAGCGAGTGCCAATAGATGATGGAAGACACGACTGATTGGCGGTGTTAGACACGCCCAATAGGTGGAGCTATGCACACTCTTGACTGTGCACCCCCTAATAAAATGTGCTGCGCACGCCTATGACAGGGTGTAGCTACCATAGGTGCAGGGAGTGCAGCTGCTATGGGGCCAGAGCTGAGAGGGGCCACCTTCCCTGTCACAGTTACTGTGTTATATACAGGGGTTTAGCTACCATTTGTGCAGAGAGTGCAGCTGCTATGGGGCCCAGAGCTGAGAGGGGCCACCTTCCCTGTCACAGTTACATGTGTTATATACAGGGTGTAGCTACCATAGGTGCAGGGAGTGCAGCTGCTATGGGGCCCAGAGCTGAGAGGGGCCACCTTCCTTGTCACAGTTATATGTGTTATATACAGGGGTGTAACTACCATAGGTGCAGGGAGTACAGCTGCTATGGGGCCAGAGCTGAGAAGGGCCACCTTTCCTGTCACAGGTACATGTGTTATATACAGGGGTGTAACTACCATAGGTGTAGGGAGTACAGCTGCTATAGGGCCCAGAGCTGAGAGGGGCCACCTTCCCTGTCACAGTTACATGTGTTATATACAGGGTGTAGCTACCATAGGTGCAGGGGGTGCAGCTGCTATGGGGCCCAGAGCTGAGAGGGGCCACCTTCCCTGTCACAGTTACATGTGTTATATACAGGGGTGTAGCTACCATAGGTGCAGGGAGTACAGCTGCTATGGGGCCAGAGCTGAGAGGGGCCAATTCCCTGTCACAGTTACATGTGTTATATACCGGGGTGCAGCTACCACAGGTGCAGGGAGTGCAGCTGCTATGGGGCCCAGAGCTGAGAGGGGCCACCTTCCCTGTCACAGTTACATGTGTTATATACAGGGTGTAGCTGCCATAGGTGCAGGGAGTGCAGCTGCTACGGGGCCAGAGCTGAGAGGGGCCACCTTCCCTGTCACAGTTACATGTGTTATATACAGGGGTGTAGCTACCATAGGTGCAGGGAGTACAGCTGCTATGGGGCCAGAGCTGAGAGGGGCCAATTCCCTGTCACAGTTACATGTGTTATATACCGGGGTGCAGCTACCACAGGTGCAGGGAGTGCAGCTGCTATGGGGCCCAGAGCTGAGAGGGGCCACCTTCCCTGTCACAGTTACATGTGTTATATACAGGGTGTAGCTGCCATAGGTGCAGGGAGTGCAGCTGCTACGGGGCCAGAGCTGAGAGGGGCCACCTTCCCTGTCACAGTTACCAGTGGCATAACAATAACCCCGCAGACCCAGCGGCCGTGGGGAGGCACTGAGTAGGTGTGGGCACCGGGGGTCTGTGGGGCTATCGATGCTCTGCACTGCCCTGCTGCCTTATCCCGCTGGTGCTAGTGCTGCTGGCTGTTGCCGTTGCCGCCACCGGGTGTGTGGCCGGGATCCGCACATCTACTAGTCTGCGGTCCCGGCTCTCCTGGCTGGCTCCTGCAGTGCTAATGGAAAAATAAAACACACAAAATGTCCGCCCTCCTAACAGCAGATACTTGGGGCGGACATTTTGTGTGAGTTTGTTTTTCCATTAGCACTGCAGGAGGAGAGCCGGGACTGCAGACTAGTAGATGTGTGGTTCACGGCCACCCGGCCATACATCTGGCGGAGGCGGCAAGCAGCACCGGTAAGGCAGGGTTGGGGGAGGGGCTTAAATTTACCGGGGGGTATTTTTACTGGGGGGGGAGGCAGTTACATGTGCTATATACATTTTCACCATTAAGTGATACATAGGGGCCCTTACAAATATTTGCTATGGGGCCTACAACTATCTTGTCAAGCCACTGGGTAGAAGTGCAGGTATTATTTTGCATGCATGGTAAATATTCAAGATATTTTTTTAGCTTTGTCATAATGTACCAATACAAAATATTCCAACAGGAAAATGTAGCGCAATAGTGGATGATAAATGACACAATGGGCGGTATTCAATGTGAATACCGGCGACGTGCAGCGAATCCTGTTTAGGACTCGCTGCACATTCGCCACTGCTCGCTGCGTTCCGGAGCCTCGCCGGCTCCAGTATTCAACGAGTCAGGGGCTCGCTGCCCCTGACTGGCGAATTTGAGCTCCTGCGGCGGACGCCGCAGGGAGCCTGAGGACGGTGGCAGGCAGGGAGATGGAAGTGTCCCTGCCTGCCCCAGAACGTTTGTGGGGGGGAGGTGGGCTCCCCGGGTGCCAGGCAGCACAGGCTGCCCCCGGGGGGTGCCAGCAGGGGACCGGGTATATTCACTACACCCGATCATGAATATGTAATGATCGGGTGAAGTGAATATATGAATATCTAATGAGCGGCTCGGCTCCGGCCCCCTGCTGGCTGGTCTGTGTATAAAATAAAAAAAAATATATATATATATATTTTTTTTAATTAAATATATATTCATGTGCTTACAGCACATGAATAAAAATAGCATGCCCCTCCTCAGAATAAAATTCCAGATTTTTTGACACCAAATGTAAAAAACAAAACACTTTATTTTAAAAGTTCACCTTCTACTTCACCATAAAAAGATAGCGATTGCTACTCGGTGAATCATGGCGAAAAAAACCTTGAAATGTATTCGCCATCTGGTCATTGAATAGGGTGATTCACCGTTTTAGTCAGAAATTCACCTTACAGCACAAAATCGCCATAAAAACCTGGCGAATCAGCCTCATTGAATACCGCCCAATGTATTTACTGTATATGTGACTTTGCTCTATCTGTTCTGCAGATGTGTGTCATAAATAATGAGTATCGGTACACCATGACTACGGGATTTACCCAACCCATGCATGAAAACGGGAACTTCATTCCTGGCAAGACATCAATAATTGGAGTTTCATAAGAAGAAAATTCACAAGGACTTATCACTGTTCCTCTGTCAGACCCACAAACTAATGCCGAAACAAGACCTCTGAACTGTACTCTTACATATTAGTTCCGTCACTGAGTGAGACATTGCCCAATCGGATTCTGTTTATTATATTTATAAAATGTACTTTAAAAGCAACTTGTAAACTTCACTTCTATTTGACTATGTTATTGACACAAAATCCCTGGAATGTAAAAACCAAATCAAAATGTCACCTGCATCTCTTGGACAATCTTGAACTCGCTGCAATAACTTTGAAATCGAAATGTTTTTAAACGAAATCACACAAAAATAAATGTCAGTCTTCCAATTTACACAAGATGGCGCTCTGGGCAAAAATATACATGTCAAACTAAGCAATTGTTGTACTTATGTATTTGTCGGGTGCCCACTAAGCAAATAGCTTAGTAGGCTATTCTGCGTAAAAAAATCGCATCGCATCGCATTCGATCGCACCGCATATAAAATCGCATGCGATTTTATAGGGTGTGATGCCATTTAATTTAGTATACACTTGTATGACATACAAAGGGCTTTAGACACACCCCCACTATCCACGCCACCCCGAAGCGTGGCGAGCGCACCCACACTATCCACGCCACCCTATCCAAGCCCCAGTGTGACCAATATCAGGAAGCTGGGCAATGGAAGGAGGTGGCCACTCCCCAATAGAAAAAAATGACCAGGGGGTGTGAGCGGGCGTGAGAGCGATGACAGGATGCCGCTGCAGCTGCCTCTCTCCCCTGCTCAGCACATGACACTGGTAGCGCTAGCATATACCATTGCACTTTACAATAAGAATGAACCAAAAAGTCCAGTACTATAGATTTGAAATGGCGACAAATCATCTTTCCACGCTCGCCTGAGCAATAATATGCATATAAATACAGTGGAAATTGTAGCAATGGATTTAATTAGAGAGACTTTTATTAAAGAGCTATTTATAAAATGGTGTGCCTGTATTTATTGTTTAGACTTATAAATAAGCCTGTAACATGGAAGCTAGGAGCTGATTGGATGGCTGTTTATCACTCTCCATTTTATCACTTTTCGAAGCTTGATACATCTGTCCCTGAGTCAGTCATTCAGTGCATAATTAGGGAGATCTATGGAAGAGCTCATTAGGTATTTAGGGGGTTGGTTTATCAACATCTGCATCTGTGATAACATCTGTGATAACCACTGTGGTGGTCTTTGCTACCGTCTATGCATGTGCCATACTAAATCTTCTGCACATTTGTGAAGAGGCGTGCATGTGTACTCATACAACCTTACTCCACCTGCTCCCACCTTCATGCAGCTACTTAATATTATATTACTTAATATTGGCTATGTGTGCATACACTCTGGGATTGCCACAGCTGCCCCTGATTGGCCAGCAGTCCACAAGCCATGATTGGCTCATAGTTGCTGGCATACTTTCAATTGGACATCTGCCCCAGCTCCCTCATTGACACCGCCTTCTACATCCTCACAGACTCAGTGCTGATGACCAGAAGTGGATTGGGATGGAAATCCAGCTTGGGAAATTTCTGGAAACAGCTCTAATGGAGGTGTGGCCTGGCCTATTAAAGGGGTGGAATCCCTCATAGGGTCTGATTTCCAAAATGTGGCTCCCTTAAATGCCCACATTGCTAGCCTGCCACCTTCTACCCCCGAACACACCAACTCCACCATTCTGTCACCCACCTATGTCACCTATTGCCAATCCACCACTGCTGATGACTCCCATCCACTCCAGAACAGCTGAGAAACATCCCAGGGTCTTTTTTCCTTCTTGGTGGGCCATTACTAACCCGGGGCTAAGTGCTACACATTAGCTAACACATTTCAATCAGGCAAAGGTTTGATAGGCAGAAAGTTTTATCTAATTTTACCCCCTTAGGAATCAATTTTCAATAAACCTCTGTTTACTGGGCTACTTCATATAACTGTCACAGTTTCCAAACCACCCACATGTCACAAGTTCCAGGTCAATGCCGATCACAAAATGAAGGATGTTTATGAGGAAGACATCCTTATTGTACTTAATGCAGGTGTCGGCTTTGCAACTTCTAAGATGCCACCTCCACTCTTATGGGGCTGAAAAGTGGGTATTAGTGGCAATGTGGGGTTGGCGGTAATTTCAGGTTTTACCTGGGGTGCCGAGAAGCCTTACACCAGCCTTGACAGTAGCACTCAGACTGCATGTAGTGGCACTGATTCATGCTACCCCACATAGTAGTGGCCCTTATTTACATTCTGACACACCGTACTGCCCCTTATTCACATTACACACCCAGTAATGCCCCTTAATCATGTTATGCTACACAGTAGTACTTGTTATATATGTTCTACAACATTGAAGTGCCCCTTACACATAATGCCCATAGTAGTACCCTTTATTCACATACTGCCCACAGTAGTGCCCCTTGTACACATATCTGTTTCTACCACTCCAACAGCTCACCGATCATAGAACAATCTTAACTGTCCCATTGCCTGAAACTTGAAACCTTTGTTTGGAAGGAATCTGAAAATGGCTGGACATATATAGGTAAAGAAAGAAGAATCAACAGAGCTGGTTTATAAAAACACGCAATGTAATCAAATAAACGTTATCAGCTTGTCATGACACATTGGTTGTTTACAGTCTTCAACGTAATGTTATATATAATAACTGGTAGAATAAGTCAGCATTATATAAATCATTCATTGCAATTTGGAAGCCATAATCGTGGCTTGGAAGCCATGCTGCAACATCTTAGAAGATCTGTAACATACTTATTCATTATGCATGCCTCCCAACATTTTAAATGTTGGAATCGGGACTCTTGCACATGGCTCTCTGCGCCTCACGAAAAGGGGTGTGTCCTCAGCATAAGGGAGCACGGCTGATCCTGAGCCACGCCCCTATTTTGCTGTCACAATGGGGGCATGCCCGACTCTGCTAACAGACCAGCGAGTGACAGGGGATTCCCAACATACTTGGCAACTTACTTACAGACCACATACTTGATATAATTGACCTTGTGGAAGTCTTGCTAACAGCATGGCTCCCACAGATACTTTAATTGGATATTTAGTCACATGGTATGGCCCGAGCCCTGACTGAGTGACAGCTCAGTGGAGCTCGGCTAATCAGGAGAGCACTACTACGTGGCGCTCCCTGATTGGCTCCTGGTTCCCCAAGTGACAGCAGCCTCCCAGGGACCTGGCAGTTGGGAAAAGGGAACTCAGATGTATACATGGGTTTTCTTAATTTTGTTTCAAATAACTTGCAGGTTTTTTTTAAACCTTTATGCCTTCCTCACCTGAAGAGGACCAATCTACTCTGGGACATTGCCACCCATGGGTGGGATAGTAGGACAGTCTCCAAATAGCGGGACTGTCCCCTTGTAATTGGGACAGTTGTGAGGTATGTATATTCTGAGGTATAAGGTAACCTGGTCTCACCTTAAAGATATACCAGTTACAGAAAACAGGGGATGCCTCATTAGTGCACACCCCCCCCCCCCCACCCCCACCCCCACCCCCAAGCATCCAGTCTGCTGACAATTCCTCAGGGGAGGCCTTGGCGGAAACCACTGATGGTTAGAAAATCTCTGTTGGGGTTACAGATGAATCTTTAATTTAATGAACTTTAAAATATATGTACAGTAATTAGGGGACTACGTGAAAAAAAAAAGCTGGTTTGTTGCACCGTAACACTTCAAGTTCATAATAATATCGGGATTCACGAAGATGTAATCGAAAAAGTAATATGAGAATAGAATGATCATACAAAATATTTTCACAAATACAATAGTTCTCAAAGTACAATAATAAATTACAAGGAAATATGGGTTAGCTTTATAGAGGGTGATTCTGTGCAAACACATGCATGGCCCTCAGGGGCGCAGCGAGGGCGGAGCCGGTGGAGAATGGGCTCCAGGCGGCGGAGGATCACAGGGCGCCAGAGCCGTGCACCACCAGCTCGCCCGCTCCCTCAGCTCCCTGCCGCTATTTTCGCGCTGCCCCTTTTAAAATCAATAAAATGCGTCCTTGTGCCACTCGCTCCCACCCGTCGCTGGTAGGCTGACAGCCACGCTCATCAAGAGGTCGGGACTGAGGTGCCTGTCAGCACGGCAGGGGGCAGGATGTAGCTGGAAGAGCTGAAACGCTGCTCTGAATAAGAGGTGAGAGGGTGAGAGGGAGCGGCTGTCAGCTGTACACGCTCTGCTCCCCCCCCCCCCTCCATCACCGCGCTGACACACCTGGGTCAGCTTCCACTCTCACTCACCGGGCTCACCCCGCCTGCTGGCCGGTCACCCTGTATGGCAGAGGTCAGAGGCCATGCAGACTGAGTGCTTTCTAAGGAGGAGCTGGTGATGCTGCTACCGCCGCCACTGCAGGGAGCTCAGGGGTCTCAGGCCATTGCTGGTGAGTAATGCTGCTGAACATAATGGAGGAATCAGGTTTTTCCCTTCATTCTCGCTGGGTTCTTCCCCCTCAACCTATCATTCCCTCTGACCACCTTCACCCTATGAATTCACCTTCATCCTACCCTGTGTGCCCACATCACTCCTCTTTGTGGCCCCCTAACCCCCCCCCCCCCCCCCACGCCCAACTCACCCCTCCCTGTGACCACCTTAACCCTATGAAACCTCCTCATCCATCCCTGTGACCCCCTCAATCCTCTTTGTGCCCCTTAAACCTACCCTGTGCCCACCTCAATCCTTTGTGCCCCCCCTCACCCTACCCTGTGCCCACATCACCCTACCCTGTGCTCAGATCACTTCTCCCACAACTCACCCCCCCTGTGCCCAGCTCACCCCTCCCTCAACTCACCATGGCCCGTGCGCCCATGGGACCCGACAACTTTTTTGGGTCCTGATACAAAAGGGGGCATGACATATGGGGGAGGTAAGGCCAGACACCCTCTTGGTGTTTTTATTTGGGTGGTTGGGGGGGTGGGTGGGAGGTGGTGCCATAATGTACAATGGGCATTACAGTGTGTGGTATAATGTTAGGCCGTGCCCCCGTTTCGCAGCACAAGAGCCCCGCCTACTAAAATTGAGAGGGAGGGGCGCAAAACATGCCCTTGCTCCGGGCACCGTGGCACCTAGCTACACCACTGATGGCCCTTATTTGGAACCGACTGAGCATGTGTCTGAATTCCATACAGGCCCGTATTCTGGTTCACTTGCAAAGGAAAATTCCTTCTGAAATGGACAAAACCATGTGCACTGCAGGTGGGGCAGATGTAACATGTGCAGAGAGAGTTAGATTTGGGTGAGTTATTTTGTTTCTTTGCAGGGTAAATACTGGCTGCTTTATTTTTACACTGCAATATTACTGTAGATCTCACTTTGAAGTAAAACCCCACCCAAATTTTATTCTCTCTGCACATGTTACATCTGCCCCCCCCCCCCCCGCCCCCTGCAGTGCAGCATGGTTTTGTCCATTTGAGAAGGAATTTGCCTTTGTGAGCGAACCAGAATAAGGGCCACAGTCCAAACCTGCAGGAAAGTTACATTTCAGATGAAATTGCCTGTACTTTTAAAGCAGCAATCATTTACATAGCAAAACCAAGCTGTTATTTTCTTGTAAGTGATGGCTGCTTTAAAAACACGGTCAACTGCTGTCGATATTCCACATCTACGCCAACCCGTACCCTATTACTCTCTCCGGACTGTATCCAAAGTGACAATTAGGTGAGTGGGTGTTCTTTGACAGGAGACGAATAGGAAGTAAGCTTCTCTGGACAGCGACTGGGTGACGAGTATCAAGAGTATGGAGCATCTGTTACTCATATAAAGTCATGGGAGCGTCACAGACAGATCTCTTGCACCTAGCATGGGCTTGGGGCAACTGCAGATACTAGAACAGTGGGCGGGAGAGGCGTACTTGTCTACTTTTGAAAACTAGTTTCAGGGAGATTATAGTTGGCAATAACATTTTGCATAAAGCCCATTGAGGGGGCGTGTCATGCTCCACCCAAAGGGCGTGTCTAGTTCCATATATGGAGAGATTGTGAACGTGGCACCTAGAAGCGTGGGTGTGTACTGCTATATTTGAGTGGAATCTTTTTAAATGATTTATATCCAAATGTAGACGAGCCCCAAAGCAGTTAGTAAGAGCTACTATACTTGAAGTGCTGGGAAATGGTGCTGATGATTCAATGTAAATGTATCTATCTCTCATTCCTTTTTTCACCAACAATGTAGCAGTGTAATGTGGGCTAGGTGACGTGAGGGAGATTTCTAGACTAATGAGGGAGAGAGGGAGATTGCTGATATGTCAGGGAGTCTCCTGCAGGATGCAGGACGGGAGGTAACTGTGATATAACAGTGTAATGTGGGCTAGGTGACATGAGGGAGATTGCTAGACTAAGGAGGGAGATAGGGAGATTGCTGATATGTCAGGGAGTCTCCTGCAGGATGCAGGATGGGAGGTAACTGATATAACAGTGTAATGTGGGCTAGGTGACGTGAGGGAGATTTCTAGACTAATGAGGGAGAGAGGAAGATTGCTGATATGTCAGGGAGTCTCCTGCAGAATGCAGGAGGGGAGGTAACTATGATGTAACAGTGTAATGTGGGCTAGGTGACATGAGGGAGATTGCTAGACTAATGAGGGAGAGAGGGAGATTGCTGCTATTTCAGGGAGTCTCCTGCAGAATGCAGGAGGGTAGGTAACTATGATGTAACAGTGTAATGTGGGCTAGGTGACGTGAGGGAGATTGCTAGACTAATGAGGGAGAGAGGGAGATTGCTGATATGTCAGGGAGTCTCCTGCAGAATGCAGGAGGGTAGGCAACTATGATGTAACAGTGTAATGTGGGCTAGGTGACGTGAGGGAGATTTCTAGACTAATGAGGGAGAGAGGGAGATTGCTGCTATTTTAGGGAGTCTCCTGCAGAATGCAGGAGGGGAGGTAACTATGATGTAACATTGTAATGTGGGCTAGGTGACATGAGGGAGATTGCTAGACTAATGTAGGAGAGAGGGAGGTTGCTGCTATGTCAGGGAGTCTCCTGCAGGATGGGAGGTAACTGTGATATAACCGTGTAATGTGGGCTAGGTGACGTGAGGGAGATTGCTAGACTAATGAAGGAGAGAGGGAGATTGGTGATATGTCAGGGAGTCTCCTGCAGGATGCAGGCCGGGAGGTAACTGTGATACTGTATAACAGTGTAATGTGAGCTAGGTGACGTGAGGGAGATTTGTAGACTAATGAGGGAGAGAGGGAGATTGCTGTTATTTCAGAGAGTCTCCTGCAGAATGCAGGATGGGAGGTAACTATGATGTAACAGTGTAATGTGGGCTAGGTGACATGAGGGAGATTTCTAGACTAATGAGGGAGAGAGGGAGATTGCTGCTATTTCAGGGAGTCTCCTGCAGAATGCAGGAGGGTAGGTAACTATGATGTAACAGTGTAATGTGGGCTAGGTGACGTGAGGGAGATTGCTAGACTAATGAGGGAGAGAGGGAGATTGCTGATATGTCAGGGAGTCTCCTGCAGGATGCAGGCCGGGAGATAACTGTGATATAACAGTGTAATGTGGGCTAGGTGACGTGAGGGAGATTTGTAGACTAATGAGGGAGAGAGGGAGATTGCTGTTATTTCAGAGAGTCTCCTGCAGAATGCAGGAGGGGAGGTAACTATGATGTAACAGTGTAATGTGGACTAGGTGACGTGAGGGAGATTGATAGACTAATAAGGGAGAGAGGGAGATTGCTGTTATTTCAGAGAGTCTCCAGCAGAATGCAGGAGGGGAGGTAACTATGGGAGAGGCTTGTAGGTGAGTTTTTATGCAACATAGTTTGGTGGCTTGTTGCATAGCAACACAATAGTAAATACAATGCCACCTTCATACGGAAAAGAGGGCTCAAAAACAACCGGCACAGAATCACTTTCATATAATTGCACTTACTAAGAACTCCTTTGAATGAACTCACAATCTAAACTTTTCATCCTACCTTATCGTTCGATGTATCCAACTGCAAACAATTGGGACAAGGAAATCGGATTTCCGTGACCTGTCAACATGTATTTATCAATATTGAACCAGCTGATAAACCAGATGTAACGGGTCAATACCCCAAAAAAGATATAAGTACCTGGAGACTGTATCAAAAGGAATAACAATCAGCAAGCCGAATCCTGATCAGAATATATATATATATATATATATATATATATATATATATATATATATATATATATATATATATATATATATATATATATATATATATATATATATATATATATATATATATATATATATATATATATGCAATTGGGTTGGCTTGAAAGAAGGAGACCTGGCTGGCTTCTCAACATGTCAAGAGCAACTTTATTCTCGTCATCAGGATACAACAATGAAACAATACAGACATTATATAGCCACATCCCATGTATAATCAAGGTAGAACAGCTCCACCCCACTATACACCTGGGTAGGAGTTAATTCACAGTGAAAATAAACCTGACATGTCAGACAATGCTTAACTATATTATAAAACCTAAATAAATACATCTTCAAAAAAGTAAAAAAAATGTATACAAGACAAACACCCAAACAATGTGTACTTATGTATATAACAGACATCAAAATAATATCAAAAGAAAATGATATATAAAAGACATTGGAAACACATCATTTTAAAAGACAATCACAGAGTCCATATAATTTCTTGACTTCAGTGACCTCTTGTGGAGAAAGATGAAAATGGCGCTTTAGTTATATGGTCCTTCTGCAGCAAAGGTTCATTAATGCATTTAACAACCTGTTACAGAATTTTATATTTTATATTTCTAAGAATACACTTAAACCCAAATTCTCATTTAAGCCAATGGGGGACAATGTTTTTAGAAAAAATATCCACGCCGTCAAATGAAGATGACCTAAATCTGGGAAGATGAAGGGTCCTTGGCTGAGAAGGTCGTCTTGAAGAGGCAGGGGCCACTCGTCTATCAGCAGTGCTGTCAGATTGGGGTACCAAGACAGATGTGGCCAGTCTGGTGCTACCAACAGAGCCATGACTCCCTCTCTCCGGATTCGTTGAAGCACTCGAAGTATCAACGGGAACAGTGGAAAGAGGTACACATACTGGAAGGGCCTAGGAGCAACCATCCACCCCTTCTGCTTAAGGGTCTCGCGTTCGCGCGAAGAACCAGGGGAGCTGAAAGTTATGGCAGGATGCCATCAGGTTCACTTGAGGACAGCCCCAGCGATGGAGCAACTTCTGGAAGACCTGAGGGTGTAAGCACCACTTCCTCTGATGTACGTCCTGTCGACTGAGAAAGTCGGCCTCCCAGTTTTCTACTCCATGTATGAAAATGGCCAACAGGGCCAGAGCGTGGGCCAGGGCCCAAAGCAGGATCCTGCTGACCTCCTTCATGGCCGCGCAACTGCGGGTGCCTCCCTGCTTGTTGATATACGCCATGGTCGTGGAGTTGTCGGACTGGACGCGTACGGCCTTGCCTTGGAGGAGAGGTCTTGCCTGGAGAAGAGAGTAATAGACGGCTCGGAGTTCCAGTCCGGTCATGAAAAACCTGTTTGGTGGAGACAGACTGAAGTGAATCTTGTAACCTATGGTCACAAGATCTCTTACCCAGGCGTCCTGACAGGACTGGAGCCATATGGGACGAAATTCCGCAGACGAGCTCCCACCCTGGGATCCCCCAGTTGGGATGGAGAACCGTCATGCAGTAGGCTTGGTAGCCTTTGGGTCCAGTGTGGTTGTAGAGGCGCCTCTGCCGTGACCTCTGGAACCCCGGTGAGATGGAGCATCCCCTCTGGATCGACCTCTGAACCTGCCTGAGGGACGAAAGGAAGACACCTGGGCGGTTCTTCGAGATGGGGATGGAGCTGCAGAAGGGAGGAAGTGTGACTGCCCGCCTTTAGCCTGGAATATCCATCTATCCAGTTCTGGTCCGAACAGGAGCTCACCATTGAAGGCCATGGATTCCACTGCCCGCTTAGATTCAGCATCCGCCTGCCACTGGCGAAGCCAAAGGGCTCTATGGGCCGAAAAGGACAGTGCAGAATTCTAGCTGTAACTATACACGTCCGAGGACACATCCATCAGAAAAGTGGAGGCATCCTGGATCTGTTCAGACAACTGCATAATAGTAGCAGGGTCTGAGCCCTCACGTATCTCAGCCGAGATTTGTGAGGCCCATACACCGATGGCCTTGTTCACCCAACATCCGATCTGCGCTGGACGCTGCATCACGCCGGCTGCAGAGATGTCTTTGAGGATGGTAGCCCCAGGAACCGGAAGGACAGTCTTTTTAGACAGTCGCGACACGGATGAATCCACCGCAGGGGGATTTCTACTCTCTTCCGGCCTTCCGGCAGTAGTGGATAGTTTTGCAAAAACCGTTTAGGGGTCTGAAACCGTTTGTCTGGATGTTACCAGGCCTCGGTAACATGATCATCCAAATCATCCGTCGTGGGGAAGTCTGGAGACAATTTTTGCTTTTTTCCCAAAAAGGGACGGACGGGTAGGAGTGTCAACTCCCTCCGTCACATTACAAGCAACCTTGACCATTTCGATCAAGTCCTCAATCCCCTGAGAGGGTTGAGCAGTGTCCTGTGTGTCATAAGCAAACATCCTGGACATCCTGCATGTCGTCCCCAGGGGGTGCAAATTCTCCCTCCTCCAAATCTGGCACATCGTCAGAACCCGGGGAGTTGTGTAATGGAGAGGGCTCCTTTGCAAAGGTGGGGGGTGTCTTGAGGAGGAAGGGCGAGGCTCAGCTTGCCCTGGACCCAAGGCTCTAGTGAGGCTATGGATGGCAGAGGCTAAATCACTCTGCTCGCTCCTAGAGGTCTCTCTTGCTGAGATTGTGATAGCTCAGAAGACAAGCGAGACATGACCTCTGTAAGCTGTGCGGTCCAGAAAGGGGGGTCCACAGGGGTTTGTGACAGGGGGATTTACAGTGCATTTATCACAGTAAAGAACCCCTGGGGATGAAGGTGTAAATTTAGAATTACATGTCTTACAAGCAATTCTCTTGGAGCTTCCCCCTGCCATTGTTATAAGTCACAGAGTTTCCACACACTACCACACACCCAAGGGAGAGTAGGTATAGAAGATCCAGCTAGAAGGACTGGATGGGAGAGACAGTGAAAGAAAGGAGCTGCCACAGGGTCTAAACAGCGCTATGGTATGTACGAGCAGGGCGCGCTATAGCCCTACAGTTGAAACACAGCCCAACTATCTCTCTCTCAGCTCTCAACCCCCCACTGTAACTCACAGCACCGGGAGAGCTGTAGCAGGACGGTCACCAGGAGAAGGAGTGTACTTGCAGCTTTTGGTGGAGCATGCAGGGGTACAGGAGAGCCTCCGGCAGAGTTATAGTAGCAGCGCCAAGTACAAAAGATGGCCGCCGCCTGTCTGAGAGTGCCGGGGTTAGCCGGGGCTGCTGGGAGTACCACGTAGTAGCTCCGCCTCCTGCCCAGCAGCACTGCTTCTCCCTGGTGCCAGGTTTAAACACTGCTAACAGCCGCCTTTCAAGCCCTGACCACCGCCGCTAACGGCGGGGCAGGGAATACTCACCAGCTGCAGCTCTGCCGTCGGCGGTGAGGCTGTGGGAGGATCGCGCCGCGTGCTTTCGGGCGCAAACCTTGGCAGCGGCTGGCTCCCTCCGGCAGGCTCCCACGTAGCAGGCAGATAGTGCAGCAACTATCTGCCTGTCCTCTTCGAAGCACAAATGCTCAGTTGTAAAAAAAAAAAAAAAGATCTTTAAGTGCTCTGAGAGCAAAAGTGTGTCCGCTCCCTTGCGGGCACAAACTATGACTGACCTGTGAGGGGAAGTAGAAGGGGAGGAGTTAGCCACTCTTTTCTTTTATTTAAAGTGCCCATGCTCCCCAGTGTAACTCCAGTGACACCTAGTGGATGAAGGAGAAATATATAAAGATATTTTGCTTGCCTCTCCCCTGTGATGTAGTTTATTTCTCAGGAGGATACAGAAATCCGACCATCTAGCGTAAAGCCCCCCATTACATTTATATACCTTCTGTAACCACTAACTATGGGCACAGTCAGCAAAGGTATTTTTACATATAAGGGATTACGCTAACTATTTAAAAAACACATTCATATATGGATAACAAGTCTTCTGTACGTTCTTCAGTTTCAACGGCTGTCTTACTTCTCTAAGCTACGTTATCAGCGTAGGTCATAGGCTGCCGTGAACTACGTTGTCAGCTTAATGACTAAGCGGCAGCCCAGCGCTGACAGGTCATTGTGGCACTTGTAGTTCAACAGAGAAATAGACACCCCGGAACACCGCTAACAAAGGGAGCATCTAAACTAGACACCCCGGCCCTCTGCTAACAAAAGGTGCGTCAAAAATGTAGACGCTAGAGTGGGGTGCAGCATTATTACAAAAAATACACAGACCAAAAAAATGTGAAAAACACTAGTAAACATGTCGACAATGACACTTGTCGACGTAACAGCTGGCGACCTTGTTTAATCCACGCCAGCCCGAAGCACGGTGAGCCCCGCGAGGGGACACGGTGCAAGTCCTACTGACCTTTTCATACCCCCACTATCCACGTCAGTGTGGAGCCACGCTTCGGGCTCGGTGGCTCACTGCGCTCGCCACTTTCTAAAATCAGCTCCATGCCGACGTGGATAGTGGGGATATGAAAAGGTCGGTAGGACGCGTACCACGTCGCTCACCAGGCTTCGGGCTGGTGTGGAAAGTGGGGGTGTTTCAGGAACACATTCACACCTGAGACAGTAATGACGACATGTGTTAACTGACTGACTACGCCACAACAAGACGCTGTTGCTGACCGAGTAGCTACGATGACTACGCTAGTCACGGGAACACTACGCCGATTTTGACGGGATGCTTACGCTGACTACACTATGCTACTTCTGACTGACTACGCTGACACAAGGCCGATTCTGACAGGGACGCTACGCTAAGTATGTAACTGCCGCCGTGAAACTAAACAAGTACCGGTTAATCTACAGCTGTTGTTTGTTAGTCTTTGATTGACAGGAACAGAATATGCCTTTGATGAAGCCCTTGAAAATTAATTCTCCATTGCCGAAATCAATATAATACAAAGTCCGGTACTTGTTTCCTAGCACGGCGCCACCGATTTGAATTGTATGACATCGGGTTGGAAAAATCGGTCGCATCACATGCAACCAAATCGCATGCGATGCGACCGATTCGACCCGATTTTTACATTGGACCCAATGTTAAATGGTCCCTGAGACCCGATTTGACATTGGACCCAATGTTAAATGCCCCCCAGACCAGATTTTTAATTGCATACCAACCCTGATGGGTAATTACTATGTCAAATGCCCCCACATTGTTAACGCCACGCCACGATCAACGTCAACCTGAAGCGTGGCGAGTGCAACGAGCCCGCGAGGGGTGGCGGTACGCGTCCTCTGACCACGCCGACGTGGATAGTGGGGGTATGAAAAATACCCCCACTATCCACATCGGCATGGAGTTGACATTATATAGTGTGGTGAGCGCAGTGAGCCGAGCCCGAAGCGTGGCGAGCACGCTTCGGGCTCGGTGGCTCACCACACTATATAAGTAAACTCCACGTCGACGTGGATAGTGGGGGTATGAAAAGGTCGGAGGACGCGTACCGCCGCGTTTCGTGTTCACGTTGATTGTGGCGTTGCGTTAACAATGGGGGGGCATTTGACATAATAATTAACCATCAGGGTGGGTATACAATTAAAACTCGGGTCTGGGGGGGCATTTAACATTGGGTCCAATGTAAAAATCAGGTCGGGCGCATCGCGACCAATTTTTTAATTGTATAGAAACTTCTTTAAAGCCCGAAAATCAGGTCAGTCGGGTCTGATCGGGTCCCATCACATACCTTAAGTTATGGTATGCGATGAGACCAGACGGGCGCCGTGCTAGGAAACAAGTAACCAAAGTCCATCTTAACGTCCACCTGGAAAGGCCTGAGGCCTGTACTGGAGTGGGAAGCCAGCGCCGGAAGCCACGCCGACTAGACCACAGATAAGAATCACGGCACAGTCAGTCACATCCACGGAGATGAAGTAAGTAGCCACCATTTGGTTTTTTAAAGAGATTTTATTGATTTTAGAAACATAGAAAACATAAGAAACCAAAATCAGGATGGACATGAATATGGAGTCACATTGCACCAATCTATACAAGGCACATGTACAGCGTCACATAAACCCTCAAACACTTAATGACATTAAACAAAGACACAATTCACTAGAAAAGACATTGGGTACTACCGTGTCATGCCACAGCAGGGCTGGTGCCAGGAGGCTAGATGTCCTGTGTGTGGACACATCTGTAGATGTGATCACAGCGCTGCCCAATCAGATCTCTCAGAAATACGACTGGATGTGCACTGTGATGTACTCTGCTGATTCTATGCAAATGTGACCAAAAAAGAAGAGAGTTATCTATGGCTCAATCCTCAATATACAATATTCTTGATTCTATATAGTGTGGCGAGCGCAGCGAGCCCCGTGGATTGCTTTACATGTATTCCGAATCCGCTTGCCACGCTTTGGGCTATATAGCTCCACGCCGACGTGGATAGTGGGGGTATGAAAAAGTCAGGACGCATTCCGCCGCAGCTCACCACGCTTTGTGGTGGCGTGGATGGTGTGTGTGTGGGGGGGGGGGGGGGGGGAGCGGGGGAAGTGTCTATAACCTCTTTGTATGACATACAATCATATTATTGTATAGCTAATGTAATGGCATCGCACACCCTATAAAATCGCATACGATTTGTGGCAGGTGCGAAACGATCCCCTGGGGCACACAGAGCAGTGAATAATACCCCTTTCAGACAGAAAAAAAAAGACCCGGGAATTTCCCTGCTCTTGCCGTGTCGACCCGAGTTTTTCTTCCGTCTGAAAGGGTCAACACAGGTCTAAAGTTCCGGGACTTCGACCCAGGTATTTACCTGGGTTTTTCCCGGGTGTGTATTCCAAAAACCCGGGTCGCCGGCTGTCTGAATGGAAACGACCCGGGTTTTGGGGATTATTACACATTGTTAGGCACTGATTGGCTCTCCTGGTGGGGTGCTGGCTGATGGGTTGTGAGGATAGGCTTCTCTGATTGGCTGGGAGGGCATGGCAATAGAGCTGGCCTCTAAGGTCATTAGGGAGCTGAAAAAAGGATAGCATAGCCCACTGGTAGAAGCAAGAGGTGGGAGCTGCTGGCAGTGAGAGGGGAGGAGGATATCGGAAACAGATGACTGGGACAGTCAAAGATGCCACAGTGTACTCAAACATTGCAAATATACTGACAGCCATGTGAGGTAACATGTACCTTCCAGTATATAAAAACAATAAAACTTGTTTACAACATATCCTTGTGTCATGCCATGGTTAATGCAATGCAGTGAGCAGTCACCACCCACTTTTGATGACCTCATCTCTGTGTGCCTTTAAAACTGTCCTATTCTTATGACACACAGAGTTTTGCTGGAAAAATCCAGCTTCTGTGTGAAAGGGGTCGACACGGGAAATACCCGGGTTTTTGCTCCTGTGTGAAAGGGGGTCAGCCCCTTGCTGCCTAGTTGTACCCGAGTTTTTGTATCCGGGAAATACCTGGGTTTTTGGGATTTTTCTGTCTGAAAGGGGTATAAATTACATTTAAAAAAATCGCATCGCCCAACTCCAAAATGGGCCATGCGATGTGATTTCCCTGCGCAGAATAGCTCACTAAGCAATTAGCTTAGTGGGCGACGTGCTAGGAAACAAGTACCCTATATCCCAATGTCTGCAGTGTCCTACTAGGGATGGTAGCAACTACTATTTACCCATTTTTAGCCTATATTGGCTTATTATTACTGCACAGTTTTTATTCTGTTTATTAAATATTTCTCATACTATTATGTGCGACATATTATTTACCGGTACTCTTTACCTAGAAGGGCGCCCACGATTTTGATCGTGGGCATCGTGAGGTAAAAAATCGCGTCGGTCGCGTCGTATGCGGGCTAAAGATGCCCGGACGCGACGCGACCGACGCGATGTTCACGATTTCCCCATTGAAAACCATGTTAAACATGGACATCGCGTCGGTCGCGTCGCGGCCGGCCATAAATGTGCACACGATGGCCGCGACGCGATGCCCACGATTTGCCATAGGAATCAATGTTAAAAGGCCCGATGGACACGATTTTCATGTTAAATGGCTGAATGGACCCGATTTTTCCATAGGAAACAATGTTAAATGGGCCTTAGAGCCCAAATAGTTACCCTGAACTCTGAAATGGCCCCCCCAATTGTTTACGCCACCCCACGATCAACGTCAACCCGAAGCGTGGCGAGGGCAGCGAGCCCACGAGGGGCGGCGGTATGCGTCCTCCGACCTTTTCATACCCCCACTATCCACGTCGGCGTGGAGTTGAGAATAGAATAGTGTGGCGAGCGCAGCGAGCCACCGAGCCCGAAGCATGGCGAGCGCAGCGAGCCCCGCGAGGGGACGCGGATACCTTCACAGGTAAACGCGTCCCTTAGCGGGCTTCACAGGTGTCCGCGTCGCCATGGACACCTGTGAAGCCCGCGAGGGGACGCGTATAGCTGTGAAGGTATACGCGTCCGCTCGCCACGCTTCGGGCTCGGTGGCTCGCCACACTATTCTATTCTCAACTCCACGCCGACGTGGATAGTGGGGGTATGAAAAGGTCGGAGGACGCGTACCGCCGCCGCTCGCCACGCTTCGGGTTGACGTTGATCGTGGGGTGGCGTAAACAATTGGGGGGGCCATTTCAGAGTTCAGGGTAACTATTTGGGCTCTAAGGCCCATTTAACATTGTTTCCTATGGCCACATCGGGTCCATTGAGGCATTTAACAGTAAAATCGCGTCGGTCGGGACATTTAACATTGATTGCTATGGGAAATCGGGTGCATTGCATCGCGGGTACATTTATGGCCGGCTGCGACGCGACCGACGCGATTTTCATGTTTAACATGGGTTTCAATGGGAAATCGCGGGTATCGCGTCGGTCGCGTCGCGGCCAGACATAAATGTACCCGCGATGCCCGCGATGGGCGCCCTTCTAGGTAAAGAGTACCTATTTACCTACTAGCGCAGTCACCTTTTTGCCTGTATATGGAGCAGAACAGAACTTGTGCCCAGGACAGAGGGCCTTATTCTAGTTCACTCTTTCTGACAAAATCCTTCTCAGATGGACAAAACCATGTGCACTGCAGGGGGGCAGATGTGCAGAGAGAATTAGATTTGGGTGAGTAATTTTGTTTCTGTGCAGGGTAAATACTGGCTGCTTTATTTTTACACTGCAATATAGATCTCACTTTGAAGTAAAACCCCACCCAAATCGAATTCTCTCTGCACATGTTACATCTGCCCCACCTGCAGTGCACATGGTTTTGTCCATCTAAGAAGGATTTTGTCAGAAAGCGTGAACTAGAATAACCCCCACAGTCTCCGGTGTCCCAGTCACATTGCATTGTGAAGGAGATGCATTTCCATAAAAAAAAAAAAAAGATACCAGACTTTAGAAGATTCACATGCGAACTGAAATACCAAGAGGAGATGACTGCAGCAAAGATATATAAAGACACATCTGTCATATCAAGTACACACTCTTTAAATGTATTCATGACTAATTGTATCATTTACATTAATAAAAGGATCTTTAGAATAGAGCCAAACTCTGTTGAGTGTTTGTCATGAGTGAAGTCTCTGATGTCTAACAAGTTTTGATTTCTGTGTAAAACATTTCCCACACTCAGAACATGAAAACGGTTTCTCTCCTGTGTGAGTTCTCTCATGTATAACCAGAAACGATTTCTGTGTATAAGATTTCCCACACTCAGAACATGAAAATAGTTTCTCACCTGTGTGAGTTCTCTCATGTAAAACAAGTTCTGATTTCCGTGTAAAACATTTCCCACACTTAGAACATGAAAATGGTTTCTCACCTGTGTGAGTTCTCTCATGTGAAACAAGTTCTGATTTCCGTGTAAAACATTTCCCACACTTAGAACATGAAAATGGTTTCTCACCTGTGTGAGTTCTTTGATGTATAACAAGACCTGATATATTTGTAAAACATTTCCCACACTCAGAACATGAAAATGGTTTCTCTCCTGTGTGAGTTCTCTGATGTGTAACCAGAACTGATTTCCATGCAAAGCATTTCCCACACTCCGAGCATGAAAATGGTTTCTCTCCTGTGTGAGTTCTCTCATGGAAAACAAGTTCTGATTTCTGTGTAAAACATTTCCCACACTCAGAGCATGAAAACGGTTTCTCTCCTGTGTGAATTCTCTCATGTATAACCAGAAGTGATTTCCGTGTAAAACATTTCCCACACTCAGAACATGGATATGGTTTTACACCTGTGTGAGTTCTCTCATGTATAACCAGAAGTGATTTCGTTGTAAAACATTTCGCACACTCAGAGCATGAAAAAGGCTTCTCACCGGTGTGAGTTCTCTGATGTATTGCAAGATGAGATTTATGTCTAAAACACTTCCCACACAGAGAACACCTAAACGACGTCACCCCCGTGTGAATCCTCTGATGTTTTACAAAGTTGTCCTGAGTTAAAAAACACCTGCCACACTCGGAGCACTGAAATACTGAATCACGTCTATGACCTGTACTATGTGTCATATTGCCCGAATTACAAGGAGGACACTCGTCATGGTGAGACGGACCAGGTGATGCATCTGCACTGTACAGTACTGGCCGTGTAATGATGGGCACAGGATTGTCTTCTGTAACAGCTTGTGTAATGTTCTCCCCTTCTATTTTATCATCTGGAAACAAAGTGAGATGTTCCTCAAAGGGATTCCTGCTTGTGCGTCCATCTGTGGGAAATACATAAATCACATTGGGGACATTATTATATATGTAAATGAATCCATATCAATAGGCTACAACCACTGTACACACACACATATCTATATAACACTTCCTGAGGCGGCACTCATAAATGTAGTAGTACGTTTATTTATAAGGCGCCACAAAGTGTCCGCAGCGCCGTACATAGCAAAAAAAAACTAATTACAAGGTAACGTACAGGGTGTGTTGATAAAATACAGCATAAATAGGGGTATAGCTGGTAGAACTAAAATCAGCATCAGTTCCTAAGTAGGTGTCGAAATTGTTGAGGAGACTGAAGATGAAGTAGAGTAAGGGAAGAACAGGACAGGAGCACTGATGAGGTAAAGAGGTATACGGCCTACACACATGCCGATATTAAGGCATTTTCTAAGCGATTTTGCTTAGTTTGGCAAAGTCGCTTAGAAAATGCCCTCACATCGGTGTATGTGTGGGGGCTATATCGGCAGCAGTCCCCGCACGTCTCTATCGCTGGCCGAGATTGATGGACAGTGTCCATCAATCTCGGCATCGGCAGGGTTCTCCCACCGGAGAACACTGGCGCTGTCTGCTCGCTTAGCACACAGAGCTGACAGCTCGCTCTGTGTGTGGGCTGTCAGCTCTGTGTGCTATGCGATAGCGGCGCAGCACAGCCCGACCTAGCATAGCTAGGTAGCCCTGCACACATCGCTATGTGTGTAGGGCCCAGTAGGGTGAGTACGTGAGGAAGGAGGGCCCTACTCATAAGAGTAAGCAGACCAAAAGGAGGTGGGTGGACGAACGAAAAACAATAGGATAAGTAGGAACGGTTGGAGGGGTAGGGTAGGCAGGATAGGAGGAGCAAAAGAGGTTAGGAGGAGGAGGGATATGCTAGTTGGAAGAAGTGGGTTTTGAGGGAGCGCTTGAAGGAGGTAAGGGAATCAGAAAGCCTGATGGGTGGCGGGAGGTTTTCCAGTGCAGGGGGGCAGCGCGAGAGAAGTCTTGGACACGGGAGGAGGTGATTAGATGAGAGGTCAGTCGGCGGTCAGCGCTGGAGCGCAGAGGACGGGAGGGAGTGTGGATAGAAATCATTGAAGAGAGGTAAGGAGCGGAGGAGGAGGAGAGAGCCTTGTAGGTGGTGGTGAGGAGTTTAAAGAGAACTCGGAAAGGAATGGGGAGCCAGTGAAGACAGAGGGGGGAGGCGGAGGTAGAGCGGCGAGAGAGGAAGATGAGACTAGCAGCAGCGTTAAGAATGGATTAGAGAGGGGCGAGGCGGGTGAGAGGTAAATCAAACAAGCCGGTGCCCACCAGTGTGTCAGCAACAAGCTGTAATAAAAGTGTGCTGTGTGCTCGCGATGCTTCGGGCACAGTGCGTCGCTGCGCTCGGCACACTTTTACTCTCCCACCACGACCTAGTGGATGGTAAGGCATGCAATACCGGCTGTTGGCACATGTCGTCCATTGAAAAACAGTGAAAACCCCCATGTTGACCTTTTGACTGTCGACCTTGACCCGTGTCAACCTAACGTGGTGACCAACTTGCTGTAGACCCAATGACATTATTTATATATATATATATATATATATATATCATACATATATGTATATCATACATACATATATACACACACACACACACAGCATTTGCGTAATGAATGAGCTGTTGGGGATACAGAGAGGAATCTGACCGACGCTAGGCCAGCCCTCTGATGAAGTCCTTGATGACGAAACGCATCACTGCCCTGTTTACCTATGGAGGCACACCGTGATTCATGCTGGAAATCATTGCGGTTGTGTTAACCACTATTAACAGCTACGTGACCCATTGCATTTATTGTCGTGGAAACTACTTTTGAATAAAACAGACTTTCAATATAGAAGGTAAAACCATCCTTTATTTAGGTCCTACGCCGTTACGGGCATAACCCGTCATGAAGGACACCACGAACTTCTAATTGAATTAAAAGAAGGCACCTTGGCAATTGCTTCCATTACAGCAGAAGGGAGTGCCGGACAAATAATCAAATAAATAAATAATGGGTTTTTAGTTCATGAATTGATCAATGCATTTAAGCTTGTAGCCCATCACCAAGGGGCCCCATGTCACTGCAAGTCCTCCACTAACAATTGGTCTCTTAGGAGCATACATACATACATACATGCGCACATACATACATACATACATGCGCACATACATACTTGGATGTGAGGATAAAATGAGAGAACAATACATTTGTTACCAGCGTTTCCAAAGCCCACAGATAAGAATACAGTGCTGAGGGCAGACAGTTTCCACCCAAACTCTACAATTTGCAGCTTATCTTTTCCCCAGTTTTAGAGGGCAAAGAGGATTACTACTGACCCTATAGACTTGCTAACCACCCTTGACAATATGACAGTGCAATGTAAAGGAAGAGGGTATTGTAATGCCATTTTAGAAAAAGCAACAGTACGGGAGGACCGGATTTCTAGACAAGAAGCTTGAGTGTAAAAATTCAAGATGGAAAGGATCCTAGTATTAACTGGGTACAAAAGTATAGTACCTCACGTAAATCTGTTGGAGGAATAGTGAGGCGTAACTGGGTACAAAAGTATAACACCTCACGTAAATCTGTTGGAGGAATAGTGAGGCGTAACTGGGTACAAAAAGGGGATTTTTGTAAGAACTTACCGTTCGAACCCCTTTCTCTTTCGTCCAGTCCGGTGACACAGCTTCACGATGGGATGTAGGAGGGTCCGCAGGAGCCAGGCACCTATGCTTCTAATTCTTTGGGAGCAGGCTCCTCCCTACTGCATCCCATAATGCTTCAGTTAAAATTCAACAGCACACTAGGATACACAACTCAGTACAATGCCTGAACATCATATATGCAACTTATAACACATAACATGGCAACCATGAACGGTATAACTTACTGAGCGTTACGGAGGGATCGCTGTGTCACCGGACTGGACTCAGAGAAAGGGGTTAGAATGGTAAGTTCTTACAAAAATCCCCTTTTCTCTTTCGTCCAGTCCGGTGACACAGCTCACGATGGGAAGTTCACGAGCCGGTCCTTTGGGAGGTTACGCTCAGGCTGCCAATTCTCATCACTGCCCGTCCAAATGAAGAGTCCTCCGACGCGAACTCATGAAAGCTGTAGAATTTTGTAAAGGTGGGAACAGAGGACCAGGTGGCTGCCCTGCACAGCTGCTCTGCTGTGGCCCCATGCCTCACTGTCCATGAAGAAGCAACTGACCTTGTAGTATGGGCATTTATGCGAGATGGAACAGGCCTACCTGCCTTACAGTAGGCAAATGCAATAGTTGATCTCAACCAGCGGGCTATAGTCTGCTTTGAAGCAGGCCACCCAATCTTATGTACATCGTACAAAACCAACAGCAAATCTGATCTGCGAACATCCTTTACTCTACTGACATAGATTCGCAATGCGCGAACCACATCCAACTTTTTCAAACTGTCCCTATTCCTCGTTCCCTCAGGCGGGGAAAAAACTGGGAGCACAATGTCCTGATTCGAATGAAATGAGGAGACCACTTTAGGTAAAAAATTTGGTACTCTCCGGAGCACAGCCCTATCATCATGAAAGATCAAAAATGGTGACTTGTAAGACAAGGCACCCAACTCCGACACACGCCTAGCCGAAGCAATGGCCAATAAAAAAGTAAGCATCCAGGTAAGGTAATTGAGATCAGCCGATTTCAGTGGCTCGAAAGGAGGTTTCTGCAGCATGGACAGAACAAGAGACAAGTCCCACGGTGCAACCGGCTGCCTATAAGGAGGCTTAATCCTGGCCACACCCTGCAAAAAAGTTTGTACCTTCCGGCAGCAGAGCCATTCTCTTTCGAAAGAAAATGGAAAGTGCCAAAATTTGCACTTTCAGTGACTGCAAACTTAACCCCGATGACAGGCCATCCTGTAGGAACTCCAGTAGCCTCGCTAACTTAAACCTGGAGATATGAACCCTCTGCCTTTCACACCACCTGATGTAGATCCTCCACACCCTGTGGTAATTGGCCGCAGACACCGGTTTTCTGGCCCTCAGCATGGTCTGTATGACCTCTTCTGAAAACCCCTTTTTTCTTAATAAGGAGGATTCATACGCCACGCCGTCAAATTTAGACGTGCTAGGTCCTGGTGCAGGAACGGTCCTTGGCTTAGCAAGTCCGGCTGAAGAGGAAGTCGCCACGACTCGGTCGATAATCTCAGTATGTCTGAGTACCATGACCTCCTGGGCCAATCTGGTGCAACCAGAATGGCCGGTACTCTCTGGTTCTTTATCCTCTTCAACACCCTCGAGATCATTGGGAACGGAGGGAAGATGTAGACCAGATTGAAGGACCAAGGAATTGTCATGGCATCCACTGCCCAAGCCGACGGATCCCTCGACCGAGAGCAAAACCTCTGCACTTGACAATTGGTCCTGGACGCCATAAGATCTATGTCTGGCAGTCCCCATCTGTCTACCATCTTCTGAAACACCTACCGATGGAGTGACCACTCCTCTTCCAGCAGATCCGCCCTGCTGAGATAGTTCGCCTCCACATTCCGGATCCCCGGAATGAAAACAGCTGACAGTGCTGGAACCTGTACTTCCGCCCAGGTGAAGATTCTCACAATCTCTGCCATCGCCATCTTGCTCCGAGTACCGCCCTGGTGATTTAAGTATGCCACCGTAGTGGCATTGTCGGATTGGACTTACTGGCAAACCTTTCAGAAATTCCTCTGCTTGTCACAAGGCATTCCCATACTGCTCTCAGTTCCAGTATGTTTATGGGAAGACTGGATTCCTCCTCGGACCAAAGGCCCTGCAATCTCAGGTGGAGCACCACTGCCCCCCAGCCCCTGAGACTGGCATCCGTCGTGATGACCAACCAGTCCCATGAGCAAAGGGACCGCCCCATCTGCAGAGTCTCTATATCCATCCACCATTCCAGAGACATTCTCGCTTCCTGAGACAAGACCAACCGTTCCCGTTTCATTGTCTTGGCATTGCCTGACCAGCATGCTAGGATGTTCCATTGAAAGGACCTGGAATGGAATCTGGCAAACTGCAGCATCTCAAAAGTCGCTACCATTTTGCCCAGCAGCCTTACTCCCTGCCAGACCGTCGATGCAGGTGCCCGGAGAATAGTCAGCACCATCTGCTGAATCTCCACAGCTTTGGGGTGTGGTAAGAACACCCTGTGAAGGTGTGTGTCCAAAATTACCCCGAGGAACTGCAGACTCTGTGTAGGTGTTAGATGTGACTTGGGAAGGTTTAGCACCCAACCCTGTTCCTGCAAGAACTGCGTCACCACACTCAGGTGTTCCTGAAGTTTTCCCGACGACTCCGCCTTGAACAAAAGGTTGTCCAGATAAGGAATAATGGTACTTCTGTACTTTCACGGCGCCAGGCATCAGAGTCCCCTAGCGGGGCTCGCTTCGCTCGCCCACGCTGCGGGCTCGGTGGCTCGCCACGCTAATTAAAATCAACTCCATGCCAACATGGATAGTGGAGGTATGAACTATCCATGTTGGCATGGCGTTAACTTAGTTTTTTTTACTTAGTTAGTGGCGAGCGTAACCCGGAAGTACGCCTGGCGCCGTGAAAGTAAAGAAGTACCGGAATAATTACTATTTCCTTTAGACGGAGAGCTGCAGCCATGACCGCCATCACTTTTGTGAGCCGTAGCCAAACCAAACGGCAGTGCCTGAAACTGCCAATGATCCTCTCCAATTGCAAACCCGAGGAGAGATTGGTGATCCTTGAAAATGGGTACATGGAGATACGCATCCCAAATATCGACCAATGGCAGAAACTCCCCCGGCTCTATGCTCAGGAGCACAGAACGCAGAGACTCCATGCGGAAATGATCTACCCACAAGTGAAGGTTTAAAGACTTTAAATTTAGTATGGGCCTGAAAGACCCGTCTGGCTTGGGGACTAGGAACAGGATTGAATAGAACCCCTGTTTTCTCTCCTCCTGAGGAACCGGAATCACTACTCCCTTCTCTTTGAGAGACACAGCTGCCCCCAACAGAGCGGACCTCAGTGACGCTGTCCGCGGCAAAGGTGTAGGGAGAAATCTCTTGGGTGGTATGCCCCTGAGATTTATCCGGTAACCTTCGGAAATGATGGAAAGGACCCAAGGATCCACTATGGATTCCCTCCACCTGTCCCAATAGTGTAGGAGGCGACCCCCCCACTCTGAGCCCAGAACGGGGAGTCCCCGCCCCGTCATGCAGAGGACTTGTCATCACCCTTTGCTGCATGCTTTTTTGTAAAGGCACCAAAACGGCCTTTGGAAGCCTTTCCTCTGCCGGCCTAAAATCTGCCACGGCCATACTGTCCTCTGTTGGACGCTCCGCCCTGAAATGGCGGCTGAAAGGACGGTTTGAAAACTCCAAACTTGGAGCCTGAACTCTTGGAAGTAGTGGGAAGAAAAGTACTCTTGCCCCCAGTAGCCTGCTTGATAATGGCTTCCAGCTCCGAGCCAAACAATAACTCCCCCTTAACCCCTTCCCGACATTTGACGTACATTTACGTCATGGTCGGGATGTACTTCCCGACACATGACGTAAATGTACGTCATGACTTCAAAGTGTCACCGCGTCTAGAGACGCGGTGACAGAGGGACGATGTCTGCTGTCCCTGACAGCAGACATCTTCCCTCATTGCCCAGGGGGGGCAGCGATGCCCCCCGCCATGGGCGATGGCTGCGATTGGCTGTTCAAACGTGAACAGCCAAAAGCAGCGTTTACTGTGTGATGTGTAAAATTTAGACTCTGCTGCCCCCTAGTGTCCAAAAAAAATAAAAGAAAGTTGAAATAATGATGTAATAATAAAGTTTAGATATGGTCTATGTTAGTTATTAACTATTTTGAGTGGTATGATTATTTGTCTCACAAGCAGAAAATTTAACATTTTGCAAATAGCAAAATGTTCAATTTTTTTTACGACATTTTGGTATTTTTCACAAAAAAAAAAAAAAAACTGTATCGACCAAAATTTACCACTAATTTAAAGTACAATGTGTCACGAGAAAACAATCTCAAAATCACTGGGATAAGTAAAAGCAAAAAAAAGTTATCCCCACTTAAGTGATACATGTCAGATTTGAAAAAAAGGGCTCTGTAAGGAAGGCAAAAACATGCTGCGTCGGTAAGGGGTTAAAAGGCAAGTTTTTCAGGGACTTCTTGGACTCACTATCAGCTTCCCAAGCTTTGAGCCAAAGGGCCCTTCTAGCAGACACTGAGGTTACAGACACTCTGGACGCCATTTTAGCTCCTTCCTCACCAGCCTCACACACATACTCTGCGGCAGATCTCAATTTCTCTGCCAGAATAAAATCCTCTGAATTTTGGTGGAGCAGCCCAGTAAGCTACTCTGCCCACTTGATCATAGCTTTTGTGACCCAAGCAGACGCGATAATAGGTCGCAAGGTATAACCCACGCCTTCAAAAATAGCCTTCAAACAGCCTTCCACTTTTTTATCCACCGGGTCCTTAAAGGCAAGGCAGTGGCTTTAGACAGTCTAGCAACTGATGCATCCACTAATGGGGCTTTTTCCCATAATTTGGTATGCATTTTATGAACCCCCTGGGCGGTATCCTGCAGTAAAATGGGGTCCCCCTGAGCCGGGGTAAGTGACCCCCCCAGACACCTGAACGATGTAAAGTGGCCAGGAGACCCTATCAAAGAATCCTTCTGCTTCTAATGTGACCCCCCACCGCCCCGCACTGACCCACCGCCGCCCCGCATCGGCACCCCCACAGCACAGCCCCCTCCTCCTCCCTGCACTGATCCTCTTCCGGGTGCAGGGAGGAGGAGAGCCAGCCCCCCCCCCCGCAGCAGCCGGGTAAGGGAGGGAGGCGGGACCCACAGGTTAATGGCAAGAGCCTAGACCAGCCAATTGGCAAACGCCCTGCAGAGACGAAACATAGTTTGGCTAATTTCTGACATAAGATCGTAGATCTCAGTCCTCTGCCTGCGTGGGACAAGCGCTGAACACTTAATGAGGGCCCACGTGCTCCGGTGTCAACATTGACGTTAAAAAAACTGAAAGTCATGCAGACATCATCAAGTGCTGACCTTGTGCATGTGGACATTTTGTTGTGGACCTAGACATGGTCTGTAGGCTGATCCACTCCCACCTGCGTGAAGCATAATGTGCGGGGAGGAGCAATTGCATCCATCTTCCCCAAGCAACATCTCTTGAACCACAGCGCCCCCTAAAGTATCAGCATTGTTAACATGCCAACACTAGGACACAAGTATCTTATAAAATCCATCCATTAAATAAAGGAGACTCTCCCTTGGGGTCAGTTCGGTGGTGGAGGACCGGGGCTGCTCTTCTGTTTGTCCACATACATTATGATTGGAAGACACCAGCACTGGTTCCGCCTATCACATTGACCATACATAGCTTGGTCCGGTACTGTACTACAATCCCGTGGCACCCTTGCATGTTTGAGGACCACGAGTCTGTATTGCTTATTGTGGTTTGTACGGTTCTCCCTTATTTTGTGCTACATAGAGACAGAGTCTATGAGATGTTTGTTTCATATTGTTGGCTGATCGCACACCGTGATAGCATGTGAGACGCATACCACCCACCTGTGCCAGTATGCCAGAGAGGTGGGTATGTCCTATTCATACTTCATAGGTGCATGCGGCATAGAAAGGGGATATAACGGGGCAAGAGAGGAATTAGGGGCAGTCTAGGGCTTGTCACTGTTAGACTACACCCCTGCATGTGAACATGCCCCCTCCATGAGGTGGACACAGGTGTCCTTGATGTGGCCATGCCCAGATATGCCCTCTTACTAATGCTGGGTCTCTCCTCCGTTATGTGGTGTCGATAAGTTGATACTAATTTTGGATGGAATGAAGGTGGAGAGCAAAAATATAATAGGGGCTGTAGGCTGCTGATGTATGAGATACACCAGAGAGTGTGGGGAGGAGACTGGTCGGATCTCTGGGCTGGTAACACACAGTGACATGATGTGAGGGGGGAGCAGGAGTATAATAGGGGCTGATGGCTCCTGATGTATGAGATACACCAGAGAGTGCAGGGAGGAGACTGGTCAGATTTCTGGGCTGGTAACACACAGTGACATGATGTGAGGGGAGACAGATATATTGTCCTCATTAGTCTGTACTGACAGAGGATGGTGTAGGATAAGAGGCTGCTGTAGTGACAGAACAAGGAGAAGATGTGACTCTCTAATAAGTGATTATTACTCACCTGCGTGGATATCTGTAGGGATTTTCTCCTCCTTACACTGCTGATCATCCTGTACATCAGTCTCTTCTTCTCCCTTTATAGCTTCCACCTTAATATCAGCCAGATCTTCACCCTAAGTAACCCATCATTAAACACATCTGATTGAATTTAAGAAGTATATGTTGAGAGACTCTCAGTCCCCCCTACCTGATCCTCCTGTGGGGTCCTGTGATTCTTCTCTGAACAGTGCTGGGAATACAGAGGACGGGGACATCTCTCTGGGGTATCTCTGGTACTGGGCCCATCTGTAGGAGACACACAGTGACTGAGGACATTGTACATTGTGTTAGGTAGGATTATGAAATGATGCATATGTGTAGGCTTTTAAATATCTTTTGTCCATTACTGATAATGAAAGTCTCCTCTTACCCAGTGGTGTGAGGGGCTGGTGAATCTCCATCATCACGTCCTTATTCAGATCCATGTGTCCATTTAAATATTCCCGCTCCTCGAAAAAGAAACAGACAGTGACATCCTGGCACCTTATAGGGACCTGGCATACACAATTATACATTCATCACCCAGACATCTCCCCGTTGTGTTACTGTATAACCTCCCATTCCCAGCAGTCACCTCTCCAGTCACATCCCCTGGTGTTACTGTATAACCTCCCATTCCCAGCAGTCACCTCTCCAGTCACATCCCCTGTGTTACTGTATAATGTCCCATTCCCAGCAGTCACCTCTCTTATCACACCCCCGGTGTTACTGTATAATGTCCCATTCTCAGCAGCCACCTCTCCAGTCACATCTCCCGATGTTACTATATAATGTCCCATTCCCAGCAGACACATCTCCGTCACATCCCCCAGGGTTACTGTATAATGTCCCATTCTCAGCAGTCACCTCTCCGTCACATCCCCCGATGTTACTGTATAATGTCCCATTCCCAGCAGTCACCTCTCCGTCACATCCCCCAGGGTTACTGTATAATGTCCCATTCCCAGCAGTCACCTCTCCGGTCACATCCCCCGTGTTACTGTATAATGTCCCATTCCCAGCAGTCACCTCTCCGGTCACATCTCCCGGTGTTACTGTATAATGTCCCATTCCCAGCAGTCACCTCCCCAGTGTTACTGTATAATGTCCCATTCCCAGCAGTCACCTCCCTTGATGTCACTGTAAAATACCCCATTCCCAGCAGTCACCTCTCCAGTCAGCAGCTGGATGATCTGGTTGGTGAGTTCCAGGATCTTCTGCCCATTGTCTCTCCCCTGTATCAGTGAGTGAGGTGGAGGCACCGTTATGGGGCTCTGGGTCCTTTCAAGTCCTCCTGGCACACAGGGATAGACATTGGGTGTCTCAAGCTCAACGGATGTCTTCTTCACTACTGTGTAACCCTGTGTAATGAGAGACATCATACAATAAATTAAACTATACTGATCTGAAAATCCGTGAAGTGTTAATAGTGTAGAATAGTTTATGTTACATATACGACCCCTCTCCCATCTGTTACTGTTATAATAGAAAGTATATCGCAGCTCTTCTGCCGTTACCACCATAAATAACAGGTCATATGTTCTGTCTACATGTGTATAATGTATGAGGACTGTGGGACAGATACTAGTATCTGAGACTATATACCTCAGGCCTGGACAACCAGCGGCTCTCTGCCTGCTGTAAGACTACAAGTGACACTTAGGCCAGTGGTCAGGGCACTCGGTCCACATTACCCCACACAGTGCATGTTTTGCTGGTAACCCAGCAGGTGCACAGGTGTACTAATTACTCAGACACATTTTATAAGGTCCACAGGTGGAGTTAATTATTTCACTTGTGATTCTGTGAGGAGACCTGCAAAACATGCACTGCGTGGGGTAATGAGGACCAAGTTCCTTGACCACTGCCTTAGGTGGAGCCCATTAGTTCCGTTCCTATTCTGCCTCCATTTAAGAAAGACCTAGATGGCAGGGAAATATTACAGCTTGGCTTTGTGGAATATTGGACCTCCCACTACCGGTATTTCTTGACGCCAAATGGGTATATTGTGGGCTGGAGTGGAGCGGTCTCCCAGTATAGTGGCCAATGTTCGGTCTGGAGGCTGGTCCGGTCTCTCAGGGCATAAAGCAGCGGGAAGAGTGTAATCTGGTAGTGTCAGTCACTTGTAAAGTCCACCAATGCGTTTCGCTCTGTAGTAGAGCTTTTTCAAAAAGCTCTACTACAGAGCGAAACGCATTGGTGGACTTTACAAGTGAAACCGTTATTTCGGTTTCATCTGCTCGTTGTCTGGATTATTGAGGAACCTGTTTCCTCACACTTGGATTAATCACTGCACAGATACAAGTACATATACTAACAAGCCAGCAAAAATACCTCTTGCCGTTGGTTGACCTCTAACCCAAACTGAAAACTTTAGCTAATACAAGATTACGGTTGGGATACATCAGGTGGCGCAGTATACGAGATATGGTTGTCAAAACCGATATTTCAGCCATGCAAAAGCAGTCTAAAAAAAAGGAGGGTGTTACGGGTGCACTGGATGTGTCACCTGCGGTTATATGATTGTAGGCGACAAATTTAAGCATCCACATTCAGGCAAACCGTACACAATACGCCATGTCCTCACATGCATATCTGAATATGTGATGTACCTTCTGTCTCTCCCATTTGGACTACACTATGTTGGCTAGACAGTACGGCAATTCAAGGAACGGATGGCCAACTGCAGGTCAGCCATAAGAGCAACCTTGAGCAATGGTCACAGTGAACAAACAGTGGGCAGACATGTCAATTATGACACAATTATGTCAAAATATGGTTGGACATAATATATTGAATTAATTCACAGTGTCTGTTGTACATAGTTTTAATTAGATTTTGAAATAACTTTTATTATACAATTTGGGGTACTTATATGTTAGCCGGGCGCCCGGCTACGAGCATAGCCATTGCCGGGTGGCCGACTAATCTCGGCCGTGAGGGGGAAGACAGGGGGGCTTAACTTACATTGTAGGCAGGCGGTGGGGATTCAGCGGCGGGCGGGTGGCTGGCGAACCTCGAGGCAGCGGGGAGCAATGGCGGCGATTTTGCATAGTCACCGCTGGGGGAGCATCACATGGTTTCCCAGCTTCCCCAGCGGCACTACGCTATTAGTGTACATGCCGGGCTGTCATGGAGGCCGGGACCGAGTGCCGGAGCCGCAGGGGACATTATGGATGGTAAGTATCATGCACACTACACACACAACATGCACTTACGCAATCATATGGCCACTATCCACGTCATAACCCCAGTGTCCACAAGGGTGTGGAGTTAAATTTAGAAAAAGTGTGGGGAGCGCAGCGAGCCACCGAGCCTGAAGCGTGGCAAGCGCAGTGAGCCCCGCGAGGGGACGTGTATCTGCGTCCGCTCGCCACGCTTCGGGCTCGCCACACTTTCTATAATTAACTCAACGCCCACGTGGACACTGGGGTTATGACGTGGATAGTGGCCATATGATCCTTTATGTGTTAGCAGGGCTCCAGTTACATCATTTGCGTAACTTACATAGTTTACGTAGCCAGCAAAGCGGTGTGTTGGTCATCTCAATACACCACTACGCAAACTACGTAACGGGCGCCCAACTAACATATAAGTACCCAATTTGGTTACAGTTACCGATTTCTAATTGGTTTCAACAAAATACTAGAAGGTGAAGTAATTGTCGCAAGCCACATAATATAATGGTAACACAGCGCCAGCTAGTGGCAATGGGAAAAAACAGGTTGAGATCATTTGTATTTTGGCACGTTTTGGGCTAGCAATATGCCCACCTATGTTGTAATGAATATATGTTGTCTTGCACATGATCACTTTGCACGGACGGCGCAGCGCGATGGGTCCCCTGATCAGTAAGTATCTATTTATACACTGTTTCAGCACATAAGTTTGTACTATATCACGAATACCGGGAGTGACGATCATTATTTAACTTCTACATACAGCGCGACGTGTCCTAGCGAGAGAAGGCACCCGAGCAAGCACCTGTGTTTTACGAGTGCCGGACATAGAGATATAGATAGACAGTGATTAATCTGAAGCGCTCTCTGTCGTAGGGACGCTCCCAACAGGAGGTTCCATGTCTACACTATGACCCATAGCCCTATATAGAGGGATGGCGACTATTGCAGCCACTGCCCATTCCTCATGTAGTGCCGCAGCCATATAACCGTGGCATCTCTGTAACCAGTGTCATGAGGACATCAGTCTGGTAACGCAGAGGTCTTCTATGACTGGGGTCACAGCCGGTGTCGCAGAGAATAGGATCGCAAGGGGTGGATTCTCTCTCAAAGAATCCCTCATCTCTCCTGTCAGTTCCCTTGTTAATAAATAAGAGTGACATCACTGTGACTTTATCAGGATCCACCCACCCCCCACTCACCTCTCCAGTCAGCAGGAAGATGATCTCCAGGGTGAGATTTACTATCCTCTCAGTCATGTGATCCATGTCCATCCTCAGCGAATCAGAGACCCGACTCATCCTCATGTGACCTCCAGTACAGACTTGTGCTCCTCACAGCTCCACTGTCCAGGAATACATATAATTATTATACATCAGAGTACATACAATATATGCAAATATACAGTTGTGCTCATAAGTTTACATACCCTAGCAGAATTTGTGATTTTCTGGCTATTTGTCAGGGAATGATAACTCAAACTTTTCTTTCATTCATGGTTAGTGGTTGGGTGAAGCCATTTATTGTCAAACAACTGTGTTTACTCTTTTTAAATCATAATGACAACATCCTCATACCCGGCACATATACCCCCATACCCACAGTCACTTCCCAGCATTACACCTCATACACACACACCTGGGTACACCTTATACATCCTAATGGCCAGCACATATACCCCCATACCCACAGTCACCGCCCAGCATTACACATCATACATACACACCTGGGCACACCTTATACATCCTCATGCCCGGCACATATACCCCCCATACCCACAGTCACTACCCAGCATTACACATCATACATACACACCTGGGCACACCGTATACATCCTCATGCCATCCACATATTCCCCCCATACCCAGAGTCACCACCCAGCATTACACCTCATACACACACACCTGGGTACACCTTATACATCCTCATGTGTGGCACATATACCCCCATACCCACAGTCACTACCCAGCATTACACATCATACATACACGCCTGGGCACACCGTATACATCCTCATGCCAGGCACATATACCCCCCATACCCACAGTCACTTCACAGCATTACACCTCATACACACACACACACCTGAGCACACCTTATACATCCTCATGGCCAGCACATATACCCCCCATACCCACGGTCACCGCCCAGCATTAAACACACACCTCATGCTCAGCACATATACCACCCACCTCCTCATACCCATAGTCACCTCCCAGCATCACACCACATACATACACACCTAGCAGTCTAAAAAGAACTACAAATCCCAGCATGCACAACATTCTCTGCCTTATTGCTCCACAGCTAGGGCTGGGGGGGACTCAGCTGCCTCTCCCTGGTCCCAGTGATAGCACACACCTGGTATTATACTGCAGCCTGTGTGAGTAGAACAGCAGCTCCCCTGTAAGTGCCCTTATGGCTCACACCCAGCAATCACTACTATGCTGTTACTAGCAGTATAGTATAATACCTGGTGCCAGCTGCAGCACTCTCCTACCTGCCTGCCATGCACACCAGGAAGGAACGTTTCCCTGGTAACACAGCTCCTCCCACTCTGCCCCACACAGGAAATACAATTTGGCTAGTGGCTACAGAGAGACTAGATCCCCTTCAGTTACAGTTACAGCCGAGGGGTAGTCTGAGAGCTGAGTGCAAACCACAAGAAAATGGCCGCCACTGTATGAGGACACTGGGACATCACAGCCGGACTGGTAGAAGTGGTAATTGCCTTGTGTGAATACATAGAGTTATGTGATGTTGTCAGGTCACCGGTAGCTGATAGATTCCATGCTGCAAACACCGACTAAGGATCAATAACAATTGTCCCAAGTGCGAGGGAGCGGCGGCCATTTTCCCGAATACCAATCCCCTCGATCAGTTGCGGCAGTATCTCCGCTTCTTGCAAGGGCAGCGCTACTGATCTCACTTCCAGCAGCCACGGTGTTTAAGTTACGGAGGACCGAGAGAAGACATTGCTGTATCTGGCAGCAGGGTATTGTGCTGCCCTAGTGTTATTATACATGGGGAGCAGCCTGTGGTGTCCTGTTATACAGGGGGAGTAGGCTGTGATGCCCTGTTATACAGGGAAAGCAGCCTGTGGTGTCCTGTTATGGTAGAGACTACCGTAATACAGGGGGAGCAGCCTGTGGCGTCCTGTTATATAGAGGTAGTAGTGGCCTGTGGCTTCCTGTTATACAGGGGGAGCGGCCTGTAGCATCCTGTTATACAGGGGAAGCGACCTGAGGCGTCCTGTTATACAGGGGGAGCGGCCTGTGGTGTCCTGTATACAGGTCGAGCGGCCGCGTACGGCATCCTGTTATACAGGGGGAGTGGCCTGCGGTGTCCTATTATACAGAGAGCGCGGCAAGTGGTGTCCAATTACATTTCTTTTGAAACAACCATTAACTACAACGGACGGGTAGTGATATTATTTCGTATAGCGCTTATACCAGTGGTCTCCAACCTATTTTGGAGCGTGAGCTACTCAAGACAAAATAAACCGCCTGAAGAGCTTCTAAAATAAAAAAAGAAATCTGCATAATAATCGAAAAATGCCCTTTACCACATTATGCCACACACTATAATTTATTTAATAGTATTTTATTAACAGTTTCTTCTATAGCACACATATTCCGGAGAACTTTACAGAGAATATTTGAACATTCACACCCGTCCCTGCCCCAGTGGAGCTTACAATCTATATTCCCTACCACATGTACACGCACGCACATACATTCTAGGGTTAATTTTTTGTGGAAGCCAATTAACCTACCGGTATATTTTTGGATTGTGGGAGGAAACCAGAGTACCCAGAGTAAACCCACGCAAGCACGGGGAGAATACACAAACTCCGCACAGTTAGGGGCCATGGTGGGAATTGAAACCATGACCTCATGCGCTCTTCTACCCTCAGAAGGGAAGCGGCGGCTGCAGAGTGGTTGAGCCAGCCGGATCGCTACCACGAGCTACCAGTTGATGACCACAGGCTTATACTATACATGCACCCATTGTTCTCTATATGATCTATATTTGCATGTACATTAGAGGCTGCTGTTGGGCCTATGTGTGGCTTTCTCTTACCTTTACGTAATATGTCACTTGTACTGTGTGGCGTTTATTGTAATTATTATATTTATTCCAGGACAATGGAGCATTGAGACACATCACTGATTCCTCAAGGATGAACAAGGACCAGAGTCACATGACTGAAAGGATACTAAATATTACCCTGGAGATCATCTACCTGCTGACTGGGGAGGTGAGGGGATCTGGGAGTGTCACTGTGACCTCACTTATATCTGTAGTAATATTACAGGGATGTGACTGGGGAGGTGAGGGGATCTGGGAGTGTCACTGTGACATCACTTATATCTACAGTAATATTACAGGGATGTGACTGGGGAGGTGAGGAGATCTGGGAGTGTCACTGTGACATCACTTATATCTGTAGTAATATTACAGGGCCGTGACTGGGGAGGTGAGGGGATCTGGGAGCGTCACTGTGACATAACTTATATCTATAGTAATAATACAGGGACATGACTGGGGAGGTGGGGAGATCTGGGAGTGTCACTGTGACATCACTTATATCTGTAGTAATATTACAGGGACATGCTTGGGGAGGTGAGGGGATCTGGGACCATCACTGTGACATCACTTATATCTGTAGTAATAATACAGGGACATGACTGGGTAGGTGAGGGGATCTGGGAGTGTCACTGTGACATCACTTATATCTATAGTAATAATACAGGGACATGACTGGGGAGCTGAGGGGAGCTGGGAACGTCACTGTGACATCACTTATATCTATAGTAATAATACAGGGACATGACTGGGGAGCTGAGGGGCTTTATATAGTGTGGCGAGCCATCGAGGCCGAAGCGTGGCGAGCGCACGCGCATTACTTCACACGTATTCCGCGTCCCCTCAAGGGGCTCGCTGCGCTCGCCACACTTCGGGCTCGCTGCGCTCGCCACCCTATATAAAATCAATTCCACGCCGATGTGGATAGTGGGGGTATGCCGCATACGTAGGACGTATACCGACGTACGTTGATCGTCGCATTGCGTTAACAATGGGGGGGCATTAGACATAATAATTAATCATCAGGGTGGGTATACAATTAACCACTTAAGTGGTATGCCCGGAGATTTCTCGGGCTCAGCTGCGCTGCCGCAGCGGGCTGTCCCGGAAAATCTCCGGGCATACCACTAAAAGGAAGGTGTGCGCCAGTGGTGTCCAGGTGTGCACCACTGGCGCATCACCTTTCCGGGCACCCCCCTGTGGCTGGTCGGCTGTCCCCTCGACCCCCCTCACCTTCAGCGATTGTACGTCGGAGCTCCCCTGCCCCCGCCGCCATTAGCTGTACTAGTGATTGACAGGCGGAAGGCTCTGGGATGTTCGGGGCGGCTCGGGGGGGGGGGGACTCGGGAGAGTTCAGGCACCCGAGTCCTCCTGAGCAGCCGCGACAAACCTGCCCCTGAGACCTGATTGTGCGGGTGCCCGGCGGGTATCTCGGAGGTGGAGGTGCCTGGTGGCCCTCTGGAGGATTGGTGGAGGAGAGCGGGAGTCGTCTTCCCTGAGGCGCGCTGCTCGGCTGCACAGAGACGCTGGCGCCATCTTGCACTCCTGGCTCCTGGACTAAGGTACCTGTGCGCTGGGTCCCGCAGGCGCCCCTGATCTATTCGGAGCTTGTGGGGTCCCTTATAGCGGAGAGCTGAGCTTACTCGTAGCTACTGGACTATCTACTTGTGAAGTGCCTATCTGTGACCTGGAGGACCTCTATCGGTGTCTCTGATTTTAAATATTGCCCGCTCTATACAATACATCCTGCAGGAGATTCATGCCTCCGCCGCTAGACTGTGTAGACAACTGGAGAATCTACGGGCGGGTGATCCACCCTTCTTATGTACAGCTGAAAATTGCGACGTGGCCGCTGTGGGAGATATCCCTATTTACATCGAGCCTTTGGAGCCTCCTGTTACAACCCTGAACTGTATAATCCTGCACAACATCGGGAGGGGAGACCCACCCTTTTTCTCTAAATCCGTAGGATATGTTGCGACCAATGCATGGGATGTTTATGCGTCTACAACTCCTTTGGTTTGTCCTGATGTGGGTCTAAATATCCTAACACACCCATACTGCTCTGCTGATCTACACAAATATATGATGGGTTGGGATATTCCCCCTGTATGCATCGCTGATACTACAATGGAGAGTGTGAAGAGCGGCCTGCATATCTACATTTCCTCTGGGAACTGCATCTCTCCTGCACCAACTCCGGTTACGCGACCCTTGGTGAATGTACCTCCAGAAAAATTTACTTTGGACACTGTAGCCCTCCGGGACCATATGTTTGTCCTTTCTTATTATTGCACGGTTTACCCCCGAGATCCTGAAGACACATTTCCTTCTACTGTGCCCATTCTATTTCAAGGACAAGAGGACTGGCCGGACTAAATAAATATTCTCTCTTTTCCCTTTTCTTTATACGTTAGATTCCTGCTGTGATTTACTGTCATTTGTGCTACAGTTTATTACCCCTTTTTGTTGTCCTCAATACTTTACAAAGTGTTCCATTTACTGTTGATACATGCTCTCTGCCCCGTATACTTCATATGATAATTCCCTTTTTTCTTTTTTTACCTGGGGGGGAGGGGGGGTGGAACTAATCTCTGCTGTTTATATCCTGTTTGGTTTCTTAAATACTAATTCTAATTTACTTAATATTGTGATATACATAGGGAGAAGGTCTGATATATTTTAATTCTTTTCAGGGTCATATCCTTGCAGCCCTCGACATATCCTGCCTTTAAAATATTTGTTTACACTGTCTATTTGTAGGGGGGGGGGTATAGGTAGGTCTAGTCTTAGGTTGATATTTTAGATGGTAGACTAGGGGGGGAGGGGAGTTTATAGTTGGTATAGGGGTAACGCGGTTATAGGGCTCCAGGTACACCTAAGTTGGGGGTGGGTAGTACAGGGTGGGGGGTTATGTGGGAGGTAGTGTCACTGTGATATCACTTATATCTATAGTAGTAATACAGGGACATGACTGGGGAGGTGAGGGGATCTGGGAGTGAGGGTCAGCAACAACAGCAGCTGTCAGATAAATACATTGGTTACATTACTCTGTATAGTGCCTGACACATGCACTGTGATTTTTGTTATAATGACAGAAAGGTGTAATTCTGCTATTGTGGAGGAGGGGCCTCTGCCATGTTAATTGACTGCAGGTTTTGGCGGTATAAAATTAACTTGTGAACAGATGGACCAGGGGGATTTGTGCCCTGCATGTGAAACTGTTCACAGTGGGGCTCAAGCTCCAGGACAGAGCAGCCTGAACCTGCATGGGTGGCGGCCCTGGGTAGAACTATTGCTGACTAGGTACAGGCCTTAAATAGGCAGGGGTGAGCTTAGTAGCTCCCCTAGACTGTTTCCCTCCTCTCCACCCTCACAGGGAGATCCTGCCTTACTACAGGCTATGCAATACACGGAACAGGGTGTGCATAAGATTAGTGCATTTATGGAGCAGTTTATTAAGGTTCCTGAGGTCAACACTACCAGACACCCTTTATCTACCCCTCCTCCGCTTAGTCTTGATTCTTGGGAGGAAGAGGGGAAGTGTCCTGAGGAGAATGCTTGGGGGCAGAACGAGGATTTTGAGGTCTCTGCCATTGGGGTGGAGGATTGGATTTTGGCTGTTTGCCAGGCTTTGAAACTTGCTGAGGTTGACACTGTTCAGCAGGAAGGCATTTTTAAAAGGCAGCGCAGGTCTGCGGTGACATTTCCCACTGATAAGAGTATGAATGATCTTCTGGGGAAGCGTGAAAAACACCAGATAAGAGGCTGGTTATGCACAAAAGGTTTGATCATTTGTACCCCATGCTGGAGGATTATGTAAAGTTGTGGGAAAAGGTTCCGTTGGTGGATGCGCCCCCTATACGAGGCGGTAACCAGTTACCCCCTCTCCCCCCAGCTTTCCGTTGGTGGATGCGCCTTTGGCTCTTGTTTCAAAAGCCGCAGCATTTCCTGTTCAAAGGGGTGCGGCATTCAAATACCCTGTTGATAAAAAGATTGAGGGTTGTCTTAAGGCCACCTTTGAAAGGGTGGGGTTTATATTGCGCCATGTTATTGCGTCTGCTCTGGTCTCTAAGTCCATGATGGTGTGGGCCCAGACACTGTGTAATCAGCTTCAGCCTGATACAGAGGCGTTCTCCTTGGCAGAAAAGTTCAAATGTGCAGCAGAATATGTTTGTAAGGCTGGACAAGAGGGAGTCAAAATGGTGTCCAAGGTGTCAGCCATCTCTGTTACTGCTAGGAGAGCTCTCTGGCTTAAGGCCTGGGAGGCGGAAAGTGAATCCAAAAAGTCACTACAAGCATTGGCATTTAAAGGAGAATTCCTTTCTGGCACAGAATTGGAGGCCTTGATAAAACAGGCTACGGGAGGAAAGAGTACCTTTCTGCCTCTTCCGGCAGCAAAACAAGGGGTCTCCTAGGTTTGCAGCTCTTCGTCCTTCCTTACGTTCCTCCTTTCGGGGCGAAAGCATCTGGCAGAGGGCAACCAGGTAGGGGGAAGTTTCCCTCTAGCAAGGGAAGATCCTCAAGATCCCATTTTTGTGCCTTTGTGAAGAAGCAGTCTTCCAAGGTGGAGGATAAATCCTCGGCATGATGGGGAAAAGGCTCCCCGTTCTGGGATCAGAATGGGGGGTTGACTTCTGCAGTTTCAGGACACCTGGTCCCAATCCACTCAGGATCCTTGGGTACAGACTGTGATCTCATAGAGTTACAGGATATACCTAAAGAGGGACCCTCCAAGTAGTTTTATTCCAACTCCTTTGCCACAGGAAGCCTGCATGAGACAGGCCCTTTTGGGGGCAGTGGCATCTCTTAATTGCAACGGACTGGTGATTCCAGTACCGCCAGGGGAACAGAGGAAGGGGTTTTATTCCACCCTGTTCTTGGTCCCTAAACCAGACAGTTCCTTCAGACATATCCTAAATTTAAAATCTCTGAGCACTTGTGGGTGGATCATTTCAGGATGGCATCTCTAAGGTCCGTGCTACTGAGCATGGAGCCAGGGTAATTTTTGGCTTCCATAGATATTCAGGATGCATATGTGCACGTACCTATTTGGAGATAACATCAATCTCTCCTTCATTTCACAGTGGGCTCTCAACATCTGCAGTTCCAAGCCCTCCTGTTTGTTCTGGCGACTGCCCCGAGGGTATTCACAAAAGTGATGGTAGTCATGGTGGCAACTCTCAGGTTGTGTAGAATAGTAATTTTCCCATACCTGGATGACCTGCTTTTTAAGTCAGAGGAGTCTTTGCAGGAGCATCTCGGAATGGCAACGCAGTTTCTCCAGGATCACGGGTGGATACTGAACTTTAAAAAGTCTCAGTTGGTCCCGACCCAAAAATTGCAATTTCTGGGGGTGGTTCTGGACACTTACAACGGGTGTTTCTACCGGAGGCCAAGGGCAGGGACATATGGCTCTTGGTACTGTCTCTCCTCCAGTATTCCAATCCATTAGTCTGGATGTGTCTAAAACTGTTAGGCAAAATGGTGGCCACGTTCGAGATGTTGCAATATGCAAGGATATTTCAATGGAACATTCTCAGTTGTTGGTTGTGGGATTCGAAAGTAATGAAACAAGAAAAGATTGTCTTGACTCAGGAGACAAGGTTGGCTGACTGATTTGGAAACCCTCCAGTTAGGTCGCTCTCTGCAGACCTGGGATTGGTTTGTTCATGACCGATGTGAGCCTCAGGGAATGGGGAGCAGTTGTTCTACATCTCAGGCTTCAGGGACTGTGGTCATGCGCGGAGTCAGCCCATCCGATAAATATCTTAGAACGGAGGAGTCCTTGACCGGATTACCAGTGAAGATTCAGTCAGATAATGCCATGGCTGTGGCATATATAAATCAACAGGAAGGCATCTGCAGCAAGATGGCGATGCGGGAGGTATCACATATATTTCAATGGGTGGAATTACATGTCCCAGCACTGTCGGCAGTCTGGAAGTTTGAGGCAGACTTCCTCAGCAGTCGGAGTTGCTGGAGAGGGAATGGGCCTTGCAACCAGAGGTATATCAGGACTTTGCAGCTCGCTGGGGGCTCCCGGAGGTGGACTTGATGGCATCAAGACACAATTGTCAGGTTCTCTGGCTTTGTTGACACGCCAGGGATCCGGTGGCGTGAGCTGTGGATTCCATGACTGTTCCTTGGAATTTTAAACTGGCATATGTTTTTCTTTCATTTCCCACGATTGCTTGGTCCTAAAGAGAATTCGAGTACAGAAGTCTCAGGTCATTCTGTTGGCACCAGATTGGCTCAGGAGGTCCTGATATTCGGACATACTGAAATTGTCCGTGACACCACCTTGGTGTCTTCCTCTTCGTCAAGACCTGCTCAGTTAAGGTCCATTCTTTCATCAGGACTTAGCTCGGCTAAATTTAAAACCTCATTGTTGAAGAAGAAGAAGAGTTTCTCGGAGGTGGTTATTCAGACAATGCTGAAGGAGCGGAAACTGGTTTCTGCGGCAAATTACCATAGGGTCTGGAAGATTTCTATCAGGCTTCTGGATTTTTTCCAGGATGGTTTTTCAGTAGGGTTGAGTCTGCAATCTTTGAAGGTGCAACTGTCAGCACTGTCAATTTTCTTTCAAAAGAGGGTGTCTCTCTTGACGGAGGTTCAAACCTTTCTACAGGGGGTGGTGCATATTAAACCTCCTTATCGGCAACTTGTGGCGCCATGGGACTTGTCCTGGTTGTGTTCCAAACGCCACTTCTCTAATGTCAGCTGATTTAAAGTTTCTATCATGGAAACTTACTTTCCTTCTGGCGACTGCTTCAGCCGGGAGAGTCTTGGAATTTGGGGCTATGTCTTGTAAGCCATATTTTCTGGTGTTTCATGAGGATAGGGCCATTCTTCGTACAGTACCTAAGTTTTTGCCAAAAGTCGTTTGATTTCCATTTGAACCAAGAGATTGTGCTTCCGGTGTTCTGTCCTCCTGAGGAGGCAAGAAACAGGGACAAATTGTCACGGTTGGATGTGGTTCACGCGTTGCACATTTATTTGGACAGCGGTAAGATGTTTTGCAAGACTGACTCGTTACTAGTGCTGTATGATGTGCATAAGAGAGGGTGGCCGGCCTCTAAGCAGACTATTGGTAGATGGTTGAGGTCGGTAATTGCTTTTGCTTATGGGCAATTCCAACAAAAAGTGGACATGGGTCATGCAAAAAAAAGTTGGGATATTCAAAATATGAATATCCCAGTACATCAGTCATAGTCTATAGTATTTTTAAAAAAATCATTTGGTAATAGTGTGTCACATGACATGCTGCCATTTTGTCTTATTTCAGTAATGGTTACAGACACTGATTGCGACCACGGATTATTGCTGTTTTTTTAAAACAAGAGTAATAAACTTGGATTATTGTAGTAAATAACACAAGTTGAGGAGATGTACTGTAAGAAACTAAATGTTAATAATCAGTATTTCATGTGGTTTTATGTTCGTGAAAGAGTTACATGTGGCACATATTAAGCGTTACATCCGTTACGTTTTTTTGGTATTTTTTTTTCCATATTTTGGTTAAAAAGATGAGTAAATGCATGATATTAACCAGATCTCTAATGGTTTATGAGAGGATTAAAAATTCCTTTGACATTTGTTCACAACTTATTACCTTTGGCAATTCTGTACTGTAACCTATGTAACATGCTTAACGTAACGGACGTAACATAGTTTATGTTACATTAACAACATATGCCCATTAAGCTGTTATTACAAGTTAGTTTGCTTATCCCAGATGGACAATATGCAAGAGAGAAATACAAAGAAGGAGACACCTTCAGAAAATAAAGAGCCAGACTTAACACAGAAAAGGCTGCAAAAATAAAGGAAAAAAAATGCGGAAGACCAGAAAAAAAAGGAGGTCAGAATGGGCGAGCAGAAGCAGTCAAATTAAGAAACAGAATGACAGAAATGTGAAAACACAAAAGAGGTGTTATTCATAAGGCATTAATTGACAGGAGTCCCTCAAAATCACTTGTCACCACAATCCTTCAATTAATAGCTGCTTACAGGGGCAAACGCAGGATTTTCAGAAGGGGCTTTCCAGAGGGGCGGAGCAAAGCACGAAGATGGACACTTAGGTGACCCAGTATATGCCGGGTCAGTTAAAGTATTATAGATAAACCAAATGTATATAGGGTTAAATAATAATAATATATATAAATAATATATATATATATATATATATATATATATATATATGTATACATATATTTTCACACACACACACACACATATATATATACATACAGGGGCGTCAACAGCAGTGTAGACCCCTGGGCATAGCAATGTATTGGGGCCCCTACCGATCCTCCAGCGGTAGGGGTGGGGGAAGGTTTGATGTCCCGCTGGTGGTAGGGGGTATTATATCAACCGCTCAGTAAGTAGGGCCTGGATCAGTAATTTCCACTAATTACCCCTTTACTGGACAGATGGTGGGAGAAATGGGCATTGGGCTGAATAAGGGGCCCTGATACATAACTTCCAGGGTGGTAGAGTATGTTTAATATGCAGAGGAGGGGTGTATAGTGGAGTGGGCTTATTATTCATAATTTTCTGGTGGGAGGACAGCTTGCTTGACTGCAGATATCTCCAGTTCCCGGAAATAGATTTCTTAAGATTTTAATTAAAAACTAGAGAATCCCACCTACCAAATGGTATTGGGGACTAGGGGATCAGAGCTCAGGAGGCAGAGCAATCTGCCAACAAGAATATAAAACTACATACCAGGTGTGTGGAGCTGGAGCAGTAACCAGCTGCTGGAAGGCTGATATCTCTGGTTCTGGGAACAGTAGAGACAAGCTACTAGTGTCCATCAAAGGGGAGAGTCACAGCTTTTGGAATATAACCTCAGAAAAACTCTAAGTCAGACAGAACCTGAAATATCCGACTGGGAAAAGCAATTAACAGGCTTGGATGGGGACCACTGCTTTGAAGTCAGATATCTCTGGTTCCCAAGGGCCGATTTTTAAAATTATTGTACCTATGGAAAGAGGGGACCCTCAGCTTTCATCCTCGGGCCCTTAGACTCCTGAGGGGGGTTTCTGGGTACTCAGAACCCCCCCCCCCCCTGCGTGCGCTACTGGCTTAACAAAAACAGTAAAAGCCTCACGAACAGTCCATGTGATGGACACCCTGCAGGTGTCATAGCGTCCTTCTTTGTATTTCTCTTGCATATTAAAACCACATGAAATACTAATTATCAGCATATAATTTCTGACAGTACATGTCCTCAACTTGTGTTATATATATTACAATAATCCAGGTTTCTTACCCTTCTTTTCAGAAAACCACAATAGATAATCAGTGTCTGTCTGATAACCATTACTGATATAAGACAAAATGGCAGCATGTCATGTGACACACTGTTACCAATCGATTTTTAAATTACTATAGACTACATTATGAGAGGTATGCAATCCAGAATCACGGTTCTCGATTCCTCCCAACAGCCGTGATCCTGGCCCGTTTTCTGTTTGCCCGACAGCAAATTGGCAGGCAGGATTCAATGTCCCACCTGCCGATCGGCGGAAGGGGGTGTGGCCACGAAAATGGCCGTGGATTGTCGATCTACATTCGCAATCGCAACAATCCACAGCCGATATTGGCAGAACATGCCCGACAGCTTTTAAAGTCAGGCTCATTCTGGCATGAACCCTCTTCAATGCTGTTGGTAAAGACAGCATTGAATAGGGCCCCTCCACTAATTCCCCTGTCGGAAATGGCCGGGGACGATTGCATACCCAGCTATGACTGATGGACTGGGAAAATCATATTTTGAATAGCCCCAATTTTTTTTTCATGACCCATGTCCACTTTTTTTGTGGGACTGTCATTGATATAAACGAGAATGGAGAGTTCTGTGTTCGGGTGACGTATCCAGCCAGAGGTGGGTGGTTATGGCCAAAACAAGATGGTGAGATCTAGTACCCAACTGCAAACATTGTTAGAAAGGTAAATGACCCTGTACCAGTTAATGCAAAGGGGCCTTTTTTCATTTCCTGGTTAATGTATTTGATGGTTACATCCATGACAGTTTTCTGGTTACATCCACTACGCATACATTCCTTTAAATATTGTCAAGGTAATAAGAAAAACTTTCCTGAAAATTTTACTAAAACAATCTGTGTGGTGTATGCTTTATTGTTAAAAAGCATGGAATACATATTTGTTGTAGTTTCAGAGAAATCAGAAATGTATTTTATTTCAGAAATGACCATGTCCTATCCTGGTTACATTTAAACAATGAATTGATTTATAGCAGACAACAATGGTGAGGCTTGTTCACACTTCATATTTTTATTCACTAGTGGTAGATACAATTGTGGTAAAATTTGCAATTTTGTGTGCATTTTAAATTTGTAACAATCTAGATTTTTACCACAATTATTTTATCTGAGAGTTACATCCGTTATGTTGAAATTGCCCACATACAAAAGTTGTCAGGCCGGTTTTGGCTAGGATAAATGCCCATTCCACAAGGTCAGTAGCTTCCTTTTGGGCTGTGCGTCACTGGGCTTCAGCGGAGAAGTTATGCAGGGCTGCCACCTGGTCCTCTGTTCACACTTGAACCAAATTCTACCGGTTCTATGAGTTCACGCAGAAGGACACTTCATTTGGGCTAGCAGTGCTATGTGCTGTGGACCTGACCCAAAGGACCAGTTCTTGAACGTCTCATGGTTGAGCTGTGTTACCAGGATGGTGACGATAGTCAAAAGGGGATTTTTGTAAGAACTTAATGTTCGAATCCCATTCTCTGAGTACATCCTGTGGGACTTACAGGCCCATACTAATTTTAAACTCCCAGCTCCACCCCCAGCGAAACGGCCGTCTGACCAAGCCGCACTTGTGGCTCACCCCCACTCCATGCCGCACTGACGGCTCTTTGCAGATCCGGACCCTAGATGACAATAGACCGGGCAGAGGTCACTAGGTAAGCGGCGGTAACCGCTACTCTTTATCACTTTGAAATACTGCATTTAACTTCAGCTGGTACACCGCAAACAGCAGTTTTTCTCCCTACCCTTTGCTCCTGATCTCTGGATCTATACCCTATTGCTATTTCTCCATCTACCTACTCACGCAAATAGGAGGCAGGTGCTGCTCATCTGCTACCAATGCTCTAATCGTACAGCACATAGCAGAAAGCAGCACACCTACCCCCAAGAGTAAGATGCATACTTTTACTGTATCCCTCTTGCACATCCCTTTCCTTAGGGGTACTCTCATCTCCAGAAAGTATTTATTGGCACCTAACCCTGCACTGTTATTATAACAACAGGGTACTTGCACTACCAAAAAGGAGAAAGCAGACACCCCACTTTTCTAACTCTGACACTATACATACAGCTAAAAAATTGCAGAACGCTCACTGACTCTCAGAGAACCAGAACGGTTGAGAGAGTCAGCAGCAGCTTCCGCATTCTTTACGATTGTGAGTGTCACTTATCTCTGATATACATCTCCACATTTATACCCCCTCTCTTGTAACGGTTACCTACGCAATTAAATACCTAGATTGGCTCTGCATCTCTGAACTATGTCACACTAAGCAGCTCGGTATAACTAATTGATTGAATAATAGACTCATCTGAGACTGCCTAGGCTATAAGGGATAATATCCGGACTGCACCAGAGGAGAACAATTTCTCTCTGGCCAAATAATCTGATATCTATATTTCGCTTATCACTTCCTTACCACAGGTGATAGGCACAAGAAAATTTGAATCCGAGACCCGGCTGATATATAATAATAGCCCCGATTTGTCTGATCATTATTTGTTTCCTATCAGATTATCCTGGTGTGTATACCAACAGTTGAATACAAATTTATTCTATAATATCTAAATATCATTCAACTGTCCATCCTTAATGTTTGATGTTGTCTGTCTGTCTGTATGTCGAATTATAAGTTTTATGGAACCATTAAAAGTTACATTTTTATTAAAAACCTTTTTTGCCATTTAAAGGAGTGCCCCCAAACAGAAGAGAGTACTTTTCTTATTCACCTTTGATACATTACCCTTACTCTCAGGGGAGCACCGCCACGTCACTATCTACCAATTAATTGGTTAATTGATGCAAAGTCACTGTGGTAATTTATTTCAGTACAAGACCCAACGATATTACCTACACCATTCAGTGTCACTTGTGCTCAGGTCTATCCCCTCCCAGATCCCCTTTTCCCACCCCCTCTCCCATTTATACAACTAATTTTAATCTCCCTCAACAAATTTGTAAAGGTTCCCAAATTTCGGATGGAAATGTATTGGACTTGTGTTGGCAAAGGAACTGGGGAATTACATGGTGTGTCTGCATATCCCCATTGCTCCCTCACATCAGTGGTTCCTCTGCTTTGGCGTCATGTACCAACATTTTCAATTCCAGTCACTCCAATTTGGCCTCGCCATAGCCCCCAAATTTTTTAAAAATTCATGGCGGCATGTCTTCGTCGTCAGGAAATAAGGGTGTTCCCTTACCTGGACTACCTTCTACTCTTGCCCAGTTCTCCAGAGGAGTTGTCCAAACACTTACTGACGTTCCTCCAGCAACATGGGTGGCTTCTCACCTGGGAAAAATCCTCTCTGGTCCTGTCACATAGAGTGCTGCATTTGGAGGCAGTACTGGACTCCACTGTCTTGCGTCTGTTTCTGACAAAAGACAAGTGTCAGAATTTGCTGCCCCGGATACATATGTTTCTTCGACACCCCAGAGTCACGATTCACCTGGCAATGTGAATACTTGTAGTTTGACATGATTGAGTGAGCGCAGAATCACTCATGCCCTCTGCAATGCCTGACCCTGACCAGGTGGGACGGTCCGTCTCATCTGATTAGGTCTCAATCCATGACTCCAGAAGTTCCGATCACCTGAATCAATGCTGTGAAAGTTTTGTCTTCCATATTGGATCCCTCCGGTTTCCATAATCCCTCAGGTGCTCCGGACGGTCAAACAGGAAAGTCGGGATCTCATATTGGTGGCTCCAGTTTGGCCCAGATACCATTGGTTCTTTGACCTTCACAGACTATTGAAGGATCAACCACTCCCACTGCCTCAAAGGCCGGACTTCTCAGCCAAGCTCCTTATCTACAAAGTTCTCATCTCAGCCCTACCTATATGATTCCAGAGAAAGATTGCATCACTACCGAACATACAAACCTTTCTTCAGGGAGTGTTACGCATTCAACCTCATTATGTCCCTCCTACGACCCCATGGAATCTATTGATGGTCCTTGAGGCTCTGAGTAAACACCCGTTTAAATCACTGGAAACTGTGGAACTTAGGTGGCTCACTGAAGACGGTGTTCTTGATTGCCATAGCATCTGCCAGATGTGTGTCTGATTCAAATGCACTATCGTCCTTGGGATGACGACTGCTCATTTACCGAGTGATCTCCAAATTACATATGAAGCAGGAAATTGTGGTTCCAGCTTTGGACTCTATGGAGATGGCTTGTGAGGAGTGTTCTCTGAACCTAGTGCGAGCCTTAAAAATCTATGTGGACCGCCGAACCACTTCTATACGTTAGTCCAATTCCTTATTCATTTTATATGGATTTCACAAACAGGGATGGCCAGCAACAAACAGACTTTAGCTCGCTGGATTTGGCTGGTAATTCTGCAGGCTTATGAATACCTACATATATATCTGCACATTCTACCAGGTCTGTGGGACCGTCATGGGCAAGGCGGCAATGTGGTTCCCTAGCCACACATTCATTAGATTCTATACCTTGATACGTTCACCTCCCAGGAGGCTCTCAAAGGGTTAAGTACTGCTTTAGAAGATCCTCAATGTTAACCCTGCTGTGACCATGAAACCCAAAGAAGAAAATAAAAATTACCTTGGGTTAACTAATTTCTTCGAGGTTCATGTCAGCCACAAGGCGCCCACCCTAACATGCCTGATAGCATATGGCATATATTGGTAAATTTGGGTGTTACATGTGTGACCATGGTCACTAGTTCCCTCCTACTTTCTGTTTGTGAGTGCACTAGGGTGTCTATTACCGATCATCCTCGAGCGACCTTTTCCGCTTCCTGCTGGTTGACAAAACTGAGGAGATGAGCAGGGAGGTGGGGTTATAGAGAAGCTGCGCATCCTAGGAATCCTAAAAGCTTTGCTGTTTGGTGCCTGATCCTCTGGATCCGCCTACATCCCTGATGTTAACCCTGTGGCTCCCTGAACCTCAAAGAAAGAGAAGTAACTGGAGGCAAGTCTACAATAACTCTCGTTTTCTCAATACACAGGGTTACACAGTAGTAAAGAAGACATCTGGTGAGAATGAGACACCCAGTAGTCATCTCTGTGTGTCAGAAGGACAGAAAAGGTCCCAGAGCCCCATATTTGGGCCCACACCTCACTCACTGATACATGGGAGAGACAATGAGCAGAAGATCCTGGAACTTGCCAACAAGATCATCCAGCTGCTGACTAAAGAGGTGATTGATGGGAATGGGACATTATACAGTGACATTGAGGGAGGTGACTGCTGGGGATGGGACATTATACAGTGACACCGGGGGATGTGACCGGAGAGGTGACTGCTGGGAATGGAACATTATACAGTGACATCGAGGGATGTGACTGCTGGGAATGGGACATTATACAGTGACATCGAGGGAGGTGACTGCTGGGAATGGGACATTATACAGTGACATCGAGGGAGGTGACTGCTGGGAATGGGACATTATACAGTGACATCGAGGGAGGTGACCGGAGAGGTGACTGCTGGGAATGGAACATTATACAGTAACACTGGGGATGTGACTGGGGAGTTGACTGCTGGGGATGGGACATTATGCAGTAACACCGAGGTAATGTGACCGGAGAGGTGACTGTTGGGAATGGGGCATTATGCAGTAACACTGGGGGGTGTGACCGGAGAGGTGACTGCTGGGAATGGGACATTATACAGTAACACCGGGAGATGTGACTGGAGAGGTGACTGCTGGGAGTGGGACATTATACAGTAACATCGGGAGATGTGACCGGAGAGGTGATTGCTGGGAATGGGACATTATACAGTAACACCGGGAGATGTGACTGGAGAGGTGACCGCTGGGGATGGGACATTATACAGTAACACCAGGGGATGTGTCTGGGTGATGACTGTATCATTGTCTGTGTCAGGTTCCTATAAGGTGTCAGGATGTCACTATCTATCTCTCCATGGAGGAGTGGGAGTATATAGAGGAACACAAGTGTCTGTACAAGGATGTGATGATGGAGAATCACTGGCCCCTCACATCACTTGGTAAGAGGAGACTTCATTTTATTGTACAGGGTAGAGCAGGTATGGGCGCCCCCTATATATACACACACATCATCTGCTAATCACACCTGTACAGTGTATTCAGTCACTGTGTGTCTGCTATAGATGGATCCAGTAACAGAGATACCCCAGAGAGATGTCCCCGTCCTCTATATTCCCGGCACAGTAAAGAGGAAAATGCCAGGACCCCTCAGGAGAATCAGGTAGATGGGATTTAGTGTCGCCTCAATATAGCATGTATAAGTGACTGTCACTATATGAATTGCAAAACGTTTAACACTATTAGACTTATAAAGATTTACACTTCCAATATGGAGGATAAATCAAGCATGGGTATCCAAAACCTGGGACAACACATGAAGCAAGCTTGACCCTAAGGCAGTGCAGTCCAGTCTAGATCGGGTGCAGTCCTCTCTCTAGGGGTCTTATTCTAGTTCACTCTTTCTGAAAAAAATCCTTCTTAGATGGACAAAACCATATGCACTGCAGGTGGGGCAGATGTTACTTGTGCTTTTTACTGGGTTTTACTTCAAAGTGAGATCTATATTGCAGTGTAACAATAAAGCAGCCAGTATTTACCCTGCACAGAAACAAAATAACTCACCCAAATCTAATTCTCTCTGCACATTTTACATCTGCCTCCTGCAGTGCACATGGTTTTGTCCATTTAAGAAGGATTTTGTCAGAAAGAGTGAACTCGAATAAGGCCCTAAGTCACTTTATTTAAACTATATGAATTGGAGCAGCTGTGTGTCTTATACACTGATATTCTACTGTGTAATCTCAATAACATCAGACATTACTAATGTGGTATTTTTTTAGGTTCAGTGTGAAGATTCGTCTGATATTAAGGCAGAAGATACAGAGGGAGAAGAGACGGATGTGACTGATAATAAGGCAGAAGATACAGGAGGAGAAGAGCTGTATGTGCCTGACATTAAGGCAGAAGATACAGGAGAAGAAGAGACTGATGTGACTGATAATAAGGCAGAAGATACAGAGGGAGAAGAGACGGATGTGACTGATAATAAGGCAGAAGATACAGGAGGAGAAGAGACGGATGTGCCTGATAATAAGGCAGAAGATACAGAGGGAGAAGAGACGGATGTGACTGATAATAAGGCAGAAGATACAGGAGGAGAAGAGCTGTATGTGCCTGACATTAAGGCAGAAGATACAGAGGGAGAAGAGCTGTATGTGCCTGACATTAAGGCAGAAGATACAGAGGGAGAAGAGATGTATGTGCATGACATTAAGGCAGAAGATACAGAGGGAGAAGAGATGTATGTGCCTGATATTAAGGTAGAAGAAGAAGAGTCTTATGTGACAGATAAGGAAGAAGATACAGAGACAGAAGATACATATATGAAGGGTGATCAGCAGTGTAAGAAGGAGAAAATCCCTACAGACACCAGCACAGGTGAGGAATAATAATGTGTTAAATATACCTTGTTCTACCAATACAGCTTTCTCTTATTCTACACCATGGGTCTTCAACCTGTGGCCCTCCAGATGTTGTGAAACTACATGTTCCAACATGCATTGCCACATTTTTTCCTATGAGAGCATGCCAAAACTGTCAGGGCATGCTGGGACATGTAGTTCTACAACATCTGGAGGGCCAAAGGTTGAAGACATGTGTTCTACACCCTCCTCTTTCAGACCAAACTAATGAGGACAATGCATTTGTTAAGTGGGTCCAGAGCCATCAGCCCCTATTATACTCCCTCACATCATGTCACTGTGTGTTACCAGCCCAGAGTTCTGACCAGTCCCCCCCCCCCCCCCCCCCCCCCCCACACACACACACACACAAACTCTCTGGTGTATCTCATACATCAGGAGCCAACAGCCCCTATTATACTCTCCCCTCACATCATGTCACTGTGTGTTACCAGCCCAGAGATCTGACCAGTCTCCTCCCCGCACTCTCTGGTGTATCTCATACATCAGTAGCCATCAGCCCCTATTATACTCCTGCTCTCCCCCTCACATCATGTCACTGTGTGTTACTAGAGATCCGACCAGTCTCCTCCCCACACTCTCTGGTGTATCTCATACATCGGCATCTATCAGCCCCTATTATACTCCTGCTCTCCCCTCACATCATGTCACTGTGTGTTACCAGCCCAGAGATCTGACCAGTCTCCTCCCCACACTCTCTGGTGTATCTCATACATCAGTAGCCATCAGCCCCTATTATACTCCTGCTCTCCCCCTCACATCATGTCACTGTGTGTTACTAGAGATCCGACCAGTCTCCTCCCCACACTCTCTGGTGTATCTCATACATCAGTAGCCATCAGCCCCTATTATACTCCTGCTCTCCCCTCACATCATGTCACTGTGTGTTACCAGAGATCCGACCAGTCTCCTCCCCACACTCTCTGGTGTATCTCATACATCAGTAGCCATCAGCCCCTATTATACTCCTGCTCCCCCCTCACATCATGTCACTGTGTGTTACCAGCCCAGATATCCGACCAGTCTCCTCCCCACACACTCTGGTGTATCTCATACATCAGGAGCCATCAGTCCCTATTATACTCCTGCTCTCCCCTCACATCATGTCACTGTGTGTTACCAGCCCAGAGATCTGACCAGTCTCCTCCCCACACTCTCTGGTGTATCTCATACATCCGGAGCCATCAGCCCCTATTATACTCCTGCTCTCCCCCTCACATCATGTCACTGTGTGTTACCAGCCCAGAGATCTGACCAGTCTCCTCCCCACACGCTCTGGTGTATCTCATACATCAGGAGCCATCAGCCCCTATTATACTCCTGCTCTCCCCTCACATCATGTCACTGTGTGTTACCAGCCCAGAGATCTGACCAGTCTCCTCCCCACACTCTCTGGTGTATCACATACATCTGCAGCCATCAGCCCCTATTATACTCCTGCTCTCCCCTCACATCATGTCACTGTGTGTTACCAGCCCAGAGATCTGACCAGTCTCCTCCCTACACGCTCTGGTGTATCTCATACATCAGGAGCCATCAGCCCCTATTATACTCCTGCTCCCCCCTCACATCATGTCACTGTGTGTTACCAGCCCAGAGATCTGACCAGTCTCCTCCCCACACTCTCTGGTGTATCTCATACATCAGGAGACATCAGCCCCTAATATACTCCTGCTCTCCCCCCTCACATCATGTCACTGTGTGTTACCAGCCCAGAGATCTGACCAGTCTCCTCCCTACACGCTCTGGTGTATCTCATACATCAGGAGCCATCAGCCCCTATTATACTCCTGCTCCCCCCTCACATCATGTCACTGTGTGTTACCAGCCCAGAGATCTGACCAGTCTCCTCCCCACACTCTCTGGTGTATCTCATACATCAGGAGACATCAGCCCCTAATATACTCCTGCTCTCCCCCCTCACATCATGTCACTGTGTGTTACCAGCCCAGAGATCTGACCAGTCTCCTCCCCACACTCTCTGGTGTATCACATACATCTGCAGCCATCAGCCCCTATTATACTCCTGCTCTCCCCTCACATCATGTCACTGTGTGTTACCAGCCCAGAGATCTGACCAGTCTCCTCCCTACACGCTCTGGTGTATCTCATACATCAGGAGCCATCAGCCCCTATTATACTCCTGCTCCCCCCTCACATCATGTCACTGTGTGTTACCAGCCCAGAGATCTGACCAGTCTCCTCCCCACACTCTCTGGTGTATCTCATACATCAGGAGCCATCAGCCCCTATTATACTCCTGCTCTCCCCCTCACATCATGTCACTGTTTGTTACCAGCCCAGAGATCTGACCAGTCTCCACCCCACACTCTCTGGTGTATCTCATACATCAGAAGCCATCAGCCCCTATTATACTCCTGCTCTCCCCTCACATCATGTCACTGTGTGTTACCAGCCCAGAGATCTGACCAGTCTCCTCCCCACACTCTCTGGTGTATCTCATACATCGTCAGCCATCAGCCCCTATTATGCTCCCGCTGGAGTAGTGGTAACCAGTGACCAGGGCATGCTGCCAGTATACCCCACAGCTACTGTGCTGCCACGTGTATACTGTGTGTGAGAGAGAAGTGACTGGCTGCACAGTGTCACTGGCTTATGTGGGTTCCTGTCCCATAGTACTAGCTGGGCAATGTGTAAGCTGGGGTAATGTTACTCCCCTCAGTCTGAATGTCTCCGTGGCTGGGTCTATGCAGTCTGCTTGGTGATCCCATTGTATTGTATGTTATGACCACACTTTGGAGGTCATTCTAGTTTGATTGTTCCCCTGTACATTAACACGGGGAGCGATGTTTTGCTACTGTGCATAACCATTTATACGCATGTGCAGGCTCCATTTGCAAACGGACGTGGCGACTTGTATAGTCTACGGACCGTTCGTATGGAGCAGTGCGGGTCTGGGGTGGCAGACATGGGAGTTCCCATGGTAAATTTGTCTGTGACACGGGGGGTGGGCAGCTGACCTCACCGGCTGTCAGCTGCCCACCCTTTTCCCATACAAGGGCACCACAAATCTGAGTCACCAGAGTGTGACTTATATGTTCGTCGCCCGTGGAATGATTTCTGCCCCGCACGCAAGCTGCAAATGGATGTTTATAGAAAACAACTATTCGCATGAGTGCGGGGGGCATTCGTGCGGGCGGTGTTTAGTTGACGAATTTCTCAGCTCTGCGAGTCAACCAGAATGACCTCCTTTATCTGTGTAACAGTCACATTTGCTGTATGTACATATAGAGATGTAATTAGTGGTTGTGGTTGGTAAATTCATATTAGACATCATGGACTCACTCATGGTATTATCCTATATGTATATGGGGTCCTCAGCGCCTTACACAGTATATAAAAGAATCCCTGCAAACATGACAAGAAATAGGGAAAAGATGGTACAGAACATTGCATTATAAATAGGTGTCCGGCAGGAATGGGAGCCAGTGTAGGGCCTGTAGGAGAGGGGGCAGAAGCCGTCAGTTGGAGAACATGAGCTGTGGACAGAGATGGACGTTGGGGAGGACGCATAGGAGCAGGTTACAGTAATATAGTCTAGGGGTGACCAGTGAGTGGATGAGGGTCTTAGTTGTCTCCAAGGTGAGAGAGGGTCTGATCCTAAAAGCTGCCAAGGTACCTGTGTATTATCACAGTGCCCGTTAAGTAGTTAACGTAGTGTCCTATTCAGCGTAGTATGGTACTCTGGGATCGCATCGCATGTGATTTGCGTGCGATGCAATGGTACTTGTGCACCCCTGTCCGCGGATCACATCGCATAGCATGCAATGCGATTTAGCACACCCCCACCATCCACGTCACCCCGAAGCGTGGCGAGCAGACCCGCTGCTCGTCCTCCCGACCTGTTCATACCCCTACTATCCACGTTGGCGTGGAGTTGATTTTATAAAGTGTGTCGAATGCAGAAAGCCACGGAGCCGGAAGCATGACAAGCGGCCGCGGAAAACAATCCCGAAGCGTGGCGAGCGGACGTGGATTACTTGATGTGTATTCGCTGCACTCGCCAAACTTTATAAAATCAACTCCACGCCGACGTGGATATTGGGGGTATGAACAGGTCGGGAGTACCGGGGACGCTCGCAACGCTTCGGGGTGACTAGGATAGTGGGGGTGTGCTTAATCGCATTGCATGTAAATTGCGTGCAATGCGATCCGCAGGCAGGGGTGCCATGAAACTGCATAAATACCATTGCATCACACGCAAATCGGATGCGATGCAATTTCAGCGCCGCCGTACGTAAACTATTTGGTCGCCATGATAATACACAAGTACCGCTTCCAATACTGGGACAGGGACTGATTGTGGGGATTGTAAGAAAGGGTGGAGATCAGGATGACGCTAAGGCAGCAGCCTTGCAGCATCGATGGTGAGATGTCAGTGGATAGTAACATCAAGGATAGTGAGGGGATCGCAGATGGTGGGGAGACAATCGGCTCAGTCTTAGGGGTATATTTACTAAAGGTCAATTTAAAACTCGATATTAATCAGTGTTGTGTCCTAGCCCAGGAAGTCCGGCATGGATTAAGAGCTAGTTTAAAAGGGATCAACATCGCCCTTTAGTAAATATATCCCTCAGGCTGGGTACACACTTACAGATATATCTGCAGAACAACTGATCTGTAGATATATCTGTGGACGGATCGGGCAGCTTGTTCTCCGTACATCCTGACCAATCCATGGAGACTGATGTCACAACTGGGCGGGTGCAATTACATCCGCTGGCCAATTCAGCTGCTGATCACCACCAGCTCCTGCAGAGGGTGTACGAGAGGTCAGGAGATCACCCTCACACACAGCACGATGCACCAACTAGCTTTAGGTGTGTTGACCATCGGCTGCGTTGCAGAGCTGAAGCGCTATGTCTGAACAATGTCGTTCAGACCTGTCACTGGCTGAAAGACCAGCGATATATTGGCCAGTGTGTACGCAGCATTAGAATTGTTCAGTTTAAGTACTAAAATATCCATGAACATTTCCTTCTCAATGTAATCAATTATATCTGTTTTTATTCATCTGTTTCCAGTAGATGGGCGCACAAGCAGGAATACCTCGGATGGAGATCTCATTGTGTCTCCAGGTTTTATAATAGAAGATAAGAACATCGGACAAGATTCTCCAGAAGAAAACCCCATTATCCCCAATATACACCCAACATTTCACAGTGCAGATATTTTATCTGGTCTCTCTAGTCATGAGGAACCTTCTGATATATCAGATCTTACTATGCACCGTACAGACCATAAATATAATACAAAATCATCCAGTTCTAAGTTTGGTAAGCGTTCTATACATCAGTTAGATTCTGTTTTACATCAGAGACATCACACAGGGGAGAAACCATTTTCATGCTCTGAATGTGGGAAATGTTTTACACGCAAATCATATCTTGTTATACATGAGAGAATTCACACAGGTGAGAAACCATATTCATGCTCTGAGTGTGGAAAATGTTTTACACACAAATCATATCTTGTTAAACATGAGCGAAGTCACACAGGTGAGAAACCATATTCATGCTCTGAATGTGGGAAATGTTTTCAACAGAAATCAAATCTTGTTATGCATGAGAGAATTCACACAGGTGAGAAACCATTTTCATGCTCTGAATGTGGGAAATGTTTTACACAGAAATCATATCTTGTTATGCATGAGAGAATTCACACAGGTGAGAAACCATTTTCATGCTCTGAATGTGGGAAATGTTTTCAACAGAAATCAAATCTTGTTATGCATGAGAGAATTCACACAGGTGAGAAACCTTTTTCATGCTCTGAGTGTGGGAAAGGGTTTACACACAAATCACGTCTTGTTACACATGAGAGAAGTCACACAGGTGAGAAACCATATTCATGCTCTGAGTGTGGAAAAGGTTTTGCAAGTAAATCAGTTCTTGTTATGCATGAGAGAATTCACACAGGTGTGAAACCATTTTCATGCTCTGAATGTGGGAAATTTTTTCAAAAGAAATCAAATCTTGTTTCGCATGAGAGAATTCACACAGGTGTGAAACCATTTTCATGCTCTGAATGTGGGAAATGTTTTCCACTGAAATCAAATCTTGTTAGACATGAGAGAAGTCACACAGGTGATAAACCATTTTCATGCTCTGAATGTGGGAAATGGTTTACAGAAAAATCATCACTTATTACACATGAGAGAATTCACACAGGTGAGAAACCATATTCATGTTCTGAATGTGGGAAATGTTTTGCAATTAAATCAGCTCTTGTTCTGCATGAAAAATCACACAGGTGAGAAGCTATTTTCATGCTCTGAAAGTGGGAAATGGTTTACAGAGAAATCAGCTGTTTTATAGACACAAGAAAACTCACACAAAAATATAATTTCAATGAGCTGATCTAAATCAAACAGAAGTATCAACACTAAATTCCTCCATCATCCATCAGGTGTGGAATATTACATAGGCCCTTATTCTAGTTGATTCGGACGGATGCGTATTTCCGACAGGAACCAAGTGTTCTTAGCCCCGCCTACCAAATGGATCGCTCACACTGTCCGAATTCAGTAAGACGCCGAGCGTACGGACCGCGAGCGGATGTTTCATGCGGACACCTCATCCGCCAACCATGGAATGATGGACCGGACATTTTTCCGTATGAAAGCAGGGATATGGGCGGCCAGCTGGCATCCGGCTATGTCAGCTGTCCGCCACCCACACGTGCGTCATGGCCGCATTACCATGCATACGCCCATCATTTTCATGGGAACGCCCATGAAATGTGGGGCATGCGCATATGGTAATGAGCCCAAACAGCCCTTCACGCCCCTCTCCACCCCCTGCTCGGATGGGTCCATATGATCCTTTTCTGCGCAGAATTCACGGCGAGGTTTGGACGTGCGAGGTGATCGCACATGCGCAGATACGACTCTGCACATGAGCAAATACCAAATATCGGCCGTCCGACCGCACACGGACCCGTCCGACTCAATCACAAAAAGGGCCATAGTGTCTAGATAGCCAGTCAATAAGTCTATCACCAAAAGTCGGCATAGGAAAGATTAACAGGGAAAAAATTTCAACCTAAAAAAGTCTACATACATTTTAAAAAAATATTTGTGTCAATGTTGATATGGACTCCCAATTAGCGTAATGCCTACTCTCTCCACCTTGGTGCAAGTTACACACATGTAATGCCGGCGGACACGTCTGATTGGCTGAATGCACCATTTATGCTGATGTAACAGTTCTATTGCTGCTGTCATTTATTCCCATGGTTACAGTGACATGAGCGATCAGTGTGCAGTAAGACTCCATGTCTCCTAGTCTGACTGTATATGGGACAGCAGCTGGTATATGTATTACTGAGTCATTATATAACTGCATTGTTGTAACTGCTTTGTCTCTGCATTATATATATATATATATATATATATATATAAAATACACTGTGACCCTGTACTGTAATGTGTGTGGTGTATACTGATATTTGGGCCATCACTATGACTCTGCGCCTGTGCTGATGATGAGAGGGACGGAGAGCAGCCAGCGGTGCAGCTGATGGAGAGCGGACAGGGGGGGTGATGCCCCCAATCACCTCACCATGCGCCCCCCTGCCCGCTCTCCATCAGCTGGACCGCTGCAGTCCCTCTCAACATCAGCACACCCTGTGCTGCTGCTACCGCTTTTCACACTGTTGCTTTCACACCGCAAACCTGCTTTAGACCAGGTATTTACATGCGGTGTGAAAGCGGTTAAACTTGTTCTGACCCGTTTCAAAAAACGTTTTAAATTCCTGGTCTGAGCAGGTTTTGCGGTGTGAAAGCAGCATTACTCTCACCGGGGTCAGAGCTGGAAGATAATGTGTTCCCACAGTGCAGGTGTCTGATGCTATGTGGCAGGATCTGTACAAATATAACATGAGACCCATAGTAGCTGTATACCAGGTGGTGTTACATATAAACACATCATTAATGAGCAGCGAGTTTGGTGATCACAGATAAATTTAACAGAGGTTGTGCTAAACTAGTAGCAGCGTCCAGTCATAATTATTATTGTGTCTGCCAGTGGTTTTCAGGACCCCAAACCGTTCACATTCCCAGGTCACCCTGCAGGTGCAGTCATTACTCACTGACACATTCCTAGGTCACCCAGCAGGTGCAGTCATTACTCACTGACACATTCCTAGGTCACCCAGCAGGTGCAGTCATTACTCACTGACACATTCCTAGGTCACCCTGACAGGTACACTCATTACTCACTGACACATTCCCAGGTCACCCAGCAGGTGCACTCATTACTCACTGACACATTCCCAGGTCACCCAGCAGGTGCAGTCATTACTCACTGACGCATTCCTAGGTCACCCTGCAGGTGCACTCATTACTCACTGACACATTCCTAGGTCACCCAGCAGGTGCAGTCATTACTCACTGACACATTCCTAGGTCACCCTGACAGGTGCAGTCATTACTCACTGACACATTCCTAGGTCACCCAGCAGGTGCACTCATTACTCACTGACACATTCCCAGGTCACCCAGCAGGTGCAGTCATTACTCACTGACACATTCCCAGGTCACCCTGACAGGTGCACTCATTACTCACTGACACATTCCCAGGTCACCCTGACAGGTACACTCATTACTCACTGACACATTCCCAGGTCACCCAGCAGGTGCACTCATTACTCACTGACACATTCCCAGGTCACCCAGCAGGTGCAGTCATTACTCACTGACACATTCCCAGGTCACCCTGACAGGTGCACTCATTACTCACTGACACATTCCCAGGTCACCCAGCAGGTGCACTCATTACTCACTGACACATTCCCAGGTCACCCAGCAGGTGCAGTCATTACTCACTGACACATTCCCAGATCACCCTGCAGGTGCACTCATTACTCACTGACACATTCCCAGGTCACCCAGCAGGTGCAGTCATTACTCACTGACACATTCCTAGGTCACCCTGCAGGTGCACTCATTACTCACTGACACATTTCCCGTCATCTGGCAGGTGCACTCATTACTCACTGAAACATTTCCCGTCATCTGGCAGGTGCACTCATTACTCACTGAAACATTTCCCGTCATCTGGCAGGTGTACTTATTACTGTCTGACACATGTAAAAGATCCACAGGTGGTTGTTAAGCTGCACAAGTTCTCTAATCAATGTTGGAGGAATTGTGTGGAATAGAAGATATTTTCTGGTCATGTCCTAAAATCCTCCAGCTCTGGACAGATGTTTGTACTTTTGCATCCATATACCTATGCCGCCCTCATTGGCCTTATTACATATTTATCCTAGCACTTTGTCTATCGCAGGTTGTTATATACAGGCCATTATTGCTTCCAGAGCAGTAATTGCAAAGAGAAACCAGTAGGATATAACCAAGCGCAGGGCACTAGTAATGGTCCCAGCTGCCGTTTATGAGGGATACTCAGCCCTCAAAAAAGACAAAAACATATACACAAAGGTAAACGGCGCAAATGGACCACACTTATACCCCTTTTACACCAAAACGCTGGGTCGCACCCGGCTTTTTTAGACCCAGGTTCAAGCCAGGTGCGACCCGGCGTTTAGTGCAATTTACACGGCACCCGCGCCCCCCCCCCCCCCCCCCCCCCCCCCCGTGCTTGGAGATGACAGGATGATGTCATCTCCAAGCGCCAATCACCGCCGCCGCCGGACCGGAACGCTGCTGGGGGCAGCCCAGCACTAAGGTACGCTGCTGGCCGGGCTGCCCCCAGTCCCCGCGCACACTCCCCCCGCCGTCGCACAGGAGGTGAATGGATGCCGCACACAGGCATCCGTTCACCTCCCTCCCCCGCCGCTGCTGTCTGCAGGGTATAGCAGACCGCAGCGCCGGCTGTCAGTGTCAGGCTGACAACCCGTCCAACCTGCGGACGCTGCGTCTGCAGTTTGGACGTTCCCCATTCATGTAAATGGGAGCCAGGTCATCCGACCCGGCGTTCCCATTTACACCGCCCTCTACCCAGGTCCTAGCCGTGTTCTACCCAGGTCAGGACCTGGGTAGAAGTCCCGTGTAAAGGGACACGGCGTTAGGGATTTACACCGCCGAAGATCCGGGTCTGACCCGGATTTTTCGGCGGTGTAAAAGGGGTATTAGTATCAAAAAGTATACATTTATTTAAAATACACAAAGAAAATTTCTAATGCAATTTACAATACCACCGGCCGGTAGAACAATCAAATGTGCACAACAATCAATTTTTGACCATAAAAATATAATTAAAAACTAAATCACTGAGCTGCAACGTGTGTGACTGGGATCCAATGGTTATTAAGCATATACCTATAGATACCCAATTGGGCTACTGTGTGATGTGGACCTAAGGCTTGGTAGCTTCTCATCACTTTAAGTGATGTATTCAGGGGTAATCAGTCCCAGAGTCTCCCTGTAGGCACACTGATGTTAGTTTGGATAGCAAGCGTGTTAGTCAGTCACACAGAGAGGCTTGGTTATGGATCCGCCTTCACAAATGCTCCGTGTTGTAAAGACTGCGAATGCCCATTCATTCAAGCATAGCAGCATATGGAAATGAATGAAATAATACTTAGGCTTCCAATCGAGTGCAGGCAGTAGGTAGCGATGTGTAATCCACTTTTGGGTGAGAGTTCACTGGCCTGGAGCGGGTCCCCGGCTGCTGGTCTTCCCGATAATGCAGCCCTCTCTAGGACTCCCTGCTACGGCAAAGGTCTCCCCGACTCACGTGGTTTGCTTGTTTGCGGAAGTAGGTAGTGACGTGTGATGACGCGTTTCCCCGCCTTTCTCCTGGTCAGCGGCTTCATCAGATTGAAGCAAAGGACTGTACAAATCCTTCTCCCCTGCCCTTACTAAAATTGTTGATGGAAACTTTGGGTTTGTTCCTATTCCCTAAAGCCAACTCCCCATTAGTTGAGCTGGCATGAATACTCATTGTCAAGTGAAGGAGCTGATCATCTTCTTGATAGTGATTGATTGAATGATATCACACATTCATAAAGTTTTCTATGTATCTAAAGGTCCCCATACTCTGGGCCGATTCCGACGAATCGGGCCATGAAATTGGCTCATTTTGACCCCTCAGGTGCGATGTGCGGTCCCTTGCGCATCGGACCTGATCGGGTGGTCAGATCTGCTGCCCGTGCACCCACGTGACCAGGGACCACGTTTACCATGCTGGGGGAGGGGGGCGAGCAGTGGGTTCCGTTCAGCTGGTGGTGGGGCCGGGCAGCTCTCAGCCAATCAACGTCCGATCAGTCATTTCAAAATATTTGGCAAAATGCAGCCACACTACAAGATCCTAGCTGCCGCCGCTCTGACGGACCCTGCTGCCCGCCACTACCACCAGCTGGACTGAACCCCGCTAAACACTCCCCCACACACACACACACAAAACCACCTTCCCCCGCCGCAGCAGCTCCCAAGGAGAATTACATGCAATATATTGCATGCAAAAATGGCCTATCAAGTGCCAGATCGCATGTAAGCTGCCCGGGGAGCTGCCAGGGCAAATTAGTCCGAAGAGTCGGGGCCTTAACTATTCAGACTCTTTATTTTATTATTAATATTGTCTTTCTATAGTATTATACGACTACAATATATACCATCTTGTCAATTTTTTATTGTTAATAATATGTATAGTTGTACTTTATTGGTGATCTGTATTCGGACTCTTTCCCTTTTTATTCCCCTTGTCCTTTTTCTGTTTTCCTTTCCTTAATCCAAGGAACAACACTTTTCAATAAAAAAAACTATTGATGCAAAAAAAGCGGCCTTATTTACTATTTTGATTTAGTTTTATTTCTCTTTTTACACTGAGTATACAGTAGAGTGTCCTGGGGGCGCCTGTGCTGTTACTCCTTCACCCAATTAGCCAGTCACAACTGCGTGTGTGATTTCGGCCAGTCCGGGGGCAAGTGATGCTGCGGAAGTTGAGGTAAGGTGGTTAGCGTCTTTATAACATACAGAGATCCCCCCATAGTGCAGCATGTCACAGTGTAACATACAGGGATCCCCCCATAGTGCAGCGTGTCACAGTGTAACATACAGGGATCCCCCAGAGTGCAGCGTATCACAGTGTAACATACAGGGATCCCCCCATAGTGCAGCGTGTCACCGTGTAACATACAGGGATCCCCCATAGTGCAGCGTGTCACAGTGTAACATACAGGGATCCCCCCATAGTGCAGCGTGTCACAGTGTAACATACAGGGATCCCCCCCCCATAGTGCAGCGTGTCACAGTGTAACATACAGGGATCCCCCCATAGTGCAGCATGTCACAGTGTAACATACAGGGATCCCCCCATAGTGCAGCGTGTCACAGTGTAACATACAGGGATCCCCCAGAGTGCAGCGTATCACAGTGTAACATACAGGGATCCCCCCATAGTGCAGCGTGTCACCGTGTAACATACAGGGATCCCCCATAGTGCAGCGTGTCACAGTGTAACATACAGGGATCCCCCCATAGTGCAGCGTGTCACAGTGTAACATACAGGGATCCCCCCCCCATAGTGCAGCGTGTCACAGTGTAACATACAGGGATCCCCCCATAGTGCAGCGTGTCACAGTGTAACATACAGGGATCCCCCATAGTGCAGCCTGTCACAGTGTAACATACAGGGATCCCCCATAGTGCAGCGTGTCACAGTGTAACATACAGGGATCACCCCATAGTGCAGCATGTCACAGCGTAACATACAGGGATCCCCCATAGTGCAGCGTGTCACAGTGTAACATACAGGGATCCCCCATAGTGCAGCGTGTCACAGTGTAACATACAGGGATCACCCCATAGTGCAGCGTGTCACAGCGTAACATACAGGGATCCCCCATAGTGCAGCGTGTCACAGTGTAACATACAGTGATCCCCCCATAGTGCAGCGTGTCACAGTGTAACATACAGGGATCCCCCATAGTGCAGCCTGTCACAGTGTAACATACAGGGATCCCCCATAGTGCAGCGTGTCACAGTGTAACATACAGGGATCCCCCATAGTGCAGCCTGTCACAGTGTAACATACAGGGATCCCCCATAGTACAGCGTGTCACAGTGTAACATACAGGGATCCCCCCATAGTGCAGAGTGTCACAATGTAATATACAGGGATCCCCCATAGTGCAGCGTGTCACAGTGTAACATACAGGGATCCCCCCATAGTGCAGCGTGTCACAGTGTAACATACAGGGATCCCCCCATAGTGCAGCATGTCACAGTGTAACATACAGGGATCCCCCATAGTGCAGCGTGTCACAGTGTAACATACAGGGATCCCCCCCATAGTGCAGCGTGTCACAGTGTAACATACAGGGATCCCCCATAGTGCAGCGTGTCACAGTGTAACATACAGGGATCCCCCCATAGAGCAGCGTGCCACAGTGTAACATACAGAGATCCCCCCCATAGTGCAGCGTGTCACAGTGTAACATACAGGGATCCCCCCCATAGTGCAGCGTGTCACAGTGTAACATACAGGGATCCCCCCATAGTGCAGCGTGTCACAGTGTAACATACAGGGATCCTCCCATAGTGCAGCGTGTCACAGTGTAACATACAGGGATCCCCCCATAGTGCAGTGTGTCACAGTGTAACATACAGGGATCCCCCCCATAGTGCAGCGTGTCACAGTGTAACATACAGGGATCCCCCATAGTGCAGCGTGTCACAGTGTAACATACAGGGATCCCCCCATAGTGCAGCGTGTCACAGTGTAACATACAGGGATCCCCCCATAGTGCAGCGTGTCACAGTGTAACATACAGGGATCCCCCCATAGTGCAGCATGTCACAGTGTAACATACAGGGATCCCCCATAGTGCAGCGTGTCACAGTGTAACATACAGGGATCCCCCCATAGTGCAGCGTGTCACAGTGTAACATACAGGGATCCCCCCATAGTGCAGCGTGTCACAGTGTAACATACAGGGATCTCCCCATAGTGCAGCATGTCACAGTGTAACATACAGGGATCCCCCATAGTGCAGCGTGTCACAGTGTAACATACAGGGATCCCCCCATAGTGCAGCGTGTCACAGTGTAACATACAGGGATCCCCCCATAGTGCCGAGTGTCACAGTGTAACATACAGGGATCCCCCATAGTGCAGCGTGTCACAGTGTAACATACAGGGATCCCCCCATAGTGCAGCCTGTCACAGTGTAACATACAGGGATCCCCCCATAGTGCAGCGTGTCACAGTGTAACATACAGGGATCCCCCCATAGAGCAGCCTGTCACAGTGTAACATACAGGGATCCCCCATAGTGCAGCCTGTCACAGTGTAACATACAGGGATCCCCCATAGTGCAGCCTGTCACAGTGTAACATACAGAGATCCCCCCATAGTGCAGCGTGTCACAGTGTAACATACAGGGATCCCCCATAGTGCAGCGTGTCATAGTGTAACATACAGGGATCCCCCCATAGTGCAGCCTGTCACAGTGTAACATACAGGGATCCCCCCCATAGTGCAGCGTGTCACAGTGTAACATACAGGGATCCCCCCCATAGTGCAGCCTGTCACAGTGTAACATACAGGGATCCCCCCATAGTGCAGCGTGTCACAGCGTAACATACAGGGATCCCCGATAGTGCAGCGTGTCACATACAGGGATCCCCCCCATAGTGCAGCCTGTCACAGTGTAACATACAGTGATCCCCCATTGTGCAGCGTGTCACAGTGTAACATACAGGGATATCCCCATAGTGCAGCGTGTCACAGTGTAACATACAGGGATCCCCCCATAGTGCAGCGTGTCACAGTGTAACATACAGAGATCCCCCATAGTGCAGCGTGTCACAGTGTAACATACAGGGATCCCCCCCCCCATAGTGCAGCGTGTCACAGTGTAACATACAGGGATCCCCCCCATAGTGCAGCGTGTCACAGTGTAACATACAGGGATCCCCCCCATAGTGCAGCCTGTCACAGTGTAACATACAGTGATCCCCCCATAGTGCAGCGTGTCACAGTGTAACATACAGAGATCCCCCATAGTGCAGCGTGTCACAGTGTAACATACAGGGATCCCCCCCATAGTGCAGCGTGTCACAGTGTAACATACAGGGATCCCCCCCATAGTGCAGTGTGTCACAGTGTAACATACAGGGATCCCCCCCATAGTGCAGCGTGTCACAGTGTAACATACAGGGATCCCCCATAGTGCAGCGTGTCACAGTGTAATATACAGGGATCCCCCATAGTGCAGCGTGTCACAGTGTAACATACAAGGATCCCCCCATAGCTCAGCATGTCACAGTGTAACATACAGGGATCCCCCCATAGCGCAGCGTGTCACAGTGTAACATACAGGGATCCCCCCATAGCGCAGCGTGTCACAGTGTAACATACAGGGATCCCCCCCATAGTGCAGCGTGTCACAGTGTAACATACAGGGATCCCCCCCATAGTGCAGCGTGTCACAGTGTAACATACAGGGATCCCCCCATAGTGCAGCGTGTCACAGTGTAACATACAGGGATCCCCCATAGTGCAGCGTGTCACAGTGTAATATACAGGGATCCCCCATAGTGCAGCGTGTCACAGTGTAACATACAAGGATCCCCCCATAGTTCAGCGTGTCACAGTGTAACATACATGGATCCCCCCATAGTTCAGCGTGTCACAGTGTAACATACAGGGATCTCCCCATAGTGCAGCGTGTCACAGTGTAACATACAGGGATCCCCCCATAGTGCAGCATGTCACAGTGTAACATACAGGGATTCCCCACATAGTCCAGCGTGTCACAGTGTAACATACAGGGATCCCCCCATAGTGCAGCGTGTCACAGTGTAACATAGAGGGATTCCCCCATAGTGAAGCGTGTCACAGTGTAACATACAGAAATCCCCCCCATAGTGCAGCGTGTCACAGTGTAACATACAGGGATCCCCCCATAGTGCAGCGTGTCACAGTGTAACATACAGGGATCCCCCCATAGTGCAGCGTGTCACAGTGTAACATACATGGATCCCCCCATAGTGCAGCGTGTAACAGTGTAACATACATGGATCCCCCCATAGTGCAGCGTGTCACAGTGTAATATACAGGGATCCCCCATAGTGCAGCGTGTCACAGTGTAACATACAGGGATCCCCCATAGTGCAGAGTGTCACAGTGTAACATACAGGGATCCCCCCATAGTGCAGCCTGTCACAGTGTAACATACAGGGTTCTCCCCATAGTGCAGCGTGTCACATACAGGGATACCCCCATAGTGCAGCGTGTCACAGTGTAACATACCGGGATCCCCCATAGTGCAGCGTGTCACAGTGTAACATACAGGGATCCCCTCATAGCGCAGCGTGTCACAGTGTAACATACAGGGATCCCCCCATAGTGCAGCCTGTCACAGTGTAACATACAGGGATCCCCCCATAGTGCAGCGTGTCACAGCGTAACATACAGGGATCCCCCATAGTGCAGCGTGTCACATACAGGGATCCCCCCCATAGTGCAGCCTGTCACAGTGTAACATACAGTGATCCCCCATTGTGCAGCGTGTCACAGTGTAACATACAGGGATATCCCCATAGTGCAGCGTGTCATAGTGTAACATACAGGGATCCCCCCATAGTGCAGCGTGTCACAGTGTAACATACAGAGATCCCCCATAGTGCAGCGTGTCACAGTGTAACATACAGAGATCCCCCATAGTGCAGCGTGTCACAGTGTAACATACAGGGATCCCCCCCCCATAGTGCAGCGTGTCACAGTGTAACATACAGGGATCCCCCCCATAGTGCAGCGTGTCACAGTGTAACATACAGGGATCCCCCCCATAGTGCAGCCTGTCACAGTGTAACATACAGTGATCCCCCATTGTGCAGCGTGTCACAGTGTAACATACAGGGATATCCCCATAGTGCAGCGTGTCACAGTGTAACATACAGGGATCCCCCCATAGTGCAGCGTGTCACAGTGTAACATACAGAGATCCCCCATAGTGCAGCGTGTCACAGTGTAACATACAGGGATCCACCCCCCATAGTGCAGCGTGTCACAGTGTAACATACTGGGATCCCCCCATAGTGCAGCGTGTCACAGTGTAACATACAGGGATCCCCCCCATAGTGCAGTGTGTCACAGTGTAACATACAGGGATCCCCCCCATAGTGCAGCGTGTCACAGTGTAACATACAGGGATCCCCCATAGTGCAGCGTGTCACAGTGTAATATACAGGGATCCCCCATAGTGCAGCGTGTCACAGTGTAACATACAAGGATCCCCCCATAGTTCAGCATGTCACAGTGTAACATACAGGGATCCCCCCATAGCGCAGCGTGTCACAGTGTAACATACAGGGATCCCCCCATAGCGCAGCGTGTCACAGTGTAACATACAGGGATCCCCCCCATAGTGCAGCGTGTCACAGTGTAACATATAGGGATCCCCCCCATAGTGCAGCGTGTCACAGTGTAACATACAGGGATCCCCCATAGTGCAGCGTGTCACAGTGTAATATACAGGGATCCCCCATAGTGCAGCGTGTCACAGTGTAACATACAAGGATCCCCCCATAGTTCAGCGTGTCACAGTGTAACATACATGGATCCCCCCATAGTTCAGCGTGTCACAGTGTAACATACAGGGATCTCCCCATAGTGCAGCGTGTCACAGTGTAACATACAGGGATCCCCCCATAGTGCAGCATGTCACAGTGTAACATACAGGGATTCCCCCCATAGTCCAGCGTGTCACAGTGTAACATACAGGGATCCCCCCATAGTGCAGCGTGTCACAGTGTAACATAGAGGGATTCCCCCATAGTGAAGCGTGTCACAGTGTAACATACAGAAATCCCCCCCATAGTGCAGCGTGTCACAGTGTAACATACAGGGATCCCCCCATAGTGCAGCGTGTCACAGTGTAACATACAGGGATCCCCCCATAGTGCAGCGTGTAACATACATGGATCCCCCCATAGTGCAGCGTGTAACAGTGTAACATACATGGATCCCCCCATAGTGCAGCGTGTCACAGTGTAATATACAGGGATCCCCCATAGTGCAGCGTGTCACAGTGTAACATACAGGGACCCCCTCATAGCGCAGCGTGTCACAGTGTAACATACAGGGATCCCCCCATAGTGCAGCGTGTCACAGTGTAACATACAGGGATCCCCCCATAGTGCAGCGTGTCACAGTGTAACATACAGGGATCCCCCCATAGTGCAGCGTGTCACAGTGTAACATACAGGGATCCCCCCATAGTGCAGCGTGTCACAGTGTAACATACAGAAATCCCCCCCATAGTGCAGCGTGTCACAGTGTAACATAGAGGGATTCCCCCATAGTGCAGCGTGTCACAGTGTAACATACAGAGATCCCCCCGTAGTGCAGCGTGTCACAGTGTAACATACAGGGATCCCCCCCCCCCATAGTGCAGCATGTCACATACAGGGATCCCCCCATAGTGCAGCGTGTCACAGTGTAACATACAGAGATCCCCCCCATAGTGCAGCGTGTCACAGTGTAACATACAGGGATCCCCCATAGTGCAGCCTGTCACAGTGTAACATACAGGGATCCCCCCATAGTGCAGCGTGTCACAGTGTAACATACAGGGATCCCCCCATAGTGCAGCGTGTCACAGTGTAACATACAGGGATCCCCCCATAGTGCAGCGTGTCACAGTGTAACATACAGGGATCCCCCCATAGTGCAGCGTGTCACAGTAACATACAGGGATCCCCCCATAGTGCACCGTGTCACAGTGTAACATACAGGGATCCCCCCCCATAGTGCAGCGTGTCACAGTGTAACATACAGGGATCCCCCCCATAGTGCAGCGTGTCACAGTAACATACAGGGATCCCCCCATAGTGCACCGTGTCACAGTGTAACATACAGGGATAATCCCATAGTGCAGCGTGTCACAGTGTAACATACAGGGATCCCCCCCATAGTGCAGTGTGTCACAGTGTAACATACAGGGATCCCCCCATAGTGCAGTGTGTCACAGTGTAACATACAGGGATCCCCCCATAGTGCAGCCTGTCACAGTGTAACATACAGGGATCCCCCCATAGTGCAGCCTGTCACAGTGTAACATACAGGGATCCCCCCATAGTGCAGCGTGTCACAGTGTAACATACAGGGATCCCCCCATAGTGCAGGGTGTCACAGTGTAACATACAAGGATCCCCCCATAGTGCAGCGTGTCACAGTGTAACATACAGGGAGCCCCCCATAGTGCAGCGTGTCACAGTAACATACAGGGATCCCCCCATAGTGCAGCGTGTCACAGTGTAACATACAGGGATCCCCCCATAGTGCAGCGTGTCACAGTGTAACATACAGGGATCCCCCCATAGTGCAGCGTGTCACAGTGTAACATACAGGGATCCCCCCATAGTGCAGCGTGTCACAGTGTAACATACAGGGATCCCCCCATAGTGCAGCGTGTCACAGTGTAACATACAGGGATCCCCCCATAGTGCAGCGTGTCACAGTGTAACATACAGGGATCCCCCATAGTGCAGCGTGTCACAGTGTAACATACAGGGATCCCCCCATAGTGCAGCCTGTCACAGTGTAACATACAGGGATCCCCCCATAGTGCAGCCTGTCACAGTGTAACATACAGGGATCCCCCCATAGTGCAGCCTGTCACAGTGTAACATACAGGGATCCCCCCCATAGTGCAGCGTGTCACAGTGTAACATACAGGGATCCCCCCCATAGTGCAGCGTGTCACAGTGTAACATACAGGGATCCCCCCCATAGTGCAGCGTGTCACAGTGTAACATACAGGGATCCCCCCATAGTGCAGCCTGTCACAGTGTAACATACAGGGATCCCCCCATAGTGCAGCGTTTCACAATGTAACATACAGGGATCCCCCATAGTGCAGCCTGTCACAGTGTAACATACAGGGATCCCCCCCATAGTGCAGCGTGTCACAGTGTAACATACAGGGATCCCCCCATAGTGCAGCGTGTCACAGTGTAACATACAGGGATCCCCCCATAGTGCAGCGTGTCACAGTGTAACATACAGGGATCCCCCCATAGTGCAGCGTGTCACAGTGTAACATACAGGGATCCCCCCCATAGTGCAGCGTGTCACAGTGTAACATACAGGGATCCCCCCCATAGTGCAGCCTGTCACAGTGTAACATACAGGGATCCCCCCATAGTGCAGCGTGTCACAGTGTAACATACAGGGATCCCCCCATAGTGCAGCGTGTCACAGTGTAACATACAGGGATCCCCCCATAGTGCAGCGTGTCACAGTGTAATATACAGGGATCCCCCCATAGTGCAGCGTGTCACAGTGTAACATAGAGGGATTCCCCCATAGTGAAGCGTGTCACAGTGTAACATACAGAAATCCCCCCCATAGTGCAGCGTGTCACAGTGTAACATACAGGGATCCCCCCATAGTGCAGCGTGTCACAGTGTAACATACAGGGATCCCCCCATAGTGCAGCGTGTCACAGTGTAACATACATGGATCCCCCCATAGTGCAGCGTGTAACAGTGTAACATACATGGATCCCCCCATAGTGCAGCGTGTCACAGTGTAATATACAGGGATCCCCCATAGTGCAGCGTGTCACAGTGTAACATACAGGGATCCCCCCATAGGGCAGCCTGTCACAGTGTAACATACAGGGTTCTCCCCATAGTGCAGCGTGTCACATACAGGGATACCCCCATAGTGCAGCGTGTCACAGTGTAACATACAGGGATCCCCCATAGTGCAGCGTGTCACAGTGTAACATACAGGGATCCCCTCATAGCGCAGCGTGTCACAGTGTAACATACATGGATCCCCCCATAGTGCAGCGTGTAACACAGGGTTGCCGACCCTCCCGGAATTTCCGGGAGTCTCCCGAAAATCGGGGCTCCCTCCCGGCCCCCCGGAAGGGTGGGCAACCCTCCCGGATTCAGGGGGGACCCCCGCTGTACCCCGGATCGCGGCATTAAAATGCCGCAATCCTCGGGTCTCAGAGGAGGGGGCGGAGCTAAAATGACACAATCGTGTCATTTTAGCCCCGCCCCCTCCACGGAGATCACTACATTAGCTGGTTTAACAGCATGGGGGCGGGGCTTAGTGATGTCACGCTTAAGCCCCGCCCCCCTGAGCGGCTACTGAATCTCTCCTCTCCGGGCTTCTCCCGGAGAGGAGAAGAAGAAAGTCGGCAACCCTGGTGTAACAGTGTAACATACATGGATCCCCCATAGTGCAGCGTGTCACAGTGTAATATACAGGGATCCCCCATAGTGCAGCGTGTCACAGTGTAACATACAGGGATCCCCCCATAGTGCAGCCTGTCACAGTGTAACATACAGGGTTCTCCCCATAGTGCAGCGTGTCACATACAGGGATACCCCCATAGTGCAGCGTGTCACAGTGTAACATACAGGGATCCCCCATAGTGCAGCGTGTCACAGTGTAACATACAGGGATCCCCTCATAGCGCAGCGTGTCACAGTGTAACATACAGGGATCCCCCCATAGTGCAGCGTGTCACAGTGTAACATACAGGGATCCCCCCATAGTGCAGCGTGTCACAGTGTAACATACAGGGATCCCCCCATAGTGCAGCGTGTCACAGTGTAACATACAGGGATCCCCCCATAGTGCAGCGTGTCACAGTGTAACATAGAGGGATTCCCCCATAGTGCAGCGTGTCACAGTGGGCCTTATTTTGGTTCATTCTTTCTGACAAAATCCTTCTTAGATGGACAAAACCATGTGCACTGCAGGGGGACAGATGTAACATGTGCAGAGAGAATTAGATTTGGGTGAGTAATTTTGTTTCTGTGCAGGGAAAATACTGACTGCTTTATTTTTACACTGCAATATAGATCTCACTTTGAAGTAAAACCCCACCCAAATCTAATTCTCTCTGCACAAGTAACATCTGCCCCACCTGCAGTGCACATGGTTTTGCCCACCTAAGAAGGATTTTGTCAGAAAGAATGAACCAAAATAAGGCCCAGTGTAACATACAGGGATCCCCCCATAGTGCAGTGTGTCACAGTGTAACATACAGGGATCCCCCATAGTGCAGCGTGTCACAGTGTAACATACAGAAATCCCCCCCCATAATGCAGCGTGTCACAGTGTAACATAGAGGGATCCCCCATAGTGCAGCGTGTCACAGTGTAATATACAGGGATCCCCCCATAGTGCAGCGTGTCACAGTAACATACAGGGATCCCCCCATAGTGCAGCGTGTCACAGTAACATACAGGGATCCCCCCATAGTGCAGCGTGTCACAGTAACATACAGGGATCCCCCCATAGTGCAGCGTGTCACAGTGTAAGATACAGGGATCCCCCCATAGTGCAGCGTGTCACAGTGTAACATACAGGGATCCCCCCATAGTGCAGCGTGTCACAGTGTAACATACAGGGATCCTCCATAGTGCAGCGTGTCACAGTGTAACATACAGGGATCCCCCCATAGTGCAGCGTGTCACAGTAACATACAGGGATCCCCCCATAGTGCACCGTGTCACAGTGTAACATACAGGGATAATCCCATAGTGCAGCGTGTCACAGTGTAACATACAGGGATCCCCCCCATAGTGCAGTGTGTCACAGTGTAACATACAGGGATCCCCCCATAGTGCAGTGTGTCACAGTGTAACATACAGGGATCCCCCCATAGTGCAGCCTGTCACAGTGTAACATACAGGGATCCCCCCATAGTGCAGCCTGTCACAGTGTAACATACAGGGATCCCCCCATAGTGCAGCGTGTCACAGTGTAACATACAAGGATCCCCCCATAGTGCAGCGTGTCACAGTGTAACATACAGGGAGCCCCCCATAGTGCAGCGTGTCACAGTGTAACATACAGGGATCCCCCATAGTGCAGCGTGTCACAGTGTAACATACAGGGATCCCCCCATAGTGCAGCCTGTCACAGTGTAACATACAGGGATCCCCCCATAGTGCAGCCTGTCACAGTGTAACATACAGGGATCCCCCCATAGTGCAGCGTGTCACAGTGTAACATACAGGGATCCCCCCATAGTGCAGCGTGTCACAGTAACATACAGGGATCCCCCCATAGTGCACCGTGTCACAGTGTAACATACAGGGATAATCCCATAGTGCAGCGTGTCACAGTGTAACATACAGGAATCCCCCCATAGTGCAGCGTGTCACAGTGTAACATACAGGGATCCCCCCATAGTGCAGCGTGTCACAGTGTAACATACAGGGATCCCCCCCATAGTGCAGGGTGTCACAGTGTAACATACAGGGATCCCCCCATAGTGCAGCGTGTCACAGTGTAACATACAGGGATCCCCCCATAGTGCAGCGTGTCACAGTGTAACATACAGAGATCCCCCCATAGTGCAGCGTGTCTCAGTGTTACATACAGAAATCCCCCCATAGTGCAGCGTGTCACAGTGTAACATACAGGGATCCCCCCCATAGTGCAGCGTGTCAGATACAGGGATTTCCCCCCCCCCCCCCCATAGTGCAGCATGTCACATACAGGGATCCCCCCATAGTGCAGCCTGTCACAGTGTAACATACAGGGATCCCACCCATCAGTCTACACAGGCATATCCAAACTGAAGCCCTCCACCTGTTGTGAAACTACACATCCCAGCATGCTTTGCCATAGTGTTAGCATTCGCTAAAAGCAAAACTGTGGCAAGGCATGATGGGACTTGCAGTTTTACAACAGTTGGAGGGCCATAGTTTTGACATGCCCAGTCTACAAGAGCTACAAGTCCCAGCATGCTCACCAGTCTCTGCCTTGCAGCACCACAGCTAGGGCTGGGAGGACTCAGCTGCCTCTCCCTGGTCCCAGTGATAGCACACACCTGGTATTATACTGCAGCCTGTGTGAGTAGAACAGCAGCTCCCCTGTAAGTGCCCTTATGGCTCACACCCAGCAATCACTACTACTATGCTGTTACTAGCAGTATAATACCTGGGGTTACCTGGTGCCAGCTGCAGCACTATCCCTCCTGCCTGTCATGCACACCAGGATAGGAACGTTTCCCTGGTAACACAGCTCCTCCCACTCTGCCCCTCACAGGAAATACACTTTGGCTACAGCCTCGGAGGAGTCTGGGAGCTGAGTACAACCTTACCGAACCCACAGGAAAATGGCCGCCGCTGTATGAGGACACTGGGTCATCCATGCCGGATTGCTAGAAGCGGTAGCTGCCTGTGTGAATGCATAGAGAGAAAGTTATGTGATGCGAGGTTACCGGAAGATCATAGATTACATGCTGTAAGTACAACTAGTAAGATTCCATAACAATTCTCCCCTGTGAGAGTGAACGGCGGCCATTTTTCCGAAGAACCTGTGGCTGCAGCATCTCGGCTTCCGGCTGGGGCAGCGCTGCTTATCTTACCGGAGGCCCCTCACTTCCAGCAGCCACGATGGGGACCGATAGAAGGCATTGCCGTATCTGGTAGCCGGTGATTATAGTGATGCCCCACGTGTTATTATTATTATACAGGAGGAGCAGCCTGTGGTGTCCTGTTACACAGGGGGAGCGGCCTGTGGTGTCCTGTTACACAGGGGGAGCGGCCTGTGGTGTCTTGTTTTACAGGGGGAGCGGCCTGTGGTGTCTTGTTATACAGGGGGAGTACGTTATCCTGTTATACAGGGGGAGTGGCTTGTGTTATCCTGTTATACAGGGGTAGTGGCCTGCCGTGTCCTGTTATACAGGGAGAACCTACTGCGATATCCTGTTATACAGGGGGAGCAGAGCCGGCCCTAGCCTAAATTACGCCCTAGGCAAGATTTTGACTGTTGCCCCCTAGCACCGCCACTAGTTCCGTCTCTGACCCTGCTCCCCTTTCCCAGCATCATCAACCCTCATCACAGCAGTCATTTTGGTGCTCCTACCCGCAATATTTTAAATAGAAACAGCGCACCCATTCGGTGCGGAGCCCAAACAGGGGTGTGTTCTTGCTGGGAAGGGGCATGGCCACACAATAGTACCCCCAATTCAAATTATGCCACACAGTAGTGCAACTTTATTCACATTATATCATGCAATGGTGTCCCTTATTCACGTTACATCACACAGTAGTACCACTTTACCTTATGTACATTACTCATATTATTCACATTATACCATTAGAAAAAAATCCTGAGAAAATATTGTATTTTAAGCACCTCCATGGCCACACTGCAACCCAGCACAAAGCAGTGTGTGCTGGGCAGAGGAGAAGAGCTGCAGCTGATGCTGTCACTTAAGGGGACGGGGCCCCCACTGGGCCCTTCCATCAGACTTTGGCCTGGGTAATTTGGACCCCCTACCCCTTTTTCTCGGCACCCCTGATACCACACAGTAATGCCCCTTACACATGACACACCTTATTGATGTCCTTATAACCATAATGCCCCTTACACATTATACCAACCTTTATTAATGCCCTTCATACATATAATTACACACATAATGCACCTTACACATATGTCACACATTATTAATGCCCTTATACACATGAAACACATTATGCCCCTTACACATATGTCACACATTATTAATGCATTTATACATGACACACATAATGCCCCTTACACATATGCCGAACACTATTGCACAACCAACCCACCCGCAGACAGGACTCGCACAGCCGCTAACAGCCTCACTCACACACACAAAATAGGCATGCTGCATATCATTTTAATCAGCAGAAGCTGCAGATGCCCCTAGGCATTCCAAATGCCCTAGGCAATTGCCTAGTTGGTCTATGCCTAAGGCCGGCTCTGAGGGGGAGCTTCCTGCGGTGTCCTGTTATGCAGGGAGAGCGTCCTTCGGTGTCCTGTAATACATGAGCGTGTCCTGCGGTGTCCCATTATATAGGAGAGCAGCCTGTGGTGTCCTGTATATAGGGGGAGCAGCCTGTGGCATCCCGTTATACAGGGAGAGAAGCCTGCGGCATTCCTTTATACAGGGGGAGTGGTATGCGGCATCCTCTGTTACACAGGGGTAGCGGCCTGCGGCGTCCTCTTATACAGGGGGTGCGTTGTCCTCTGTTATACAAGGGGACCAGCCTGCGGCAGCCGTTGTTGTACAGGAGGAGTGACCTGCGGTGTCCCGTCTCACAGGGGGTGCGGCCTGCGGCATCCTTTTATACAGGGAGGGTGGCCAGTGGTGTCCTTTTACATTTCTTTTGCGACATTTATTATAATGGACGTTGTTGTGAATTATTTTCCTATAGCGCTTATTATGGTTACCACCTCATCCCTTTTATTCCAGACTCATATTCTGTGGCTGATTAAAACCAGGTGAAATGGAGTTTTGCAGTCAGCCAGCTGTACTGTGTGGTGTATATTGTAATTATTATATTTATTCCAGAACAACGGAGCATTGAGGATGAAACCCGTCACTGATTCCTCGAGGATGAACAATGACAAGAGTTACATGACTGAAAGGATACTAAGTCTTACCCTGGAGATCATGTACCTGCTGACTGGGGAGGTGAGGAGATCTGGGAGTGTCACTATGACATCACTAATATCTATAGTAATAATACAGGGACATGACTGGGGAGGTGAGGGGATCTGGGAGTGTCACTGTGACATCACTTATATCTATAGTAATAATACAGGGACGTTACTGGGGAGGTGAGGGGATATGGGAGTGTCACTGTGACATCACTAATACATACCGCTCAACTTCTGTGCCGCGCGAGCGGCCAAAAAGGGGGCGGGGCGTATGCAAATGAGGGCACGGCTTAAGTTAATTAGCCGCAACCTCATTTTCATACGAGAATAGACGCTGTGCGCGTGCGCACAGCATCTATTCTATTAGATTGGGGGGTCTCCCAACTGCCACCCCCCGCAGCGGGACAATGCCTGCCGCGGGTGGGACAGGACCCGAAAATCGGGACTGTCCCGCTGTAATCGTGACAGTTGGGAGGTATGCTAATATATATAGTAATAATACAGGGACATGACTGGGGAGGTGATATGATCTGGGATAGCCACTGTGACATCACTTATATCTACAGTAATACAGGGACATGAATGGGGAGGTGAGGGGATCTGGGAGTGTCACTGTGACATCACATATATCTATAGTAATAATACAGGGACGTGACTGGGGAGGTGAGGGGATCTGGGAGTGTCACTGTGACATCACATATATCTATAGTAATAATACAGGGACATGACTGGGGAGGTGAGGGGATCTGGGAGTGTCACTGTGACATCACTTATATCTATAGTAGTAATACAGGGACTTGACTGGGGAGGTGAGGGGATCTGGGAGTGTCACTGTGACATCACTTATATCTATAGTAGTAATACAGGGACATGACTGGGGAGGTGAGGGGATCTGGGAGTGTCACTGTGACATCACTTATATCTATAGTAATAATACAGGGACGTGATCGGGGAGGTGAGGGGATCTGGGAGTGTCACTGTGACATCACTTATATCTATAGTAATAATACAGGGACGTGACTGGGGAGGTGAGGAGATCTGGGAGTGTCACTGTGACATCACTTATACCTATAGTAATAATACAGGGACATGACTGGGGAGGTGAGGGGATCTGGGAGCGTCACTGTGACATCACTTACATCTATAGTAATAATACAGGGACATGACTGGGGAGGTGAGGGGATCTGGGAGTGTCACTGTGACATCACTTATATCTATAGTAGTAATACAGGGACATGACTGGGGAGGTGAGGGGGTCTGGGAGTGTCACTGTGACATCACTTATTTATTTGTTTTTGAAAAAAAAATTATTGAGATTTTCACATATACATAGCAAATATTCCAAAAGGAAAACTATGTAAGCAGTATGATAAAATGGTACACAATGCAACATCAACAGAAGGAGGATCTCGACGTCAAAGTATAAACATTCCTCGTAGATTACTCTTTTCATCATCAGAAAAATTACTGAAAAATATGAAGAGTCCAAAAAAAAAAAAAAAAAATGGTGATGCCTAGAAAATTGCTAAGGTACATGTAATACCATCAATGTCAAGATTGTGTTATAAAGCATTGGACAAATATGAAATCGCAACGTGCACCAAAACCAATTCAATAAATCACCTGAGCTAGTTAAACATACAAAATAGTAGACTCATTCATCCATAATTCACACCGGAGGGAAATAAGGGGGGGGGGGGGGGTTGGTATATTATCTCTGAGTAACCTCAATTATATGTTCTCTAAATTCTGGTGATAACGTTTCAAATAGCGGGGACCATTTAGATAAGAATTTCTGGGTTTTACAGTCCACATCCGGGAGAGTAGACTGACGCTCGTAACAAAGTATTGTGGTCAGCCCAGATTGTAAATGCTCAAGCCTAGGTGGTACAGGGGAAATCCACTGCTTAACTATGAGCTTTTTTGCAACTGTAAGGATTATTATCAGAAGGGGGATCATTGGGTGTGCGGACTGGGGTATCTGCCAAGCAGCAGTTTGTAAACCTTAAAGATCTTTTATATCGAACGGTAGGTCAATATCAAATGAGTTATGTATATACCATTTCACTTTGAACCAAAATGTTGCTATTTTGGGACAGTGCCAAAAGTTGTGTAGAAATAGGGCTTTTGGATAATGACACTTAGGGCATCTACCCGAGTCTGAAGAAACCCTGTGCATTCTCTGGCCCGGTGAAATATTTGCTCGGTACAAAAATTTCAAATGGATCTCCTGTAATTGTGCTGAGTGCAAAATTTGAAATATGGATGGTATAGAATGAGTTAGATCTCTTCTAGTCACGGGAAGAGAATTCCGAAGACCAAGTCTCGAGGAGGGGTGACCATAGCTTATTCATGTTTATAACGGAGATAAATATGTCACCATATAGCCATTGAGTTTTATAATGTGTTTTGCTAATTCTAGTAATCAGTGAGGTCAGAGGGTCCGGTGTTTCTTCATTTGGCCAGGGGATTGGAAGAGACTGTATATAGTGTCGCAGTTGTAGGTACATGAAAAGATCTGACCAAGGTAAATCAAAAAGATTTACTAAATCAGTGAAAGAATATAGGGAAGCACCTGGGTCAAACACATCTCTAATTGCAGAGATTCCAGACCGTGAACCTAGAATTGGTAAGAGGTGGGGTAAAACAAGGATTGCCTCCTATAGATATAAATTTGGAATGTGTAGGGTTTCTGCCCCAAGCTTTATGTATGGCCCCCAGGCCTGGTATGTATCCCAAAATAGAATATTATTTGTGAAAGTGGGCGGTATAAGGGATTTAGGGGTATGTAGCAGGGCTTTGAGATCATATGGGGCCACTAGTGCTTGTTCCAAATTATAATTAGTATGAATAGACGAGTCTAATAACCAATCCGAAATGTACCGAAAGGCGACGGCTGTAGAGAAGGATAGAAGGTCCGGGACGGCCAGGCCACCATGCTCCTTATGGATCTTCAGTTTTGTTAAGGGGTTTGTTATGGTTTTTTTTTTTATTATTCCATAAAAATTTGGTAAATAGTTTATCGTAGGCTGAACAGTCTTTCCTGTTGGGTCTCCGAGGCAGCATCTGTAGCGTGTAAGATATTTTTGGAAATATAATACGGTACTTGTGGACTTTCACGGCTCCCATCGCATGCCATATATAGTAGCATGCGATGGCATGCGATTTTTGCCGTTTTTATGCATTTTTATTTTAAAAATTGCATGCGATTTGATCGCATGCAATTTTTTATCAGAAATGCATCCAAATGCATTGAAATTTGTATCAAACATGTTCAATGGCCCCCAAATGTCATTTTTCAGGCTGTACCACCCCCACTATCAACGCGAACATGAAGCGTGGCGAGCGCCGGCGGTACGCGTCCTACGACCTTTTCATACCCCCACTATCCACGTCGGCGTGGAGTTGAGAATAGAAAGTGTGGCGAGCCACCGAGCCCGAAGCGTGGCGTGCGCACGCGGACACCTGTGAAGCCCGCGAGGGGACGCGTATACCTGTGCAGGTATCCGTGTCCCCTCGCGGGGCTCGCTGCGCGCGCCACGCTTCGGGCTCTGTGGCTCACTGCGCTCGCCACACTTTATATTCTCAACTCCACGCCGACGTGGATAGTGGGGATATGAAAAGGTCGTAGGACGCGTACCGCCGCCGCTCGCCACGCTTTGGGTTCGCGTTCATAGTGGGGGTGGTACAGCCTGAAAAATGATATTTGGGGGCCATTGAACATGTTTGATACAAATTTCAATGCATTTGGATGCATTTCTGTGAAAAATGCGATGTGATTTTTTGCTATACGATGCACATCGTGGGAGCCGTGATTGTCCACAAGTACCTATAATACTTTTTAAAACCGCCACCCTCCCCAGTAACGAAATCGGTAAGGAAGACCAAGAGGTCAATAACTGAGAGATTTTGGACATAATCGGGTTATAATTTGCCGCGTATAATTTTAGTCAGGTCGGCAGGGACAAAGACACCTAGATATTTTAGTTTCATTTTATTCAGGGAAAACTGAAAGCGGATAGGATTAGAAGCAAGTGTGAGGGCGGGAGGAGTGAGTGGAAGCAGGTCAGATTTAGAGGGATTTACCTTCTAACCGGCAAAAGAACTAAAGTTATCAATGACGGACATATTAGGGATGGGTTTTAAAGAGTCGGATACAAAAAGGAGCATGTCGTCCGCAAATAAACTGACTTTTAAAATTTGATCCCCAACATGAACCCCTGTAAACGACTACAATTGGTTCAATAGCAAGGGCAAATAATAGGGGCGAGAGTGGGCAGCCCTGTCTGGTACCTCTTTTTAGAACTACTGGGTCAGATATATACCCATTGCAGAGAATCCGAGAACTAGAGGCTGTATATAAAGCGTTTAGGACACTGGAGAAGCCCGGCGGAAACCCAGAACGTGTGAGCGTGGTGTACAGATGGTCCCAACTGACATAATCGAAGGCTTTCTCTGCGTCGAGAGAAAGAATGAAATGTGCGTCTGGGTTAGCCGTGGAGTTCGGCCAGTGTGAAGCAGCCAGAACCTTTCTAATGTTCCCTGTGGAATGACGACCCTTAATGAAGCCCGTCTGATCTGAGTGGACCACAGAAGGAAGAATTAACTTCAACCTATCTGCCAGAATTTTGGTATACAACTTCTAATCAACGTTGAGAAGTGATATGGGTCTGTATAATCCCAGCAAGTGTGGGTCTCTTCCCGGTTTGGGGAGGAGACGAATGAATGCATCAGTGAAAATATTGTGGGATGGTATGAGAAGTCAAAATTGTATTAAATACTTGTACCAAAGGGTCATTAATCTTAGGGGAGAGGAGTTTGTAAAATTCACCGGAGAATCCATCAGGGCCCGGTGATTTGAAGGATTTAAGTTGAGAAATAACTTGTTCCACCTCCTGAGAGGTAATAGGGGCGCAAACTGAAACGGCAGCCTCTGCACTAATAGTGGGTAGGGCAACAGAGTTCCAGAAAGTGGATTTAGGCTGGGTATTTATGGGGGGTTGGGAGAAGATATCTGTGTAAAAGTCTGATAACACCTTTGCTATGTCACTAGATTTAGTCATTAGGGAGCCTTCTGGGGATTTGAGCGACTGGATAAGGGAATTTGGTGCAGTCCCTTTCAATAAATTAGAAAGAAGACAACCAGTTTTGTTGCCAAACCGATAAAATCTATGATTTTTGTGGAAAGAGTGTTTATTACCCATAGTGGTCATAATTGAATCAAAATGCGATTTAGCTGCGGAATATTTCTGTCTATTAGAGGGGGTCGGAGACTGTCTGAGGTCCTGGTAGGCCGCCGTCAGTTTCTGTTGCAACACTTTGAAAGTTGAGACAAACTTATTTTTACGCCGAGACACATACTCAATAAGTTGGCCTCGTAATACAGCTTTAGTGGCCTGCCAAAACACCAGAGGGTCTGAGTGTGCTGATTGTATATTGTTAGGGAGGTAGTCCTCCCAGCAAAGTCTAAGCTGCTTGCGAAAAGGGACTGAGGAGACAAAAGAAGTAGGGAATGGCCATCATTTAAAAGCTTCCACATCTACATTTAAGGCAATAGTGGTCCAAACCAATCCATGGTCCAAAAGTACCATGGGTTCAATTTCGGCCTGGCCAATATCATCACCCCTTGGGCTTTTGAATTGTAGGCGGCGGTGGCCAGCACTCGCCATCCCAGGGAATTTAATTTTTGTGCTTCCGCCTGGAGGAGATGAGTCTCTTCAAGGTAAACCAGATCCATACCCAGTTTTTTAAGATACAAGAGGCACTTCTTCCTGTTTATCGGAGAATGTATACCTCCAATATTCCAGGAACCAACTTTAATGGTAGCCATCATTTCAAAATGAAGGAGAAAGGCGATCAGAGACCCCCTCCAATAAGTAACACCATGCTCTATATATTATAATTTGAGGCACCAATAAGTACAAAGATAACATAAAAGAAGGCGTGATGTAAAAGGGGAAATGGAAGCAAGCACACAGCACACTCACATACAACAAAGTAACATTCGAGAGGGGATTCACAAAAAGGAATCACCGTCTCCTTGAGTCTATAGACTTCACGGTGAGAAACAAAATAAGGCCGTAATGACATGGAGCTGAAGGGTCTGATGTAGAAAGTGGTATAGTGCAGGCCCCTTCACCGATTGAGGAAAACAGACTACTACCCTTAAGTTATTGCAGCGAGATCTGTTTTCCAGATCATCCAACTTCTCCCACACCTGTCTGTCTGATTTCTGAAGTCTGGAGGATGACTTTTAGGGCTTCAATAGCCTGCAAATTATCACCTGCAGTTTGCTCTACCAGGGCAATACGCTGTGAGAGCTGTTTACATTGGTTTTTGATGTCTGTGACCGTGAGCTGCAGCAGTGTGCTCCTGTGATTGCATGTGGAGCAGTGGCTGAACAGTTTTCTTAATTGTCCTGACAATATCCTCATAAGAAAGAATATGGGGATTATCATCTCCCTGAGAGTCCATAAGAGGCTGTTGGTCACTGCGCTTAGGAGGAGAGGGGGGTGATGTGCTCCCTCCGGGAGCATTAGACTCACTGCCTGTTTTGGATGCAGTTGCAGCCGCCATTTTGGTCTTGGTCTGGCCATGGGCGAGTGGGCTTTCCCGGCATGTCCTCCAAGTACTGCTTCATCCAGCGGGGGCTCGAGGATCAGCGGCTGCCAGTGGGAGAGCGCAGGAGTGTTCTGGAGACGCCGACTAGGGCGGTAAGCAGGTGTGGTGATTTTGGGACGATTTTGGCACTTTGGGCCGATAACAGGGTGAAATCAGCCCAAAATCGCAGGTGTGTGACATCTGATGCAGGCCCGTGTGCATAGGACCTGATCAGGGAGGTCGGACGGTCAGCACATAAGATCACGTCCGACCTCCCTGTATGCATATGCCTGCCCACCTGACAGGCATATGCATGCAGACTGACCGGTGGAGCAGTGGGACGGGCAGCGGGTCCCTGAGCGCTTAGCTGGCGGCGGAGGCGAGTACTGACCTGGCCGTGGCGGTTTAATCACAGATGTCAGCGGCGGTGTGGGAGTCGGGACGGGCAGTGCAGTGGCAGGTATTAGAGTGCGGCCAGTCATTTGACAGGTATTTAAAAAATCTAATACCCACCACTGCACTGCCCGTCCCGCAGCGCTGCTGACATCTTCTGTGATCACACCGCCCGGCCAGGTCAGCACTCGCCGGCGCCGCCAGCCAAGTGCTCAGGGACCCGCTGCCCGCCCCACTGCTGCTCCTGATGAGAATCACCACCACCCACTGCTCCTCACCGCCCGCGATTTATCACATGTAAAATTTGGCTTATGAAGTGCCAAATTGTATGTGAGCCTCCCGGGCGGCTCACAGGAGAATTGGGTCCGACTTGTCCTTAGGACAAGTCGGCCTAATGTATGGGGCCTTTACCTCTGTGGAGGAGCTACCACCCCCCCCCCACCCTCCACTGCCACTGGTCCTAAACCCCGTCACGGGACCAGCGCATGCGCTGTAGCTTCTTCAGTACTGCGCCTGTGCTGGGCAGCAGTCCATAGTAGCGTATTCACGATCCCAAATTCGGCACATGCAGAGTATCATCCTCGGTACTGCACATGCGTAGAACCCGTTTTTATGGGCTGCCGTCGCTTGCAGCCCATGGAGGCATCCCAGAACTCCTCCTAATGGCACTGCCTTGGGTGATTGGCAGGTCAGACTTCCAATAGGAAGTCACTGCTAGTCACAGTGAAGCCAGTGCTGCCTCACAGAGGGCATCTGGCTTCACACAGTGGCAGATTTTACCGGGGGGGGGGGGGGGTGTCTGCAGCCCATAGGTAAAAACCGGCTCTGGTAGTAGATGTACCGGCTCTCATTGATGCTATCAAACTTGTGCTTTTGTCTGATGATGATGTACCTGTACCCGTTGCAAAAAAGACTGATGCTTTCAAGAAACAGAAAGTCATTAAAGCACAATTTCCACACTGCGACTACCTGATGGACATTAGGGCAGATTTATGGGACACGTTGGGTAAGAAGTTTCCTAGTTTTAATAGATTGGTCTCTAGAGATCCACTCCCACCGGAAGATGGTAAATGATGGGAGACGCCTCCCCCTGTCTATTCTCATGTTACTCGGCTGGTAAAACCTTCGGTGCTCCCTGTTACTACTGGCTCTAATAGAGCCAACGGAGAGATGAATGGAACAGTGTCTAAAGTCTTTACGCTCACAAGGGCGATGCATAGACCCACTGTAGCTGCGTCCTGGGCTGAGGCCGTTATCCCCTTCCTCAAGGTGCTAGAGGATGAGTTACCAGCTGAGATCCCAGAGGGATGTAAGCTATGTCTTTCTCATATTAGACAGGCTGCATTGTATATTAAGTGAGAAGTTTGGAAGCTTCATCAGCAACTATTTAAACTAGCAGGGGGGGGGGGGGGCAGTGAACCAAATAAGAATGAAGAAATCTGCTTCCCCCAACCTAGAGGTATTGTCTCTGCAGGCAAATGGAACAGGAAGCCTATCCACTGCAACAGAAGAGAATGCCAATCAATACCGACTAGATCTAGGCAGAAAGATGAACATAGCAGCAGGAGAAGCACAAACACAACTGTAAGAGCTATGTGTGCAAATGCTAGGAGCTTAGGAAATAAAATCCCAGAACTAATTGCAATAATGACAAGGGATGAACTGGATATTGTAGCTATTACAGAGACATGGTGCAATGAAAATCATGACTGGGACATAGCTATACCAGGATATACTTTATTTAGGAAGGACAGAATGGGAAGAATCGGAGGAGCGGTTGCAATATATGTGGAAAAAAAGCATAAAGACTACCTTAATACAAAGTATCGAAGAAAAAACTGAGGCCCTTTGGGTGACAATAGAAACAGGGGAGAAGGCGATTCTTCGTATAGGGGTGATCTACAGACCACCAGGTCAGGAAGAGGAACTTGACCAGAACCTATTGCAGGACATCAATAAAATGGCATTAAAAGTAGATGTGATAATCATGGGAGACTTTAATCTACCTGATGTAAACTGGGAGCTGCTTGTTGCAAGTTCCACCAGAAGTAGGGACATTCTGAATTCCTTGCAAGGAGCATCGCTCCAGCAATTGGTGAGGGAGCCCACTCCTAAGGACGCAATATTAGACTTAATACTTACAAATGGTGACAGAATATCTGATGTAAATGAGGGTGAAAACCTGGGAACTTTGTAAGGGATTCTTTGGCAGAGTGGAGGAACTTGGAAGGAGTGCAGGAGAAGTGGGAAAAATTAAAAAGTGCAATACTGAAAGCAATAGAAATTTGTGTCAAAAGAGTTAGGAATAACACAAGTAAAAGGAAGCCATTGTGGTTTGCGAAAGATGTAGCAAGTATTGTGAAAGCAAAAAAGACGCAGAATAATGAGGACAAAGAGGTGTATCTTGTTAGACAGAAGGAGGCTAAGAAGGTAATCAGATGTGCAAAAGCACAGACTGAAGAGAAAATGGCCCAGTCAGTGGGTAAAGGGGGGAAAACTTTTTTTAGGTATATAAGTGAACGAGAAAAACAGAAAGTGGAATAATAAGACTAAAGAAAGAGTGGAAGTCTTCTTGAGTGGGACAATGTAATAGCAGATCATATTAATAATTATTTCTGCTCAGTATTCACTGCTGAAAGAGAGGGGAAGGGGCCACAGTTAAGTTGCAAGTATAGTCAGAAAAATGAGGGAGAAACAAGTACATTTACAGAGGAGAAAGTCTTTACAGGACTCTAAAAACTAAAAGTGGATAAATGGGGCCAGATGGGATACATCCAATGATACTAAAAGAGCTTAAAGGGGAGCTGGTAAAACTAATAACAGAATTAGTCAACCAGTCACTAGCTACTGGAGTAATCCCAGAGGACTGGAAAACAGCTAATGTAGTCCCGCTGCACAAAAGTGGAAGAAAGGAAGAGGTAAGCAACTATCGACCAGTGAGCCTTACATCTTTAGTAGGGAAATTGATGGAAACACTCTTAAAACAAAGAGTAGAATATCTCAAAACCAGCAATTTACAGGATCCGAAACAGCATGGGTTTACTGGGGGAAGATCATGTCAAACAAATCTTATTGACTTTTTTTGACTGGGTGACTAAAGTAATAGATCAAGGTGGGGCTGTAGATGTAGCTTATCTAGACTTTAGTAAGGCTTTTGACACTGTCCCACATCGCAGACTGTTAAAATCCAATCCCAAGCTTTCAAGTTTATTTAACCCCTTCCCGACGTGGCCTTTTTTGTTAACTTTTTTTTTTTTTTCCTCCTCGCGTTCAAATAAGCGTAACTTTTTTAATTTTCTGGCTATATAGACACATGAGGGCTTTTTTTTTGCAGGACAAGTTGTACTTTTTAATGGTACCATTTACTATACCGTATAATATTCTGGGGAATCAGGAAATAATTCAATGTGGGGTAAAAAGAAAAAAAAAGCAATTCCACAATTTTGCGCTGGTTACGTTTTTTTGGAGTTCATAGTTCGTTTAAAATGATGGGTTATCTTTATTCTATGGGTCGTTACGATTCCGGTGATACCAAACTTATATAGTTTTCGTTACGTTTTACCACTAAAAAAAAAATAGAAAATTTTACGGTTTTTCTAATTTGCGTCGCGTCGCCATGTTCTGCGGCTTATAACTTTTTTATTTTTCCACCTATGGACCTGGGTGAGGGCTCATTTTTTGCGGGCTGAAGTGTACTTTTTAATTAATACCATTATGGGATATGGGCGACTTTCTGATCTCTTTTAGTTATTTTTTTTTGGGTAGGCGATGCGACCAAAAAACGTAGTTTTGGCGTTGGGAACTTTTTTCCGTTTACGCCTTTAACCGTGCGGGATAACTAATGTTATATTTTAATAGATCGGACTTTTAGGAACGCGGCGATACCAAATATGTTTATTTTTTTTATTTTTTTTTTATTTGTGAAATGGGGAAAGGGGGGTGATTTGAACTTTTAATATTTTTTAATTTTTATTTTTATTTTTGCAACTTAATTTTTTTTTTTTTTTTACCTTTACTACAAGGCCCCCTAGTGTACTTGACCACTAGGGGGCGCGATCGCCTGTACTAGGTTCAGCCATAGAGCTCTATGGCTGAACATAGTGATTTTCAGCACTTCCTATTACATCCTGCCTCAGGCAGGATGTAATAGGAATGCTGACACGGCCAGCACAGGGGTCTACATTAGACCCCTGGCTACCATGGTAACCGATCGGCACCCTCCGATCTCGCCGTGGGGGGCCGTGATCGGCGCCGGAGGGGGGCGCCCCCCCTCCGATCAGCTATTTAAGCACTGCGGGCGCTTTGCCCGCGGTGCTTAAAGGGTTAAACGGCCACGATCGGCGAACTCGCCGCTCGTGGCCGTGAGAGCAGGTGCCTGGCTGTAATATACAGCCATTACCTGCTCTCTTTCAAGCCAGCTCACTCCGTGAGCTGGCTTGATTCCCCCGCAACCGACATATGACGTAAATGTACGTCATATGTCGGGAAGGGGTTAAGATAGTTGAATGGATAAGAGCGTGGTTGCAGGAAGGAAAACAGAGAGTTGTATTAAATGGAGTACAGTCAAAGGAGGTAAAGGTTACAAGTGGGGTACCCCAGGAATCTGGGGCAAGGGGAGTCGATTCACATGTTCCCCTTGTCGGCATTGCGGCGTCGGGATTTCCATACCAGTCCCCTGCCAGACGTGTGTCTGATCCAAGTGCACTATCGTGCAGGTCTCCTTTTGTTTTGTTTTGTTTTTTATTTTTCACGAGGACAGAGCTGTCCTTGGGATGAGGACTGCTCATTTACCAAAAGTGATATCCAAATTTCATATGAATCAGGAAATTGTGGTTCCAGCTTTGGACTCTATGGAGATGACTCCCGAGGAGTGTTCTCTGAACCTAGTGCGAGCCTTAAAAATCTATGTAGACCGTGCCACTTCTATACGTTAGTCCAATTCCTTATTCATTTTATATGGATTTCACAAACAGGAATGGCCAGCAACAAACAGACTTTAGCTCGCTGGATTTGGCTTGTAATTCCGCAGGCTTATGAACAGGCCCAGATTCCCTTACCTACATATATATCTGCACATTCTACCAGGTCCGTCGGACCGTCATGGGCAAGGTGGCAACGTGGTTCTCTATCCACACATTCATTAGATTCTATGCCTTTGATACGTTCGCCTCCCAGGAGGCTTCCTTAACTTGCTGGATACTTCTGGTCCCTCAGGCGAGTACCCTACCTTGACTGAGTGCTAAGTGAATTTGTCAAAATTGGTGTGAAATTTGGCAAGCAAACATTTTTATTCATCACAGTGATCTGGAATATTTACCTTTTATATAGAAAATATAATCTTTTTGTACAAATTTTGTATTTGAATTTATATAACAAATGTAAGCGAAGGTGGCATTTTTAGCAGAGATTTTAACAGAGATTTTGGCACTCAAAGGATTAAGTATTGCTTTCGAACATCCTCAATGTGGCGATGACCAAGAAACCCGAAGAAGAAAATGGAAGTTACCTTGGGTTAACTCTTTCTTCGAAGCTCATGTTTGCCAAAGGTTGCCCACCCTAACACGTCTGATAGCATATGGCATATATTGGTATATATGGGTGTGTCATGTGTGACCATGGTCACTAGTTCCCTCCTTTCTATTTGTGAGTGCACTAGGGTGTCCATTACCTTTCTTCTTCCTTTTCGCTTCCTGCTGGTTGACAAAACTGAGATGAGCATGGAGGCGGGGTTATAGAATGATAAAAGCTTTGATGTTTGGTGCCTGATCCTCTGGATCCGCCTACAACCCCGGTGTTAGCCCTGTGGCTCCCATGAACCTCAAAGAAAGAGAAGTAACCGGAGGCAAGTCTACAATAACTCTCGTTTTCCCAATACACAGGGTTACACAGTAGTGAAGAAGACATCTGGTGGTGAGCATGAGACACCCAGTAGTCACCCCTGTGTGTCAGAAGGACAGAAAAGGACCCAGAGCCCCATAACAGGGCCCACACCTCACTCACTGATACATGGGAGAGACAATGACCAGAAGATCCTGGAACTTACCAACAAGATCATCCAGCTGCTGACTAAAGAGGTGATTGATGGGAATGGGACATTATACAGTGACATCGGGGGAGGTGACTGCTGGGTATGGGACATTATACAGTGACATCGGGGATGTGACCAGAGAGGTGACTGCTGGGAATGGGGCATTATACAGTAACACTGGGGGATATGACCGGAGAGGTGACTGCTGGGAATGGGACATTATACAGTAACACCGGGGGATGTGACCGGAGAGGTGACAGCTGGGAATGGGACATTATACAGTAACACCGGGGGCTGGGAATGGGACATTATACAGTAACACCGGGGGGGGGATGTGACCAGAGAGGTGACTGCTGGGAATGGGACATTATACAGTAACACCGGGGCTGGGAATGGGACATTATACAGTAACACCGGGGGGGATGTGACAGGAGAGGTGACAGCTGGGAATGGGACATTATACCTTACATCGGGTGATGTGAGCAGAGAGGTGACTGCTGGGAATGGGACATCATACAGTAACACCGGGGATGTGAGCGGAGAGGTGACTGCTGGGAATGGGACATTATACAGTAACACCGGGGATGTGAGCGGAGAGGTGACTGCTGTGAATGGGACATTATACAGTTAGGGCTATTTCACATGCACCAGGAAGCCATGCTGCACACAGCAGTTTACAATGCTAGGAATGGCCACACCTGCAGCCGTCCCTTCCAGTCGTGACATCCGGTTGCAACCGGGCGGTTATTAACTACTGTGCACGGCAAGGCATTTGGCCGTGTGGGGTTTCGCCGCCCGGCAGGACCCACAGCATGTGAAATAGCCATTACACCGGGGGATGTGACCGGAGAGGTCAGTGCTGGGAATTGGGCATTGTACAGTAACACTGGGGGATGTGACCGGAGAGGTGACTGCTGGGAATGGGACATTATACAGTAACACTGGTTGATGTGACTGCTCGGGATGGGACATTGTACAGTATAACCGGGGAAGTGTCTGGGTGATTACTGTATCATTGTGTGTGTCAGGTTCCTATAAGGTGTCAGGATGTCACAGTCTATCTCTCCATGGAGGAGTGGGAGTATATAGAGGAACACAAGTGTCTGTACAAGGACGTGATAATGGAGAATCACTGGCCCCTCACATCACTGGGTAAGAGGAGAATTCATTTTATTGTACAGGGTACAGCAGATATACACAGATCATCTGCTAATCACACCTGTACAATGTCCTCAGTCACTGTGTGTCTCCTACAGATGGGCTCAGTAACAGAGGTACCCCAGAGAGATGTCCCCTTCCTCTATATACCCAGCACTGTACAGAGGAGAATCACAGGACCCCACAGGAGGATCAGGTAGGTGGGATTTACAGTCTCCTCTGTATATCAAAGTGACTGGCACTATATGAATTGCAGCAGGTGTGTGTCTTATACATTGATATTCTACTGTGTAATCTCAATAACATCAGACATTACTAATGGGTGTGGTATAACACACTGACAGTCGGGATTCGGACAGTCATTAGCCCGACATCGTAATCCCGACTGCACGGCGGGGGGAGCGCAACAATGCCCCTCGCTCGCCACGCTGCGGGCACAGTGGCTCGCTGCGATTGCCACCTATTTTATTCTCTCTCTATGGGGGTTGTCGGGATTCTGACGTTGGGGTAATGACTGTCGGAATCCCGACTGTTGGTGAGTCGTCCGGCACCCTTACTAATGTGGTATTTCTTTTAGGTTCAGTGTGAAGATTTGACTGCTATTAAGGCAGAAGGTACAAAGGGAGAAGAGACGGATGTGACTGATAGTAAGGCAGAAGATACAGAGGGAGAAGAGACGGATGTGACTGATAATAACGCAGAAGATACAGAGGGAGAAGAGACGGATGTGACTGATAATAACGCAGAAGATACAGAAGGAGAAGAGACGGATGTGACTGATAATAACGCAGAAGATACAGAAGGAGAAGAGACGGATGTGACTGATAGTAAGGCAGAAGATAAAGAGGGAGAAGATACATGTATGAGGGGTGATCAGCAGTGTGAGGAGGTGGAGGAAATCCCTACAGACACCAGCACAGGTGAGGAATAATCAATTACATATTTTCCTTATTCTGCCAATACAGCTTACTCTTATCCTACACCCTCCTCTGTCAGACCAAACTAATGAGGACAATGCATCTGTTAAGTGGAGGAGTCCAGAGCCATCAGCCCCTATTATACTCCTGCTCTCCCCTCACATCATGTCACCGTATGTTACCAGCCCAGGGATCTGACCAGTCTCCTCACCACACTATCTGGTGTATCTCATACATCAGGAGCCATCAGCCCCTATTATACTCCTACTCTCCCCTCACGTCATGTCACTGTGTGTTACCAGCCCAGGGATCTGACCAGTCTCCTCACCACACTATCTGCTGTATCTCATACATCAGGAGCCATCAGCCGCTATTATACTCCTGCTCTCCCCTCACATCATGTCACTGTGTGTTACCAGCCCAGAGATCTGACCAGTCTCCTCCCCACACTCTCTGGTGTATCACATACATCGGCAGCCATCAGCCCCTATTATACTCCTACTCTCCCCTCACATCATGTCACTGTGTGTTACCAGCCCAGAGATCTGACCAGTCTTCTCCCCACACTCTGGTGTAACTCATACATCAGGACCCATCAGCCCCTATTATACTCCTGTTCTCCCCCTCACATCATGTCACTGTGTTACCAGCCCAGAGATCTGACCAGTCTCCTCCCCACACTCTCTGGTGTATCTCATACATCAGGAGACATCAGCCCCTATTATACTCCTGTTCTCCCCCTCACATCATGTCACTGTGTTACCAGCCCAGAGATCTGACCAGTCTCCTCCCCACACTCTGGTGTAACTCATACATCAGGACCCATCAGCCCCTATTATACTCCTGCTCTCCCCTCACATCATGTCACTGTGTGTTACCAGCCCAGAGATCTGACCAGTCTCCTCCCTACACTCTCTGGTGTATCTCATACATCAGCAGCCATCAGCCCCTATTATACTCCTGTTCTCCCCCTCACATCATGTCACTGTGTGTTACCAGCCCAGAGATCTGACCAGTCTCCTCCCCACACTCTCTGGTGTATCTCATACATCAGGAGACATCAGCCCCTATTATACTCCTGCTCTCCCCTCACATCATGTCACTGTGTGTTACCAGCCCAGAGATCTGACCAGTCTCCTCCCCACACTCTCTGGTGTATCTCATACATAAGCCCCTATTATACTCCTGCTGGAGTAGTGGTAACCAGTGACCAGGACATGCTGCCAGTATACCCCACAGCTATTGTGCTGCCAGTGTATAGTGTGTGAGAGAAGTGACTGGCTGCACAGTGTCACTGGCTTATGTGGGTTCCTGTCCCATAGTACTAGCTGGGCAATGTGTAAGCTGGGGTAATGTTACTTCCCTCAGTCTGAATGTCTCCGTGGCTGGGTCTATGCAGTCTGCTTGGTGATCCCATTGTATTGTATGTTATGACCACACTTTGGAGGTCATTCTAGTTTGATTGTTCCCCTGCGCGTTCACACGGGGAGCGATGTTTTGCTATTGTGCACGCGTATAAGCATTGATTCGCATGTGCAGGCTCCGTTTGGGAACGGACGTGGTGACTTGTATAGTCCCCTGCCATACGTCACCGGATGTCAGCTGCCCGCCCTCCTCCCGTACAAGGGTGCCGCAAATCTGAGTGTACATATAGAGATGTAATTAGTGGTTGTGGTTGGTAAATTCATATTAGACATCATGGACTCACTCATGGTATTATCCTATATGTATATGGGGTCCTCAGCGCCTTACACAGTATATAACAGAAACACTGCAAACATAACCAGAAATAGGGAAAAGATGGTACAGAACATTGCATTATAAATAGGTGTCCGGAAGGAATGGGAGCCAGTGTAGGGCCTGTAGGAGAGGGGGGCAGAAGCCGTCAGTTGGAGAACATGAGCTGTGGACAGAGATGGACGTTGGGGAGGACACACAGGACAATAAATACAGAACCAGCTCTCTAACGGGGGTGGGAACTGGGGGCGCTTATTGTGGGTAGCTTCTCAGCAGCTGCTATAGAAACAGGGGTAGTCAATCCGGTACTTGTTTCCTAGCACGGCGCCCACGATATTAAATTGTATGGCATCTAATCGCATCGCATGCGGGCATATGGCATGCAATGTGATTTTAAATTGTATAAGCCCCTATACGATTTTTAATTGTATAAGCACAATAATGGGTGCTGACAATGTTAAATGCACCCCCACGCCACCCCCAGTGTCAACGGCCATAGGCATCCTCCGACCTTTTCATACCCCCACTATCCACGACGGTTTGGAGTTGATTTTATATAGTGTGGCGAGCACAGCGAGCCACCGAGCCCGAAGCGTGGCGAGCATCACTTCACATGTATTCCACGTCACCTCGCTGGACGCGGGGTGCTCGCCACACTATATAAATTCTACTCCACACCGACGTGGATAGTGGGGGTATTAAAAGGTCGGAGCATGCGTACCGCCACCCCTCTCAGGTTTGCTGCGCTCGCCACGCTTCGGGTTGACGTTGATGGTACGGGTGGCGTGGGGGTGCATTTAACATTGTAAGCACCTATTACGGTGCTTGTACAATTTTTTATCTTATAGGGGGCACATTTAACATTGAAAACACCCATTAGGGTGCTTATACAATTTAAAATCGTATACCATTGTATATGCCATACAATGGCATACAATTGGATGGTATACAATTTAAAATTGTATAACATCGCATACCATCGTATGCCTTATGGTATGCGATGGGCGTGCTAGAAAACAAGTACCGTCAATCCTGCATATACATATAGGGAAAAAGAAAGAAGCCGCACTAAACCAATTCAAAAGAACAATGCTGGAAATATTTTTAAAAATTATATAAAAAAAATTAATAAAAAATTGGATTGTCTTTACAAAGTTTTAATAAGACATATGGTATAGCATTACTGTATTAAAAACCATTGTAACAATCACAGGGTAAATTTATAGGGTTGCGGTCATTTGGTCGACAGTCATTCGGTCGACATGAGAAAAGGTCACAGTCAAAAGGTCAACATGGGGCTTTTCACTGTTTATCGTGCCGACAGGCGGTATGAAGCCCTACCATCTACTAGGGCGTGATGGGAGAATAAAATAGTGTGCCGAGCGCAGCGGTGCACTTCAAACTGTGTCCATGTTGACTGTGTCGACATTCAGGTAAAAAAACAGTGAAAAACCCCATGTCGAACTTTTGACTGTCAAATCGAATGACCTGTCGAACTAATGACCTTTCGACCTAGAACCATGTCGACCTAATGGTGTCGACCTAATGACTGTTGACCATCATGCTGTAGACCAAATGATCCCAACCCAAATGATATAAAATGTCTACTCCTAATTAAGAGTATGCAATGAATTGGAGAGTCCGTTATTAGTTCTACCCTATAAGGACAGCAAGTATATAGTTACCGCCCCTGGATGTGCTGGCAGGAGAACAATGTCTGCTCTCTGTCCATGTGGTCGGCCTAATGCTGGAATAATTAACCAATATCCACAGGAAATGTAGTTGGGGACAGAATGTTGTTATATCCGGAAGTTCCAAGCCAGAGGTGAGGTCTGCAGGGCCATAACAGCTTGTGTCACTTCTCCCCTGGTGCAGATACCTGCAAAGTCGGTATGATTGGGGAATCCTGTAGGGTTGGTCCGGACTGGGATCCAATATTCTTGGGGGTTTTTTGTCATGAATTTTGACACAGTCAAAATCCCGGCGGTTGATATAACGACGCCGGAATCTCAACCACCGTAATGCCGGCAATTTCTCCCTCTATTCGTGGCGAGCGCAGCGTGTCTGCAAGGGGGGGGGCGATCCACGGCCCCCCCTTGTTGGTGTTTCGGCGTCGGTATTTTGACCGCCAGGATTCCGAACGGTAGGATTTCGTGCTAAATCTACTGAAACGTAGCACCGCGTCCCCTCAAATGGCTCGCCGACGCAGCAAAGCTTTGGACACGATGCATTGCTGTGCTCGGCACACTATTTTATTCTCCCACCCCTGCCTTAGTGGATGGTAGGGCATGAAATACCGCCTGTCGGCTCAAAAAAAAGTGAAAAACCCCATGTCGACCTTTTGACCTACCCCATATCGACCTAATAACCCATGTTGACCTAGTGGTCTCAACCTAATTCTTGTAGACCTAGTGACTGTATCCCATTAAAACTTTGTAAAGACCATCCAATTTTAATATTTCTCCTTCATCCACTAGGTGGCACTGGAGATCAGAGTGGGGAATAGAGGGTGACCATTAGTAGCATGGGCACTTCAGTAGTGTGGCTTGCTCCTCCCCTCTACTACATACTTAGCGCTGTGGCAGTTGTCCTCTTTATTTCACCCAATACCCTTGTGAACTTTCTTTGTGCGCATTGTGGGTTGTTTGGTGTGTGCTGGGCAGACATAACAGGAGGCAGTGCAAAACCTCATAAGGTTGCTTGCAAGAGGTGTCATGCTAAATTTACACCTCAGGTGGCTGCCTCCCCAACAGGACATCCCGGTTTGGGCATCCCAATTATCAGAAGTGATTTCCAATCTATCCTCCGAGTTATCTGCCTCTCAGAGTGACAGGGAGGCCGCCAGGACTCAGCAGGCTGGGTTAACCTCAGCAGTGGAGTTGCTTACCAGGGCCTTGACCCCCGGCCGCTCCAGCCCCACTGGCCCCTCCTGCCCCACAGGCCCCTCCACCGGTCACTGCTTCCAAAAGAGTTTTTGCAAGCATTGATACGGCAGGGTCGGACAATGACATTCACCATCTCGAGGAGGGCGAGTTCCAGGACCCGCAGGAGGAGGACCAACAGGTTTATGAACCTGTTTCCCAGGGTTTGGAAGATCTCATTGATATGGTAAAATCTACTTTCAACGTAGGATGACTCAGATCTCCCACTAGAGCGCCCTCACCTGTTTGGACTGCATCCTCAGGAATGCTTGGCTTCATCCTGACCAGCGCTTTCAGGTCTCTCGAAAGTGTCTGTCTTCATACCCTTTCCCTGCAGACAGCAGAAAGGCCTGCGAGACGCCTCCTTCAATGGATTTGTCTGTCTCTCTCAAAGAAAACAGTATTGCCAATCCCGGGTGTCTCATCCCTGAAGGACATTTTCTCTGCAGCAGGAGTTCTTTAACGGCTAACGCAGGTAAGGTGATGGGTAAATAAGGTGATGGAGATCTGGGCATCCCAACTCTCTAAGGCGCTCACTAGATACCAGGAACTTAGTGAGCTATCCACCTTGGCACATTAAGGAGGCTTCGGCTGATGTCATTGAGGCATCGACTGATGTATACAGGGTCTCCTCCCACATCTCAGCGCTTTCCATCTCTGCACGCAGAGCTTTCTGGTTGTTCCAGTGGCAGGCAGATGCAGAGTCCAAGAGGGCTGTGGAAGCCTTGCCTTTCCAAGGAGATTTTCTTTTTGGTCCTGAACTGGACAAAATGATTTCTCAGGCCACTGGAGGATAGTCAACTTTCCTACCCTCATCGCTTCCCCTTCCTCGCCTAGGTGGCAGGTTCAGAGCCCATCCTTTCGATCTGTTCGCCCCCAGCAGTGCTTTCGTGGCCGCCCCAAGCCAGGCGCTTCCACTGGCCGTGGGGGAGAAGGACGTGGAAAGGGCTCTTCCCTCTCCACCCAGGAGACAAAAGCTTCTCCTAAAACTTCAGCATGACTCTCTCCCCTCCCACATAGGGGACTCCAGGGGGGAGCTCATCTGCGTCTGTTCAAAGACATTTGGTTCCAATCCACCCACGATCGCTGGGTTCGGAACCTCATTGCTTTGGGTTGCAGGCTGGAAGTCCATTGAATCCCTCCTCCCAGGTTCTTCACCACAGGTTTGGCAGCTTCGCTAGACCACGGTACCGCCCTGTTAGCTGCTGTATAAAAGTTGTTGGATGCAGGAGTGGTGATTCCGGTCCCTCCAGACCAGGGGTTAGGATTTTATTCCTCTCTTTTTCTTGTGCCAAAGCCAGACGGCTCCACACGACCGATCCTCAATTTAAAAGACCTGAATCCCTATTTGAGGGATGCACGATTCAAGATGGAATCTTTAAAGTCAGTCATTGCAGGTCTGGAACAGGAGTTCTTGGTGTCTTTGGTTGCTGGTTTTTGTTTTCTAGCAGGGCGCCCAGTACACATTTTGCGTACTGGGTTATTCTCCGTAGTGAAATCGTATCGCATCGCGCAGCGTTTATAGTGGTGTGCGATGTGATGCAATGTCCATATAAAGTGCAAAGGAGTGATTCTGCAATGAAATATTGCATGCGATATCAGTGCACCAAATGCGATGCGATATATCATTGTACAAGCACCCATGCCATGAGATGTGATGTGTGCCTAGTATGAGATGTGATGGGTGCTTACAATTGTTTAGCGTCACCCCCGGTATCAAAGCCACCCCGAAGTGTGGCGAGCAGCGGCGGAACGCAGATTACTTTACATGTATTGCGTGTCCACCCGCCACGCTTCGGGCTCGGTGGCTCGCCACACTACATCAAATCACCTCCACACCGACGTGGATAGTGGGTGTATGAAAAGGTCGGAGGACGTGTTCCGCTGCTCCTCGTGGGGCTCGCTGCGCTCGCCATGCTTCGGTGTGGCGTGGATAGTGCTGGTGTTTTAGGAACACATTCACACCTGAACATTCATACAGCTGACACGGTAATGACGACATGTGTTAACTAATAACTAATTTACTTAAATAATTTGATTAATGTAGCATAAATAATTAAGAACATTCATTAATAATTAAAATATAATAACTTTCAAATCAGAAACAGTAATGATTAAAGAAGAATAGAAGTATAAATGAAAACATGATTATTCGTCCTTTGTGAGGAGCTTCAGGGCCTCAATTATACGGAGGAAAGGGTCCTCAGCTACCAAAGTTTTGCGCCACATGAACTCCGTTAGGTATGACTGGAGCTCATGACACGCAGTGCCTCTTATTGCCCTTATTCCGCCACTTGCATGCGCCCCAAAGTTGTTCCACGTTTTGGGTGTAGACCCCTGTAGCCAGATCAAGAAAATTGCATCGGTGGTTCAACGTGAAATTATGATATCCAGCCAGTTCAAGTTGGCGGTAGAATATGCCCTCCAGCAGTCTGTATATATGGTCGTGCCCGGCTCTATAGTCTGCTAGATGGAGTCCATTAACGTTGTGGCATCACGCCTGGGCACCATTTGCAGGAAGCACTGGCCTGTCTCCTGGCATATCCCTCCGAATACCCACTGCTGTGGAAGAATGTGGCCAGCATTGTTCTTCCTTTTCAAAAAAAGGGTCTCATCCACTTCGACGATGTGGTCAGGTCCACCAATCCTCCGCTGGGGCTGCCCCATTATATCCATGGCGCATGCCTCACGCATCCAGTGGTTATACAGGACAGCCGTCTTCTTGGATATGTCCAGCTGCTTGCTGCAATATTCAATAGACGTCTGCTCCTGGATCCACAAATAAATGAACCGCAGCATGGTGACAAAGCCTGGAAACCAGTGTGCCGCTCTCAGGCTCACTTTCAGCCGACACACTTTAACATGGCAGCGTCACATCGACTCCTTTTATAGAAAGGCCCATTTGCACAATTCTGCGCCATCGGAAGGAGATCATGAGCTTGGAAAAAGGCGACAGCCGCCTCCTCCCTCTTCGGCAGTGAGAACACATTAATAAATCCAGTCATCTCGATAATATCAATGAAACAGCATATAATCTCCAAAAATCACCATCAGCTCTGAGGTATGCTTCTTCTCACGAAAGAATATCACCTCAGAGTGATTTCTGAGAGGATCTGACAGGGGGCGTGAATGACAGGGAGCGGGAATCGCATTGCATGCTACTACTATACGCGATGTGATGCGATTTCACGACATTTGTGTACGTAATAAATCTGGGCGCCCTGCTAGGAAACAAGTACCAGGATGCCTACCGGCACGTTCCCATATGGCCGGCTCACCAGGCTTTTCTAAGGTTCGCCACCCGAGACCTTAAGTTTCAGGCCTTACCGTTCGGTCTGTCCTCGGCTCCCAGGATCTTCACAAAGATCATGGCGGTCATGATGCAGGTTTTGCGGTCTCAGGGCATAACAGTAGTGCCTACCTGAATGACCTTTTTCTAAAAGCATCCTCCAGGGAACAACAACTTTCCAATATTCAGCAGCTCCTGCTTCGGCAAGGCTGGATCCTCAACCTGCAGATGTCTCAACTTCAGCCCTCGCAGCGCCTGTTGTTCCTGGGGGTGATCCTGGACACAGTCCTGCTCAGAGTTTTCCTGCCGCCAGACAAGGTACTCTCTCTTCAGCTCCTGGTTTGTGCGGTGCTCCAAAAGCGAAAGGTGTCTATACATCTTTGCACCGCCTCATGGGGAAGATGGTGGCGAAGCTTTTCAATATGGTCGGTTTCGCTCCCGGCCGTTCCAGTTATTCCTTCTACACCAGTGGTTGGGATCGTACCTCACCATCCATCACAGGATCCTGCTCTCACCTTGGGCCAGATTATCCCTGGCTTGGTGGCTCTACACCTCCAACCTTCTGTAAGGAAAGAGGTTCGGCATCTGGTCCTGGACACTTTTAACCACGGATGCAAGCCTCTCGGGTTGAGGAGCTGTCACTCTGGGCCACCAGTTCCAGGGTCTTTGGACTACACAGGAGGCATGTCTTCCCATCAATGTGCTGGAGCTCCGGGCAATTTACAACGCCTTGATGTAAGCATCGGACCTTCTTCTCAGCATTTCAGTCCGGGTTCAATCGGACAATGCCACGGCGGTGGCGTACATCAACAAACAGGGTGGCACACGCAGCAGAGCCACCATGAGAGGGCTCAAGACCACCTTGAGTCCATCTCCACAGTCTTCATACCGGGAGTGGACATTTGGGAGGCCGACTGTCAGCTGCCACAAGTTTCATCAAGGGGAATGGAAACTCCATCCACAGGTCTTTCAGTGTGTCATCCACCGGTGGGGTTGCCCTCAGATAAATTTGATGGCCTCTCGCCTCAACCATCAAGTGCCTCTATACTGTGCGAGAACTCGGGATCTGGCAGCAGTGAGGGTGGATGCCCTCACTCTGCCCTGGGATTACCAGTTTGTGTACCTCTTCCCTCCATTTCCGCTGTTACCTCGGATTCTCCAGAGAATTTGCAGGGAGCCAGTCACGGTGCTCCTGATAGCACCAGATTGACCACGCCGCTCTTTGTTCACCACTCTAACATCCCTGCACATGGACAAGCCATGGCCTCTGCCGTTGCAAGACAATCTTCTTTCTCAAGGCCCTTTCCTCCATCTGGCCTTAGGTCTTCTGCATGTAACGGCTTGGCTACTGAAAGGGCCATCCTGAGGAAGGCAGGCATTCCTACAGCTGTAATCCCCACCATGCTGCGAACCAAGAAGGAGGTTAAAATACAAAGTTCAGACGGAGACAACACTGGCGCTAAATAAATATATATATATATAGGAAAGCCTATCAAAGTATCTTTCAAAGGCCAATATACAATTCTCCCTGTGTGAAGTCTGTGCTTATAGAGACCGGCAGGAAACAGGGTGCGTACCCCAACTCACTCATAAATGAGGATGTACGTTCCTATCCAGGTATCTTTTTTGGAGGCCAGACGATGGGTATTTTTCACACAAGAATCTCTTTAATACAACTTCCTCCAAAACAGGATACAAATAAAACAATAAAAGGTGATGAGGACACATACAATGGATTCCAGACTTTCAGATGGGCAGATGTTTAACAGCAAAAAAAAAAACTACAACTGGAATGATGTTCGGACTCGTATCCCAGGTGTATCTTGCTTCAAGCCACAGTCTGTCAATCTGGATCCAAGATTATCCAAGAAGGAGGTTACTTTGGCCAATTACTACGGAATCTGAAGGGCTTATGTCTCCTGGTGTGAGGTGTGTGAGGTGTGTCAGGTGTCACCTAGGACTTTTTCAAGCTGGCTCGATTCCTCCTTTTTCTTCAGGCGGGGCTTTCGGCACGCTTGCGTCTGGGTTCCCTGAAGGTCCAAGTATCTGCTTTGTCCATATTCTTCCAAAGGAAATTGGCCTTGTTACCTCAGGTACAGACTTTTTTTCAGGGGGTTTTACGCCTTCAGAATCCTTTTCAACCTCCCACTGCGCTGTGGGATTTGGTTCTCTCATTCTTACAGTATCCACGTGGACCTCAAATTCCTTAGCTGGAAGACTGTTCTCTTTTTGGCTCCGGCTTCGGCCAGGAGAGTTTCGGAGTTCTGTCCTGTCGCCCTCCTTTTTTGATCTTTCATGATGATAGGGCAGAGTTACGTACTAACGCGTCATTCTTCCCTAAAGTCATCTCTTGTTTTCACATCAATCAGCCGATTGTTTTGTCTGCTTTCACAGGTGACTCTCCAGAATCGCGGTCTCTGGATGTCGTCCGGGCTCTAAGGATCTATGTCTCCAGAACTGCCTCGTTACGACAGTCAGACACTTTTGTTTGTCCTTTATGACCCGGCCAAACCAGGTTGGCTGGCGTCTAAGCAGACTGTGGCTAGATGGTTAAGACTGACATTCGTCAGACTTACGTGGCGGCTTCCCTGCCTCCTCCATCTGCCATTTCAGCTCACTCTACTCGATCACTGGGTCCCTCTTGGACAGCTGCCCAAGGTGTGTCTCTACAGCAGCTCTGTTGAGGGGCTACCTGGTCGACAAAGAACCTTTGTCCATTTCTACAGGTTCGATTCCTTTGCAGCCCAAGCCTCTCAGTTTGGCGGAGCGGTGTTAGTGGGTTCCCGGCGCCATCCCGCACAGGAAGAGTGCTCTGGGACGTCCCCACTGTGATCTCCAGTGCCACCTAGTGAATGAAGGAGAAAATGGGATTTTGTACTTACCGAGAGAGAGGAGAGAGAGAGGGGAGAGAGAGAAAGAGTAGAGGGGAGGAGCAAGCCACACTACTGAAAATTCTAAAAGTGCCCATGCTCCTAATGGTCGCCCTCTATTCCCCACTGTGATCTCCAGTGCCACCTGTGGAACCGGAGAAAGGGATTTATCGGTAAGTACAAAATCCCATTTTATTTCCAGCATTCTTCTTTTGAATTGGTTTAAGCGCGGCTTCTTTCTTTTTCTCTATTGTTGAGGACACATAGGAGCAAAGTTACAGCAATACGGGCTAGGGATGACCAGTGAGCGGATGAGGGTCTTAGTTGTCTCCAGGGTGAGAGAGGGTCTGATCCTGGAAGCTGCCAATACTGGGACAGGGACTGATTGTGGGATTGTAAGAAAGGGTGGAGGTCAGGATGACGCTAAGACTGCGGCCTTGCAGCATCGATGGTGAGGTGTCAGTGGATAGTAACATCAAGGATAGTGAGGGGATCGCAGATGGTGGGGAGACAATCGGCTCAGTCTTAGGGGAATATTTACTAAAGGTCCATTTCAAATTCAATATTAAATAATGTTGGGCTTCCAGGACTAAAACACACATTTACTGACAGTTGGATTTTTATATTCATTTTTAAATGTTAGTAAATGTGTCCTAGCCCAGGAAGTCTGGCATTGATTGAGCGAGTTTAAAGTGATCAACATCGCCCTTTAGTAAATATATCCCTCAGGCTGGGTACACACTTACAGATATATCTGCAGAACAACTGATCTATAGATATATCTGTGGACGGATCGGGCAGCGTGTTCTCCGTACATCCTGACCAATCCATGGAGACTGATGTCACAACTGGGCGGGTGCAATTACCTGTGCCGGCCAATTCAGCTGCTGATCAGTGCTGGCTACTGGTGCGGGTGTACGGGAGGTCAGGAGATTGCCCTTACACACAGCACGATGCACCAACTAGCTTTAGAGATGTTGACCATCTGCTGTGTTGCAGAGCTGACGCGCTATGGGGGTTATTTTGGTTCACTCCTTCTGACAAATTCCTTCTTAGAAGGACAAAACCATGTGCACTGCAGGTGGGGTAGATGTTACTTGTGCAGAGAGAGTTAGATTTGGGTTGGGGTTTTGCTTCAAAGTGATATCTATATTGCAGTATAAAAATAAAGCAGTCAGTATTTTCCCTGCACAGAAACAAAATAACTCGCCCAAACCAAATTCTCTCTGCACATGTTACATCTGTCCCCCTGCAGTGCACATGGCTTTGTCCTTCTAAGAAGGAATTTGTCAGAAAGAGTGAACCAAAATAACTCCCTATGTCTGAACAATGTCATTCACAGACCTATGATTGACGGACCAGCGATATATCGGCCAGTGTGTACGCAGCATTAGACATGTTCAGTTTAAGTACTAAAACATCCATGAACATTTGCTTCTCAATGTAATCAATTCTGTCTGTTGTCATTCATCTGTTTCCAGTAGATGGGCGCACAAGCAGGAATACCTCGGAGGAAGATCTCATTGTGTCTTCAGGTTTTATAATAGAAGATCAGAACATCAGACAAGATTCTCCAGAAAAAAAAACCATTATCCCCAATACATACCCAACATTTCACAGTGCAGATATTTCATCTGGTCTCTCTAGTCATGAGGAACCTTCTGATATATCAGATCTTACTATACACCGTACAGACCATAAATATAATACAAGATCATCCAGTTCTAAGTTTGGTAAGCGTTCTATACATCAGTTAGATTCTGTTTTACATCAGAGACATCACACAGGGGAGAAACCATTTTCATGCTCTGAATGTGGGAAATGTTTTACACACAAATCATATCTTGTTAAACATGAGAGAATTCACACAGGTGAGAAACCATTTTCATGCTCTGAATGTGGGAAAGGGTTTACACACAAATCACGTCTTGTTACACATGAGAGAAGACACACAGGTGTGAAACCATTTTCATGCTCTGAATGTGGGAAATTTTTTCAAAAGAAATCAAATCTTGTTACACATGAGAGAATTCACACAGGTGAGAAACCATTTTCATGCTCTGAGTGTGGGACATGTTTTGCAATTAAATCAGTTCTTGTTACACATGAGAGAATTCACACAGGTGAGAAACCATTTTCATGCTCTGAATGTGGGAAATGTTTTCAACAGAAATCAAATCTTGTTATGCATGAGAGAATTCACACAAGTGAGAAACCATTTTCATGCTCTGAGTGTGGGAAAGGGTTTACACACAAAGCATCTCTTGTTACACATGAGAGAAGTCACACAGGTGAGAAACCATATTCATGCTCTGAGTGTGGAAAAGGTTTTGCAAGTAAATCAGTTCTTGTCATGCATGAAAAAATTCACACAGGTGAGAAACCATTTTCATGCTCTGAATGTGGGAAATGTTTTCCACTGAAATCAAATCTAGTTACACATGAGAGAAGTCACACAGGTGTGAAACCATTTTCATGCTCTGAATGTGGGAAATGTTTTCCACTGAAATCAAATCTTGTTACACATGAGAGAAGACACACAGGTGAGAAACCATTTTCATGCTCTGAGTGTGGGAAATGTTTTGCAATTAAATCAGTTCTTGTTACACATGAGAGAATTCACACAGGTGAGAAACCATTTTCATGCTCTGAATGTGGGAAATGTTTTCAACAGAAATCAAATCTTGTTATGCATGAGAGAATTCACACAAGTGAGAAACCATTTTCATGCTCTGAGTGTGGGAAAGGGTTTACACACAAAGCATCTCTTGTTACACATGGGAGAAGTCACACAGGTGAGAAACCATATTCATGCTCTGAGTGTGGAAAAGGTTTTGCAAGTAAATCAGTTCTTGTCATGCATGAGAAAATTCACACAGGTGAGAAACCATTTTCATGCTCTGAATGTGGGAAATGTTTTCCACTGAAATCAAATCTTGTTACACATGAGAGAAGTCACACAGGTGTGAAACCATTTTCATGCTCTGAGTGTGGGAAATGGTTTACAGAGAAATCAGCTGTTTATAGACACAAGAAAACTCACACAAAAATATAATTTCAATGAGCTGATTTAAATCAAACAGAAGTATCAACACTAAATTCCTCCATCATCCATCAGGTGTGGAATATTACATAGGCCCTTATTCTAGTTGATTCGGACGGATGCGTATTTCGGACAGGAACCGAGTGTTCTTAGCCCCGCCTACCAAATGGATCGCTCACACTGTCCGAATTCGGTAAGACGCCGAGCGTACGGACCGCAAGCGGATGTTTCATGTGGACACCTCATCCGCCGACCGTCGAATGATGGACCGGACATTTTTCCTTATGAAAGCAGGGATATGGGCGGCCAGCTGGCATCCGGCTATGTCAGCTGTCCGCCCCCCACACGTGCGTCACGGCCGCATTACCATGCATACGCCCATCATTTTCATGGGAACGCCCATGAAATGTGGGGCATGCGCATATGGTAATGAGTCCAAACAGCCCTTCACGCCCCTCTCCACCCCCTGCTCGGATGGGTCCATATGATCCTTTTCTGCGCAGAATTCACGGCGAGGTTTGGACGTGCGAGGTGATCGCACATGCGCAGATACGACTCTGCACATGAGCAAATACCACATGAGCAAATACCAAACATCGGCCGTCCGACCGCACACGGACCTGACCTGTCCGACCCAATAAGAATAAGGGCCATAGTGTCTAGATAGCCAGTCAATAAGTCTACACCAAAAGTCGGCATAGGAAAGATTAACAGGGAAAAAATTTCAACCTAAAAAAGTCTACATACATTTTAAAAAAATATTTGTGTCAATGTTGATATGGACTCCCAATTAGCGTAATGCCTACTCTCTCCACCTTGGTGCAAGATACACACATGTAATGCCGGCGGTCACGTCTGATTGGCTGAATGCACCATTTATGCTAATGTAACAGTTCTATTGCTGCTGTCATTTATTCCCATGGTTACAGTGACATGAGCGATCAGTGTGCAATAAAACTGACTGTATATGGGAAAGCAGCTGGTATATGTATTACTGAGTCATTGTTGTAACTGCTTTGTCTCTGCATTTTATATATATATATATATTAAATACACTGTGACCCTGTACTGTAATGTGTGTGGTGTATACTGATATTTGGGCCATCACTATGACTCTGCGCCTCTTGTCACACCCCGGGCACCTATGTAGGAGATGCATGTGCTGAGTATCAACGGCACATTCCATGGTACTCACAGCCCACGAGCCCAGCACCACGCAGCTTTTATGGATCCCATTTGGCATCCGGTACTTAGACACAACTCCTGGCCACCTCCACATGAGCCCCATAGTGTGGGATCTGTAATGCCCCTTCCAGACCGCACTAAAAAACGGGTATATTGCCGATTTTTAACCGTTTTGAAACGGTATTCTGTGCGGTCTGAAAGGTGCAAAGTGATTTTACCGTTTCCAAAAAAAAGTTTTTTGGAAACAGTAAAAAATCAGGGTCCTACCCGTTTCAGACCCGTTTTTTTAGGTGTCAAAACGGATCTGAAACAGTATTATACACCCCCCCCCCCAGCGCAGTGAAGGGAATGGTCGCGCTGGGGGCAGGGGGTCCCTGCAAGTGTCCGCCGGAGCACAGTGTGTCCTGCCCCGGCGAGAGCGGGGGCTGCTGCTACTGCTGACGGCGCAGTCCTGCGCCGAGGAGGTGAGCGGGGACAGGTAGCTCAGTCTGGGGTACAGGCGGCTGTCTGCCTGGACTCACCGGTTCCGGAGCAGCAGCGGAGTGCGGGCAGCGGGAGCATGACGTGGATGTCCCGCTGCCTCCTCGCCCTCTGTGGGGGTGGGAGAGACGGCGCTGTGCACAGGCAGCAACAGTGTGAAAAGCGGTAAAGCCCCCCCCCCTTCCAATGCTCGTAGAGACAGTCTGACACAGGCAGCAGCGCAGGGTGTGCTGATGATGAGAGGGACGGAGAGCAGCCAGCGGTGCAGCTGATGGAGAGCGGACAGGGGGGGGGCGAATGGTGAGGTGATGCCCCCAATCACCTCACCATACGCCCCCCTGCCCGCTCTTCATCAGCTGGACCGCTGCAGTCCCTCTCAACATCAGCACACCCTGCGCTGCTGCTACCGCTTTTCACACTGTTGCTTTCACACCGCAAACTTGCTTTAGACCAGGTATTTACATGCGGTGTGAAAGGGGTTAAACTTGTTCTGACCCGTTTCAAAAAAACGTTTTAAATACCTGGTCTGAGCAGGTTTTGCGGTGTGAAAGCAGCATTACTCTCACTGGGGTCAGAGCTGGAAGATAATGTGTTCCCACAGTGCAGGTGTCTGATGCTATGTGGCAGGATCTGTATAACATGAGACCCATAGTAGCTGTATACCAGGTGGTGTTACCAATAAACACATCATTAATGAGCAGCGTGTTTGGTGATCACAGATAAAGGTAACAGAGGTTGTGCTAAACTAGTAGCAGCGTCCAGTCATAATTATTATTGATTCTGCCAGTGGTTTTCAGGACCCCAAACCGTTCACATTCCCAGGTCACCCAGCAGGTGCAGTCATTACTCACTGACACATTTCTAGGTCACCCAGCAGGTGCAGTCATTACTCACTGACACATTCCTAGGTCACCCAGCAGGTGCACTCATTACTCACTGACACATTCCCAGGTCACCCTGCAGGTGCACTCATTACTCACTGACACATTTCCCGTCATCTGGCAGGTGCACTCATTACTCACTGAAACATTCCCAGGTCACCCTGCAGGTGCACTCATTACTCACTGACACATTCCCAGGTCACCCTGACAGGTGCACTCATTACTCACTGACACATTCCCAGGTCACCCAGCAGGTGCACTCATTACTCACTGACACATTTCCTGTCATCTGGCAGGTGCACTCATTACTCACTGAAACATTTCCCGTCATCTGGCAGGTGCACTCATTACTCACTGACACATTCCCAGGTCACCCAGCAGGTGCACTCATTACTCACTGACACATTTCCCGTCATCTGGCAGGTGCACTCATTACTCACTGAAACATTTCCCGTCATCTGGCAGGTGTACTTATTACTCACTGAAACATTTCCCGTCATCTGGCAGGTGTACTTATTACTGTCTGACACATGTAAAAGATCCACAGGTGGTTGTTAAGCTGCACAAGTTCTCTAATCAATGTTGGAGGAATTGTGTGGAATAGAAGATATTTTCTGGTCATGTCCTAAAATCCTCCAGCTCTGGACAGATGTTTGTACTTTTGCATCCATATACCTATGTCGCCCTCATTGGCCTTATTACATATTTATCCTAGCACTTTGTCTATCGCAGGTTGTTATATACAGGCCATTATTGCTTCCAGAGCAGTAATTGCAAAGAGAAACCAGTAGGATATAACCAAACGCAGGGCACTAGTAATGGTCCCAGCTGCCGTTTATAAGGGATACTCAGCCCTCAAAAAAGAAAAAAACATATACACAAAGGTAAACGGCGCTAATGGACCACACTTAGTATCAAAAAGTATACATTTATTTAAAATACACAAAGAAAATTTCTAATGCAATTTACAATACCACCGGCCGGTAGAACAATCAAATCTGCACAACAATCAATTTTTGACCATAAAAATATAATTAAAACCTAAATCACTGAGCTGCAACGTGTGTGACTGGGATCCAATGGTTATTAAGCATATACCTATAGATACCCAATTGGGCTACTGTGTGATGTGGACCTAAGGCTTGGTAGCTTTTCATCAACTTTAAGTGATATATTCAGGGGTAATCAGTCCCAGAGTCTCCCTGTAGGCACACTGATGTTAGTTTGGATAGCAAGCGTATTAGTCAGTCACACAGGCCCTTATTCTGCTCTGTGCGGATTTTTCCGCATGCGGTCGGACCGCCGATGGTTTCCGACTGCGCATGTGCAGAGGTCACTCTGCGCATGTGCAGGCGATTTCGCCGCACGGATTCTTTATACGCCGCACAGGGGGCGTAGAGGGGCGTGAGGGGCTACTTAGCCTCATTACCCTATGCATACGCCCCCCGTTTCATGGGCGTTCCCATGCAAACGCGGGGCGTATGCATGGTAATGAGGCCGTGACGCGTGGGTACGGGGCGGGCATCTGACATCGCCGGATGTCAGCTGCCCGCCCCCATACATGTTTTCACACGGACAAGTTGTGTTGTGTTGCGGGACCTGGTGGAGCGTGCGGCCCTGCATTCGATGTTCGGCGACCATCGAATGCAGGAGCAGCTCCCAAGACGGAGGAGGCGTATCCCCGTCCAATTTCATGCGGATCGCCACATATCCGCGTACGGACGGCAGGTGGCGATCCGTATGGAAGGCGGGGATTCGCCTGCACGGTCGCGGCCGCATATTCTGATCGGGCCGCACCGATCAGAATAAGGCCCACAGAGAGGCTTGGTTATGGAGCCGCCTTCACAAATGCTCCGTGTTGTAAAGACTGCGAATGCCCATTCATTCAAGCATAGCAGCATATGAAAATTAATGAAATGATACTTAGGCTTCCAATCGAGTGCAGGCAGTAGGTAGCGATTTGTAATCCACTTTTGGGTGAGAGTTCACTGGCCTGGAGCGGGTCCCCGGCTGCTGGTCTTCCCGATAATGCAGCCCTCTCTAGGACTCCCTGCTCCGGCAAAGGTCTCCCCGCCTCACGTGGTTTGCGGAAGTAGGTAGTGACGTGTGATGACGCGTTTCCCCGCCTTTCTCCTGGTCAGCGGCTTCAATCTGATGAAGCATTTGTGAAGGCGGCTCCATAACCAAGCCTCTCTGTGTGACTGACTAACACGCTTGCTATCCAAACTAACATCAGTGTGCCTACAGGGAGACTCTGGGACTGATTACCCCTGAATACATCACTTAAAGTTGATGAAAAGCTACCAAGCCTTAGGTCCATATCACACAGTAGCCCAATTGGGTATCTATAGGTATATGCTTAATAACCATTGGATCCCAGTCACACACGTTGCAGCTCAGTGATTTAGGTTTTAATTATAGTTTTATTGTCAAAAATTGATTGTTGTGCAGATTTGATTGTTCTACCGGCCGGTGGTATTGTAAATTGCATTAGAAATTTTCTTTGTGTCTTTTAAATAAATTTATACTTTTTGATACTAATAAGTGTGGTCCATTAGCGCCGTTTACCTTTGTGTATAAGTAATTGCACAGGAATGGACAAATCCTTCTCCCCTGCCCTTACTAAAATTGTTGATGGAAACTTTGGGTTTGTTCCTATTGCATGAATACTCATTGTCAAGTGAAGGAGCTGATCCTCTTCTTGATAGTGATTGATTGATTGAATGATATCACACATTCATAAAGTTTTCTATGTATCTAAAGGTGCCCATACTCTGGGCCGATTCCGACGAATCGGGCCATGAAATCGGCTCATTTTGACCCCTCAGGTGCGATGTGCGGTCCCTTGCGCATCAGACCTGATCGGGTTGTCAGATCTGCTGCCCGTGCACCCACGTGACCAGGGACCACGTTTACCATGCTGGGGGAGGGGGGGCGGGCAGTGGGTTTCGTTCAGCTAATGGTGGGGCTGGGCAGCTCTCAGCCAATCAACGTCCGATCAGTCATTTCAAAATATTTGGCAAAATGCGGCCATACTACAAGATCCTAGCTGCCGCCGCTCTGACGGACCCTGCTGCCCGCCACTACCACCAGCTGGACTGAACCCCGCTAAACACTCCCCCACACACACACAAAACCACCTTCTCCCGCAGCAGCTCCCAAGGAGAATTACATGCAATAAATTGCATGCAAAAATGGCACATCAAGTGCCAGATCGCATGTAAGCTGCCAGGGGCTTTCAAGGGCAAATTGGTCCGATTTATCCGAATCGGGGCCTTAACTATTCCGACTCTTTATTTTATTATTAATATTGTCTTTCTATAGTGTTATACGACTACAATATATACCATCTTGTCATTTTTTTTATTGTTAATAATATGTATAGTTGTACTTTATTGGTGATCTGTATTCTGACTCTTTCCCTTTTTATTCCCCTTGTCCTTTTTCTGTTTTCCTTTCCTTAATCCAAGGAACAACACTTTTCAATAAAAAAAAACTATTGATGCAAAAAAGCGGCCTTATTTACTATTTTGATTTAGTTTTATTTCTCTTTTTACACTGAGTATACAGTAGAGTGTCCTGGGGATGCCTGTGCTGTTACTCCTACACCCAATTAGCCATTCACAACTGCGTGTGTGATTTCGGCCGGTCCGGGGGCAAGTGATGCTGCGGAAGTTGAGGTAAGGTGGTTAGCGTCTTTATAACATACAGAGATCCCCCCCATAGTGCAGCGTGTCACAGTAACATACAGGTATCCCCCCATAGTGCAGCATGTCACAGTGTAACATACAGAGATCCCCCCATAGTGCAGCGTGTCACAGTGTAACATACAGGGATCCCCCCATAGTGCAGCGTGTCACAGTGTAACATACAGGGATCCCCCCATAGTGCAGCGTGTCACAGTAACATACAGGTATCCCCCCATAGTGCAGCGTGTCACAGTGTAACATACAGAGATCCCCCCATAGTGCAGCGTGTCACAGTGTAACATACAGGTATCACCCCATAGTGCAGCGTGTCACAGTGTAACATACAGGGATCCCCCCACAGTGCAGCGTGTCACAGTGTAACATACAGGGATCCCCCATAGTGCAGCGTGTCACAGTGACATACAGGGATCCCCCCCATAGTGCAGCGTGTCACAGTGTAACATACAGGGATCCCCCCCATAGTGCAGCGTGTCACCGTGTAACATACAGGAATCCCCCCATAGTGTAGCGTGTCACAGTGTAACATACAGGGATCCCCCATAGTGCAGCGTGTCACAGTGTAACATACAGGGATCCCCCATAGTGCAGCGTGTCACAGTGTAACATACAGGGATCCCCCCATAGTGCAGCGTGTCACAGTGTAACATACAGGTATCCCCCCATAGTGCAGCGTGTCACAGTGTAACATACAGAGATCCCCCCATAGTGCAGCGTGTCACAGTGTAACATACAGGGATCCCCCCATAGTGCAGCGTGTCACAGTGTAAGATACAGGGATCCCCCCATAGTGCAGCGTATCATAGTGTAACATACAGGGATCCCCCCATAGTGCAGCGTATCATAGTGTAACATACAGGGATCCCCCATAGTGCAGCGTGTCACAGTGACATACAGGGATCCCCCCATAGTGTAGCGTGTCACAGTATAACATACAAGGATCCCCCCATAGTGCAGCGTATCACAGTGTAACATACAGGGATCCCCCCATAGTGCAGCCTGTCACAGTGTAACATACAGGGATCCCCTCATAGTGCAGCGTGTCACAGTGTAACATACAGGGATCCCCCCATAGTGCAGCGTGTCACAGTGTAACATACAGGGATCCCCCCATAGTGCAGCGTGTCACAGTGTAACATACAGGGATCCCCCCATAGTGCAGCGTGTCACAGTGTAACATACAGGGATCCCCTCATAGTGCAGCGTGTAACAGTGTAACATACAGGGATCCCCCCCATAGTGCAGCGTGTCACAGTGTAACATACAGGGATCCCCCCATGGTGCAGCATGTCACAGTGTAACATACAGGGATCCCCCCATAGTGCAGCGTGTCACAGTGTAACATACAGGAATCCCCCCATAGTGCAGCGTGTCACAGTGTAACATACAGGGATCCCCCCATAGTGCAGCGTGTCACAGTGTAACATACAGGGATCCCCCCCATAGAGCAGCGTGTCACAGTGTAACATACAGGGATCCCCCATAGTGCAGCCTGTCACAGTGTAACATACAGGGATCCCCCCATAGTGCAGCCTGTCACAGTGTAACATACAGGGTTCTCCCCATAGTGCAGCGTGTCACAGTGTAACATACAGGGATCCCCCCATAGTGCAGCGTGTCACAGTGTAACATACAGGGATCCCCCCCATAGAGCAGCGTGTCACAGTGTAACATACAGGGATCCCCAATAGTGCAGCGTGTCACAGTGTAACATACAGGGATCCCCCCATAGTGCAGCGTGTCACAGTAACATACAGGTATCCCCCCATAGTGCAGCGTGTCACAGTGTAACATACAGGGATCCCCCCATAGTGCAGCCTGTCACAGTGTAACATACAGGGATCCCCCCATAGTGCAGCGTGTCACAGTGTAACATACAGGGATCCCCCCATAGTGCAGCGTGTCACAGTGTAACATACAGGGATCCCCCCATAGTGCAGCGTGTCACAGTGTAACATACAGGGATCCCCCCCATAGAGCAGCGTGTCACAGTGTAACATACAGGGATCCCCCATAGTGCAGCCTGTCACAGTGTAACATACAGGGATCCCCCCATAGTGCAGCCTGTCACAGTGTAACATACAGGGTTCTCCCCATAGTGCAGCGTGTCACAGTGTAACATACAGGGATCCCCCCATAGTGCAGCGTGTCACAGTGTAACATACAGGGATCCCCTCATAGTGCAGCGTGTCACAGTGTAACATACAGGGATCCCCCCATAGTGCAGCGTGTCACAGTGTAACATACAGAGATCCCCCCCCATAGTGCAGTGTGTCACAGTGTAACATACAGGGATCCCCCCGTAGTGCAGCGTGTCACAGTGTAACATACAGGGATCCCCCCCATAGTGCAGCGTGTCACATTGTAACATACAGGGATCCCCCCATAGTGCAGCGTGTCACAGTGTAACATACAGGGATCCCCCATAGTGCAGCGTGTCACAGTGTAACATACAGGGATCCCCCATAGTGCAGCGTGTCACAGTGTTACATACATGGATCCCCCCATAGTGCAGCCTGTCACAGCGTAACATACAGGGATCCCCCATAGTGCAGCCTGTCACAGTGTAACATACAGGGATCCCCCATAGTGCAGCGTGTCACAGTGTAACATACAGGGATCCCCCCCATAGTGCAGCGTGTCACAGTGTAACATACAGGGATCCCTCCATAGTGCAGCGTGTCACAGTGTAACATACAGGGATCCCTCCATAGTGCAGCATGTCACAGTGTAACATACAGGGATCCCCCACATAGTGCAGCGTGTCACAGTGTAACATACAGAGATCCCCCCCATAGTGCAGCGTGTCACATACAGGGATCCCCTCATAGTGCAGACTGTCACAGTGTAACATACAGGGATCCCACCCATCAGTCAACACAGGCATATCCAAACTGAAGCCCTCCACCTGTTGTGAACCTACACATCCCAGCATGCTTTGCCATAGTTTTAGCATTCCCTAATAGCAAAACTGTGGCAAGTCATGATGGGACTTGCAGTTTTACAACAGTTGGAGGGCCATAGTTTGTACATGCCCGGTCTACAAGAGCTACAAGTCCCACACCAGTCTCTGCCTTGCAGCACCACAGCTAGGGCTGGGAGGACTCAGCTGCCTCTCCCTGGTCCCAGTGATAGCACACACCTGGTATTATACTGCAGCCTGTGTGAGTAGAACAGCAGCTCCCCTGTAAGTGCCCTTATGGCTCACACCCAGCAATCACTACTATGCTGTTACTAGAAGTATAATACCTGGGGATACCTGGTGCCAGCTGCAGCACTGCCTGCCATGCACACCAGGAAGGAACGTTTCCCTGGTAACACAGCTCCTCCCACTCTGCCCCACACAGGAAATACACTTTGGGTACAGCCGCGGAGGAGTCTGGGAGCTGAGTACAACCGAACCCACAGGAAAATGGCCGCCACTGTATGAGGACACTGGGACATCCATGCCGGATTGCTAGAAGCGGTAACTGCCTGTGTGAATGCATAGAGAGAAAGTTATGTGATGCGAGGTTACCGGAAGATCATAGATTACATGCTGTAAGTACAACTAGTAAGATTCCATAACAATTCTCCCCTGTGAGAGTGAACGGCGGCCATTTTTCCGAAGAACCTGTGGCTGCAGCATCTCGGCTTCCGGCTGGGGAAGCGCTGCTTATCTTACCGGAGGCCCCTCACTTCCAGCAGCCACGATGGGGACCGATAGAAGGCATTGCCGTATCTGGTAGCAGGTGATTATGGTGATGCCCTGGTGTTATATTATACAGGAGGAGCAGCCTGTGGTGTCCTGTTATACAGGGGGAGCGGCCTGTGGTGTCCTGTTATCATACCTCCCAACTTTCGTCTGGAGGAAATAGGGACACTCGCGCGGGAGCGCCCGAAAAGGGGGCGGGGTGTATGCAAATGAGGGCGCGGCTTATGCTAATTAGCCGCGACCTCATTTTCATACGAGAATAGACGCTGTGCGCATGCGCACAGCATCTATTCTACTAGAATGGGGGCTCTCCCAACTGCCACCCCCCGCAGCGGGACAATGCCTGCCGCGGGTGGGACGTCGGGACAGGACCCGAAAATCGGGACTGTCCCGACGGAATCGTGACAGTTGGGAGGTATGCTGTTATACAGGGGGAGCGGCCTGTGGTGTCCTGTTATACAGGGGAGCGGCCTGTGGTGTCTTGTTATACAGGGGGAGCGGCCTGTGGTGTCTTGTTATACAGGGGGAGCGGCCTGTGGTGTCTTGTTATACAGGGGGAGCGGCCTGTGGTGTCTTGTTATACAGGGGGAGCGGCCTGTGGTGTCTTGTTATACAGGGGGAGCGGCCTGTGGTGTCTTGTTATACAGGGGGAGCGGCCTGTGGTGTCTTGTTATACAGGGGGAGCGGCCTGTGGTGTCTTGTTATACAGGGGGAGCGGCCTGGGGTGTCTTGTTATACAGGGGGAGCGGCCTGGGGTGTCTTGTTATACAGGGGGAGAGGCCTGGGGTGTCTTGTTATACAGGGGGAGAGGCCTGGGGTGTCTTGTTATACAGGGGGAGAGGCCTGGGGTGTCTTGTTATACAGGGGGAGAGGCCTGGGGTGTCTTGTTATACAGGGGGAGAGGCCTGGGGTGTCTTGTTATACAGGGGGAGAGGCCTGGGGTGTCTTGTTATACAGGGGGAGAGGCCTGGGGTGTCTTGTTATACAGGGGGAGCGGCCTGGGGTGTCTTGTTATACAGGGGGAGCGGCCTGGGGTGTCTTGTTATACAGGGGGAGCGGCCTGGGGTGTCTTGTTATACAGGGGGAGCGGCCTGGGGTGTCTTGTTATACAGGGGGAGCGGCCTGGGGTGTCTTGTTATACAGGGGGAGCGGCCTGGGGTGTCTTGTTATACAGGGGGAGCGGCCTGGGGTGTCTTGTTATACAGGGGGAGCGGCCTGGGGTGTCTTGTTATACAGGGGGAGCGGCCTGGGGTGTCTTGTTATACAGGGGGAGCGGCCTGGGGTGTCTTGTTATACAGGGGGAGCGGCCTGGGGTGTCTTGTTATACAGGGGGAGCGGCTTGGGGTGTCTTGTTATACAGGGGGAGCGGCTTGGGGTGTCTTGTTATACAGGGGGAGCGGCTTGCGTTATCCTGTTATACAGGGGGAGCGGCTTGCGTTATCCTGTTATACAGGGGGAGCGGCTTGCGTTATCCTGTTATACAGGGGGAGTGGCTTGCGTTATCCTGTTATACAGGGGGAGTGGCTTGCGTTATCCTGTTATACAGGGGGAGTGGCCTGCCGTGTCCTGTTATACAGGGAGAACGTACTGCGATATCCTGTTATACAGGGGGAGCTTCCTGCGGTGTCCTGTAATACATGAGCGTGTCCTACGGTGTCCCATTATATAGGAGAGCAGCCTGTGGTGTCCTGTATATAGGGGGAGCAGCCTGTGGCATCCCGTTATACAGGGAGAGAAGCCTGCTGCATTCCTTTATACAGGGGGAGTGGTATGCGGCATCCTCTGTTACACAGGGGTAGCGGCCTGCGGCGTCCTCTTATGCAGGGGGTGCGTTGTCCTCTGTTATACAAGGGGACCAGCCTACGGCAGCCGTTGTTGTACAGGAGGAGTGACCTGCGGTGTCCCGTCTCGCAGGGTGTGCGGCCTGCGGCATCCTTTTATACAGGGAGGGTGGCCAGTGGTGTCCTTTTACATTTCTTTTGCGACAACCATTTATTATAATGGACGTTGTTGTGAATTATTTTCCTATTGCGCTTATTATGGTTACCACCTCATCCCTTTTATTCCAGACTCATATTCTGTGGCTGATTAAAACCAGGTGAAATGGAGTCTTGCAGTCAGCAAGCTGTACTGTGTGGTGTATATTGTAATTATTCTATTTATTCCAGAACAACGGAGCATTGAGTATGAAACCCGTCACTGATTCCTCAAGGATGAACAATGACAAGAGTTACATGACTGAAAGGATACTAAATCTTACCCTGGAGATCATCTACCTGCTGACTGGAGAGGTGAGGAGATTTGGGAGTGTCACTATGACATCACTAATATCTATAGTAATAATACAGGGACATGACTGGGGAGGTGAGGAGATCTGGGAGTGTCACTGTGACAATCCCTTATATCTATAGTAATAATACAGGGACGTTACTGGGGAGGTGAGGGGATATGGGAGTGTCACTGTGACATCACTAATACATACCTCCCAACTTCTGTGCCGCGCGAGCGCCTGAAAAGGGGGTGGGGCATATGCAAATGAGGGCACGGCTTATGCTAATTAGCCGCAACCTCCTTTTCATACGAGAATAGACGCTGTGCGCGTGCGCAAAGCATCTATTCTATTAGATTGGGGGGTCTCCCAACTGCCACCCCCCGCAGCGGGACAATGCCTGCCGCGGGTGGGACAGCGGGACAGGACCCGAAAATTGGGACTGTCCCGCTGTAATCGTTTTAGGGCTTCAATAGCCTGCAAATTATTACCTGCAGTTTGCTCTACCAGGGCAATACGCTGTGAGAGCTGTTTACATTGTTTTTTGATGTTTGTGACCGCGAGCTGCAACGCAGCAGTGTGCTCCTGTGATTGCATGTGGACCAGTGGCTGAACAGTTTCCTTAATTGCCCTGACAATATCCTCATAAGAAAGAATATGGGGATTATCATCTCCCTGAGAGTCCATAAGAGGCTGTTGGTCACTGCGCTTAGGAGGAGAGGGGGGTGATGCGCTCCCTCCGGGAGCATTAGACTCATTGCCTGTTTTGGATGCAGTTGCAGCCGCCATCTTGGTCTTGGTCTGGCTGCGGGCGAGTGGACTTTCCCGGCATTGTCTCCAAGTACTGCTTCATCCAGCGGGGGCTCGAGGGTCAGCGGCTGCCAGGGGGAGAGCGCAGGAGTGTTCTGGAGACGCCAACTAGGGCGGTAAGCAGGTGTGGTGATTTTGGGACGATTCCGGCACTTTGGGCCGATAACAGGGTGAAATCGGCCCAAAATCGCAGGTGTGTGACATCTGATGCGGGCCCGTGCGCATCGGACCTGATCAGGGAGGTCGGACGGTCAGCACATAAGATCACGTCCGACCTCCCTGTATGCATATGCCTGCCCACCTGACAGGCATATGCATGCAGACTGACCGGGGGAGCAGTGGGACGGGCAGCGGGTCCCTGAGCACTTAGCTGGCGGCGGAGGCGAGTACTGACCTGGCCGGGCGGTTTGATCACAGATGTCAGCGGCGCTGCGCGAGTCGTGACGGGCAGTGCAGTGGCGGGTATTAGAGTGCGGCCAGTCATTTGACAGGTATTTCAAAACATTTATCACATGTAAAATTTGGCTCATGAAGTGCCAAATTGTATGTGAGCCTCCCGGGCGGCTCACAGGAGAATTGGGTCCGACTTGTCCTTACGACAAGTCGGACTAATGTATGGGGCCTTTACCTCTGTGGAGGAGCTACCACCCCCACCCCCTCCACTGCCACTGGTCCTAAACCCCGTCACGGGACCAGCGCATGCGCTGTAGCTTCTTCGGTACTACGCCTGTGCTGGGCAGCAGTCCATAGTAGCGTATTCGCGATCCCAAATTCGGCACATGCACAGTATCATCCTCGGTACTGTACATGCGTAGAACCCGTTTTTATGGGCTGACGTCGCTTGCAGCCCATGGAGGCATCCCAGAACTCCTCCTAATGGCACTGCCTTGGGTGATTGGCAGGTCAGACTTCCAATAGGAAGTCACTGCTAGTCACAGTGAAGCCAGTGCTGCCTCACAGAGGGCATCTGGCTTCACACAGTGGCAGATTTTACCGGAGGGGCTGCAGCCCATAGGTAAAAACCGGCTCTGGTAGTAGATGTACCGGCTCTCATTGATGCTATCAAACTTGTGCTTTTGTCTGATGATGATGATGATGATGTACCTGTACCCGTTGCAAAAAAGAATGATGCTTTCAAGAAACAGAAATTCATTAAAGCACAATTTCCACACTGCGACTACCTGATGGACATTAGGGCAGATTTATGGGACACGTTGGGTAAGAAGTTTCCTATTTTTAATAGATTGGTCTCTACATTTCCACTCCCACCGGAAGATGGTAAATGATGGGAGACACCTCCCCCTATCTATTCTCATGTTACTCGGCTGGTAAAACCTTCGGTGCTCCCTGTTACTACTGGCTCTAATAGAGCCAACGGAGAGATGAATGGAACAGTGTCTAAGTCTTTACCCTCACAAGGGCGATGCATAGACCCACTGTAGCTGCGTCCTGGGCTGAGGCCGTTATCCCCTGGCTCAAGGTGCTAGAGGATGAGTTACCAGCTGAGATCTCAGAGGGTTGTAAGCTATGTCTTTCTCATATTAGACAGGCTGCATTGTATATTAAGTGAGAAGTTTGGAAGCAACTATTTAAACTAGCAGGGGGGGGGGGGGGGGGGGGCAGTGAACCACATAAGAATGAAGAAATCTGCTCCCCCAACCTAGAGGTATTGTCTCTGCAGGCAAATGGAACAGGAAGCCTATCCACTGCAACAGAAGATAATGCCGATCAAAACCGAATAGATCTAGGCAGAAAGATGAACATAGCTAGCAGCAGGAGAAGCACAAGAAGCACAAACACAACTGTAAGAGCTATGTGTGCAAATGCTAGGAGCTTAGGAAATAAAATCCTAGAACTAATTGCAATAATGACAAGGGATGAACTGGATATTGTGGCTATTACAGAGACATGGTGCAATAAAAATCATGACTGGGACATAGCTATACCAGGATATACTTTATTTAGGAAGGACAGAATGGGAAGAATCGGAGGAGCGGTTGCAATATATGTGAAAAAAAAGCATAAAGACTACCTTAATACAAAGTATTGAAGAAAATACTAATGCCCTTTGGGTGACAATGGAAACAGGGGAGTAGGCAATTCTCCATATAGGGGTGATCTACAGACCACCAGGTCAGGAAGAGGAACTTGACCAGAACCTATTGCATGACATCAATAAAATGGCATTAAAAGTAGATGTGATAATCATGGGAGATTTTAATCTACCTGATGTAAACTGGGAGCTGCTTGTTGCAAGTTCCACCAGAAGTAGGGACATTCTGAATTCCTTGCAAGGAGCATCGCTCCAGCAATTGGTGAGGGAGCCCACTCCTAAGGACGCAATATTAGACTTAATACTTACAAATGGTGACAGAATATCTGATGTAAATGAGGGTGAAAACCTGGGAACTTTGTAAGGGATTCTTTGGCAGAGTGGAGGAACTTGGAAGGAGTGCAGGAGAAGTGGGAAAAATTAAAAAGTGCAATACTGAAAGCAACAGAACTTTGTGTCAAAAGAGTTAGGAATAACACAAGTAAAAGGAAGCCATTGTGGTTTGCGAAAGATGTAGCAAGTATTGTGAAAGCAAAAAAGACGCAGAATAATGAGGACAAAGAGGTGTATCTTGTTAGACAGAAGGAGGCTAAGAAGGTAATCAGATGTGCAAAAGCACAGACTGAAGAGAAAATGGCCCAGTCAGTGGGTAAAGGGGGGGGGGGGAACTTTTTTTTAGGTATATAAGTGAACGAGAAAAACAGAAAGTGGAATAATAAGACTAAAGAAAGAGTGGAAGTCTTCTTGAGTGGGACAATGTAATAGCAGATCATATTAATAATTATTTCTGCTCAGTATTCACTGCTGAAAGAGAGGGGAAGGGGCCACAGTTAAGTTGCAAGTATAGTCAGAAATATGAGGGAGAAACAAGTACATTTACAGAGGAGAAAGTCTTTACAGAACTCTAAAAACTAAAAGTGGATAAATGGGGCCAGATGGGATACATCCAATGATGCTAAAAGAGCTTAAAGGGGAGCTGGTAAAACTAATAACAGAATTAGTCAACCAGTCACTAGCTACTGGAGTAATCCCAGAAGACTGGAAAACAGCGAATGTAGTCCCGCTGCACAAAAGTGGAAGAAAGGAAGAGGTAAGCAACTATCGATCAGTGAGCCTTACATCTTTAGTAGGGAAATTGATGGAAACAATTAAAACAAAGAGTAGAATATCTCAAAACCAGCAATTTACAGGATCCGAAACAGCATGGGTTTACTGGGGGAAGATCATGTCAAACAAATCTTATTGACTTTTTTTGACAGGGTGACTAAAGTAATAGATCAAGGTGGGGCTGTAGATGTAGCTTATCTAGACTTTAGTAAGGCTTTTGACACTGTCCCACATCGCAGACTGTTAAAATCCAATCCCAAGCTTTCAAGTTTATTTAAGATAGTTGAATGGACACGGTTGCAGGAAGGAAAACAGAGAGTTGTATTAAATGGAGTACAGTCAAAGGAGGTAATGGTTACAAGTGGGGTACCCCAGGAATCTGGGGCAAGGGGAGTCGATCCACATGTTCCCCTTGTCGGCATTGCGGCGTCTGGATTTTGACCGCCAGGATTCCATACCAATCCCCTGCCAGATGTGTGTCTGATCCAAATGCACGATCGTGCAGGTCTCCTTTTTTTTTTTTTTCACGAGGACAGAGCTGTCCTTGGGATGAGGACTGCTCATTTACCGAAAGCGATCTCCAAATTTTATATGAATCAGGAAATTGTGGTTCCAGCTTTGGACTCTATGGAGATGACTCCCGAGGAGTGTTCTCTGAACCTAGTGCGAGCCTTAAAAATCTATGTAGACCGTGCCACTTCTATACGTTGGTCCAATTCCTTATTCATTTTATATGGATTTCACAAACAGGAATGGCCAGCAACAAACAGACTTTAGCTTGCTGGATTTGGCTTGTAATTCCGCAGGCTTATGAACAGGCCCAGATTCCCTTACCTACATATATATCTGCACATTCTACCAGGTCCGACGGACCGTCATGGGCAAGCCGGCAACGTGGTTCTCTATCCACACATTCATTAGATTCTATGCCTTTGATACGTTCGCCTCCCAGGAGGCTTCCTTAACTTGCTGGATACTTCTGGTCCCTCAGGCGAGTACCCTCCCTTGACTCTGAGTGCTAAGTGAATTTGTCAAAATTGGTGTGAAAATTGGCAAGCAAACATTTTTATTCATCACAGTGATCTGGAATATTTACCTTTTTATATAGAAAATATAATCCTTTTTGTACAAATTTTGAATTTATATAACAAATGTAAGCGAAGGTGGCATTTTTAGCAGAGATTTTAACAGAGATTTTGGCACTCAAAGGATTAAGTATTGCTTTCGAACATCCTCAATGTGGCGGTGACCATGAAACCCGAAGAAGAAAATGGAAGTTACCTTGGGTTAACTCTTTCTTCGAAGCTCATGTCTGCCACAGGGTGCCCACCCTAACACGTCTGATAGCATATGGCATATATTGGTATATATGGGTGTGTCATGTGTGACCATGGCCCTCCTTTTAATTTGTGAGTACACTAGGGTGTCCATTACCTTTCTTCTTCCTTTTCGCTTCCTGCTGGTTGACAAAACTGAGGAGATGAGCATGGAGGCGGGGTTATAGAATCCTAAAAGCTTTGATGTTTGGTGCCTGATCCTCTGGATCCGCCTACAACCCCGGTGTTAGCCCTGTGGCTCCCATGAACCTCAAAGAAAGAGAAGTAACCGGAGGCAAGTCTACAATAACTCTCATTTTCCCAATACACAGGATTACACAGTAGTGAAGAAGACATCTGGTGGTGAGCATGAGACACCCAGTAGTCATCCCTGTGTGTCAGAAGGACAGAAAAGGACCCAGAGCCCCATAACAGGGCCCACACCTCACTCACTGATACATGGGAGAGACAATGACCAGAAGATCCTGGAACTCACCAACAAGATCATTCAGCTGCTGACTAAAGAGGTGACAGATGGGAATGGGACATTATACAGTGATATTGGGGGAGGTGACTACTGGGTATGGGACATTATACAGTGACATCGGGGATGTGACCAGAGAGGTGACTGCTGGGAATGGGACATTATACAGTGACATCGGGGATGTGACCAGAGAGGTGACTGCTGGGAATGGGACATTATACAGTAACACCGGGGGGGATGTGACCGGGGAGGTGACTGCTGGGAATGGGGCATTATACCGTAACACCGGGGGATGTGACCAGAGAGGTGACTGCTGGGAATGGGGCATTATACAGTAACACTGGGGGATATGTTCGGAGAGGTGACTGCTGGGAATGGGACATTATACAGTAACACCGGGGGATGTGACCAGAGAGGTGACTGCTGGGAATGGGGCATTATACAGTAACACTGGGGGATATAACCGGAGAGGTGACTGCTGGGAATGGGACATTATACAGTAACACCGGGGGCTGGGAATGGGACATTATACATTGCATCGGGTGATATGAGCAGAGAGGTGACTGCTGGGAATGGGACATCATACAGTAACACCGGGGATGTGAGCGGAGAGGTGACTGCTGGGAATGGGACATTATACAGTAACACCGGGAATGTGAGCGGAGAGGTGACTGCTGGGAATGGGACATTATACAGTTAGGGCTATTTCACATGCACCAGGAAGCCATGCTGCACACAGCAGTTTACAATTCTAGTAATGGCCACAGCCCTGCAGCCGTCCCTTCCAGTCGTGACATCCGGTTGCAACCGGGCGGTTATTAACTACTGTGCACTGCAAGGCATTTGGCCGTGTGGGGTTTCGCCGCCCGGCAGGACCCACAGCGTGTGAAATAGCATTACACCGGGGGATGTGACCGGGAGAGGTGAGTGCTGGGAATGGGGCATTGTACAGTAACACCGGGGGATGTGACCGGAGAGGTGACTGCTGGGAATGGACATTATACAGTAACACTGGTTGATGTGACTGCTCGGGATGGGACATTATACAGTATCACCGGGGGAAGTGTCTGGGTGATGACTGTATCATTGTGTGTGTCAGATTCCTATAAGGTGTCAGGATGTCACTGTCTATCTCTCCATGGAGGAGTGGGCATATATAGAGGAACACAAGGGTCTGTACAAGGATGTGATAATGGAGAATCACTGGCCCCTCACATCACTGGGTAAGAGGAGAATTCATTTTATTGTACAGGGTACAGCAGATATACACAGGTCATCTGCTAATCACACCTGTACAATGTCCTCAGTCACTGTGTCTCCTACAGATGGGCTCAGTAACAGAGATACCCCAGAGAGATGTCCCCGTCCACTGTATACCCAGCACAGTACAGAGGAGAATCCCAGAACCCCACAGGAGAATCAGGTAGGTGGGATTTACACTCACCTCTGTATATCAAAGTGACTGGCACTATATGAATTGCAGCAGCTGTGTGCGTCTTATACACTGATATTCTACTGTGTAATGTCAATAACATCAGACATTACTAATGGGTGTGGTATAACACACTGACAGTCGGGATTCCGACATGTATTAGCCCGACATCGTAATCCTGACTGCACGGCGGGGGGAGCGCAACAAAGCCCCTCGCTGCGCTCGCCACGCTGCGGGCACAGTGGCTCACTGCAATTGGCACCTATTTTATTCTCTCTCTATGGGGGTTGTCGGGAGCAGTCGGGATTCCGACGTTGGGGTAATGACTGTCGGAATCCCGACTGTTGGTGAGTCGTCCGGCACCCTTACTAATGTGGTATTTCTTTTAGGTTCAGTGTGAAGATTTGACTGCTATTAAGGCAGAAGGTACAAAGGGAGAAGAGACGGATGTGACTGATAATAACGCAGAAAATACAGAGGGAGAAGAGACGGATGTGACTGATAATAACGCAGAAGATACAGAGGGAGAAGAGACGGATGTGACTGATAATAACGCAGAAGATACAGAGGGAGTAGAGACGGGTGTGACTGATAATAACGCAGAAGATACAGAGGGAGAAGAGACGGATGTGACTGATAGTAAGGCAGAAGATAAAGATGGAGAAGATACATGTATGAGGGGTGATCAGCAGTGTGAGGAGGTGGAGGAAATCCCTACAGATACCAGCACAGGTGAGGAATAATCACTTATTACATATTTTCCTTGTTCTGCCAATACAGTTTTCTCTTATCCTACACCCTCCTCTGTCAGACCAAACTAATGAGGACAATGCATCTGTTAAGTGGTGGAGTCCAGAGCCATCATCCCCTAATATACTCCTGCTCTCCCCTCACATCATGTCACTGTGTGTTAGCAGCCTAGAGATCTGACCAGTCTCCTCCCCACACTCTCTGGTGCATCTCATACATCAGCAGCCATCAGCCCCTATTATACTCCTGCTCTCCCCCTCACATCATGTCACTGTGTGTTACCAGCCCAGAGATCTGACCAGTCTCCTCCCCACACTCTCTGGTGTATCTCATACATCAGCAGCCTATAGACCCTATTATACTCCTGCTCCCCCCTCACATCATGTCACTGTGTGTTACCAGCCCAGAGATCTGACCAGTCTCCTCCCCACACTGTCTGGTGTATCTCCTACATCAGGAGCCATCAGCCCCTATTATACTCCTGCTCTCCCCTCACATCATGTCACTGTGTGTTACCAGCCCAGATATCTGACCAGTCTCCTCCCCACACTCTCTGGTGTATCTCATACATCAGGAGCCATCGGCCCCTATTATACTCCTGCTCTCCCCCTCACACCATGTCGCTGTGTGTTAAGGCCCCCATACACTATGCGATTTAGGGCCGATTTCATCCGATTTCGGCACTTTGTGCCGATAATCGGATGAAATCGGCCCAAAATCGTAGGTATGTGACATTTGATCCGATCCGATGCGCGGTCCCGTGCGCATCGGACCGGATCAGGGAGGTCGGACGGTCTGTACATACGATCACGTCCGACCTCCCTGTATGCATATGCCTGCCACCTGACAGGCATATGCATACAGACACCGGGGGAGTAGTGGGGGCGGGCAGCGGTGGTGGGGGCGGCCAGCGGCGGTAGTGGGGGCGGGCAGCGGCGGCAGGGACGGGCGGCGTTTGCGGTGAGCGCAGTGTACTTACACATAGCAGCAGCGGCGGGGACGAGACGCGCAGTGGCGGCTATTATATTTTTAAAATACTTGTCAAATGACCGGCCGCTCTCTGATTGGCTGAGAGCTCTCCGGCCAATCAGAGAGCGGCCGGTCATTTGACAAGTATTTTAAAAATATAATAGCCGCCACTGCGCGTCCCGTCCCCGCCGCTGCTGCTATGTGTAAGTACACTGCGCTCACCGCAAACGCCGCCCGTCGCCGCTGCCCGCCCCCACTACCGCCGCTGGCCGCCCCCACCACCGCTGCCCATCCCCACTACTGCCGCTGCCCGCCCCCACTACTGCTCACCGCCCTGCAGCTCCCCGGGTTTTTTTTTACATGGGATAAATCGCATGCGATTTATCCCATGTAAAAATGGCACATCAAGTGCCAAATTGTATGTGAGCCTCCCGGGGAGCTGCCGGGCGGCTCGCAGGTAAATTGGGTCCGACTTGTCCCTAGGACAAGTCGGCCTAATGTATGGGGGCCTTTACCAGCCCAGAGATCTGACCAGTCTCCTCCCCACACTCTCTGGTGTATCTCATACATCAGGAGCCATCAGCCCCTATTATACTCCTGCTCCCCCCTCACATCATGTCACTGTGTGTTACCAGCCCAGAGATCTGATCAGTCTCCTCCCCACACTCTCTGGTGTATCTCATACATCAGTAGCCATCAGCCCCTATTATACTCCCGCTGGAGTAGTGGTAACCAGTGACCAGGACATGCTGCCAGTATACCCCACAGCTACTGTGCTGCACCGTGTATAGTGTGAGAGAGAAGTGACTGGCTGCACAGTGTCACTGGCTTATGTGGGTTCCTGTCCCATAGTACTAGCTGGGCAATGTAAGCTGGGGTAATGTTACTTCCCTCAGTCTGAATGTCTCCGTGGCTGGGTCTATGCAGTCTGCTTGGTGATCCCATTGTATTGTATGTTATGACCATACTTTGGGGGTCTTTCTAGTTTGATCGTTCCCCTGCGCGTTCACGCGGGGAACGATGTTTTCCTATTGTGCACGCGCATCAGCATTGATTCGTATGTGCAGGCTTCGTTTGGGAACGGACGTGGCGACTTGTATAGTCCCCTGCCATACGTCACTGGATGTCAGCTGCCCGCCCTCCTCCCGTACAAGGGTGCCGCAAATCTGAGTCACCAGAGAGTGACTTATATGTGCGAGCGCTGTAGGAATCATTCGATGGTCAGCGGCCATCCATTCGCATGCGTGCGGGGGTGTTCGTGCGGGCGGTGTTTAGTTGATAAATTTCTCAGCTCTGCGAGTCAACCAGAATGACCTCCTTTATCTGTGTAACAGTCACATTTGCTGTATGTACATATAGAGATGTAATAAGTGGTTGTGGTTGGTAAATTCATATCAGACATCATGGACTCACTCATGGTATTATCCTATATGTATATGGGGTCCTCAGCGCCTTACACAATATATAACAGAAACACTGCAAACATAACCAGAAATAGGGAAAAGATGGTGCAGAACATTGCATTATAACTAGGTGTCCGGAAGGAATGGGAGCCAGTGTAGGGCCTGTAGGAGAGGGGGCAGAAGCCGTCAGTTGGAGAACATGAGCTGTGGACAGAGATGGACGTTGGGGAGGACACATAGGACAATAAATACAGAACCAGCTCTCTAACGGGGGGTGGGAACTGGGGGCGCTTATTGTGGGTAGCTTCTCAGCAGCTGCTATAGAAACAGGGTAGTCAATCCGGTACTTGTTTCCTAGCACGGCGCCTACGATATTAAATTTATGGCATCTAATCGCATCGCATGCGGGCATATGGCATGCGATACGATTTTAAATTGTATAAACCCCTATACGATTTTTAATTGTATAAGCACCCTAATGGGTGCTTACAATGTTAAATGCACCCCCCATGCCACCCCCCAGTATCGACGCCGTACACGTCCTCCGACCTTTTCATACCCCCACTATCCACGACGGTTTGGAGTTGATTTTATATAGTGTGGCGAGCACAGCGAGCCACGGAGCATCACTTCACATGTATTCCACGTCACCTTGCGGGGCGCCGGGTGCTCGCCACACTATATAAATACTACTCCACACCGACGTGGATAGTGGGGGTATGAAAAGGTCGGAGCACGCGTACCGCTGCGCTCGCCACGCTTCGTGTTGACGTTGATGGTACGGGTGGCGTGGGGGTGCATTTAAAATTGTATAACATCGCATGGCATCGCATACCATCGTATGCCTTTATGGTATGCGATGCGATGGGCGTGCTAGGAAACAAGTACCGTCAATCCTGCATATACATATAGGGAAAAAGAAAGAAGCCGCACTAAACCAATTCAAAAGGACAATGCTGGAAATATTTTTAAAAATTATATAAAAAAAATAATAAAAGATTGGATGGTCTTTACAAAGTTTTAATAAGACATATGGTATAGCATTACTGTATTATAAACCATTGTAACAATCACCGGGTAAATTATAGGGATGCGGTCATTTGGTCGACAGTCATTAGGTCGACATGAGAAAAGGTCGACATGGTTCTAGGTCACAGTCAAAAGGTCAACATGGGGCTTTTCACTGTTTTTCGAGCCGACGTGCCGACAGGCGGTATTTCATGCCCTACCATCTACTAGGGCATGGTGGGAGAATAAAATAGTGTGCCGAGCGCAGCGGTGCACTTGAAACTGTGTCCATGTTGACTGTGTCGACATTCAGGTAAAAAAACTGTGAAAAACCCCATGTTGACCTTTCGACCTTTTCCCATGTCGACATAATGGTGTCGACCTAATGACTGTCGACCATCATGCTGTAGACCAAATGATCCCAACCCAAATGATATAAAATGTCTACTCATAATTAAGAGAATGCAATGAATTGGAGAGTCCGTTCCTAGTTATACCCTATACGGACAGCAAGTATATAGTAACTGCCCCTGGATGTGCTGGCAGGAGAACAATGTCTGCTCTCTGTCCATGTGGTCGGCCTAATGCTGGAATAATTAACCAATATCCACAGGTAATGTAGTTGGGGACAGAATGTTGTTATATCCGGAAGTTCCAAGCCAGAGGTGAGGTCTGCGGGGCCATAACAGCTTGTGTCACTTCTCCCCTGGTGCAGATACCTGCAAAGTCGGTATGATTGGGGAATCCTGTAGGGTTGGTCCGGACTGGGATCCAATATTCTTGGGGGTTTTTTGTCATGAATTTTGACACCGTCAACATGGACACTGAAACCGGATGGAGTCAAAATCCCGGCGGTTGATATAACGACGCCGGAATCTCAACCACCGCAATACCGGCAATTTCTCCCTCTATTCGTGGCGAGCGCAGCGTGCCTGCAAGGGGGGGCGATCCACAGCCCCCCCTTGTTGGTGTTTCGGCGTTGGTATTTTGACCGCCAGGATTCCGAACGGTGGGATTTCGTGCTGAATCTACTGAAACGTAGCACCGCGTCCCCTCAAATGGCTCGCCGCGCCAGCCATGCTTTGGACACGGTGCATTGCTGTGCTCGGCACACTATTTTATTCTCCCACCCCTGCCTTAGTGGATGGTAGGGCATGAAATACCGCCTGTCGGCTCAAAAAAAAGTGAAAAACCCCATGTCGACCTTTTGACCTACCCCATGTCGACCTAATGCTTGTGTCGACCTAATAACCCATGTCGACCTAGTGGTCTCAACCTAATTCTTGTAGACCTAGTGACTGTATCCCATTAAAACTTTGTAAAGACCATCCAATAAAAAAAAAAAAAAAAAAAAATCATATTTATTTTTAATATTTCTCCTTCATCCACTAGGTGGCACTGGAGATCAGAGTAAGGAATAGAGGGTGACCATTAGGAGCATGGGCACTTCAGTAGTGTGGCTTGCTCCTCCCCTCTACTACATACTTAGCGCCATGGCAGTTGTCCTCTTTATTTCACCCGCTCCTCCCCTCTACTACATACTTAGCGCCATGGCAGTTGTCCTCTTTATTTCACCCAATACCCTTGTGCTCTTTCTTTGTGCGCATTGTGGGTTGTTTGGTGTGTGCTGGGCAGACATAACAGGAGGCAGTGCAAAACCTCATAAGGTTGCTTGCAAGAGGTGTCATGCTAAATTTACACCTCAGGTGGCTGCCTCCCCAACCGGACATCCCGGTTTGGGCATCCCAATTATCAGAAGTGATTTTCAATCTATCCTCAGAGTTATCTGCCTCTCAGAGTGACAGGGAGGCCGCCAGGACTCAGCAGGCTGGGTTAACCTCAGCAGTGGAGTTGCTTACCAGGGCCTTGACCCCCGGCCGCTCCAGCCCCACTGGCCCCTCCTGCCCCACAGGCCCCTCCACCGGTCACTGCTTCCAAAAGAGTTTTTGCAAGCATTGATACGGCAGGGTTGGACAATGACATTCACCATCTCGAGGAGGGCGAGTTCCAGGACCCGCAGGAGGAGGACCAACAGGTTTATGAACCTGTTTCCCAGGGTTTGGAAGATCTCATTGATATGGTAAAATCTACTTTCAACGTAGCTGACTCAGATCTCCCACTAGAGCGCCCTCACCTGTTTGGACTGCATCCTCAGGAATGCTTGGCTTCATCCTGACAAGCGCTTTCAGGTCTCTCAAAAGCTTCTGTCTTCATACCCTTTCCCTGCAGACAGCAGAAAGGCCTGTGAGACGCCTCCTTCAGTGGATTTGTCTGTCTCTCTCAAAGAAAACAGTATTGCCAATCCCGGGTGCCTCCTCCCTGAAGGACATTTTCTCTGCAGCCGGAGTTCTTTAACGGCCAGCGCAGGTAAGGTGATGGGTAAATAAGGTGATGGAGATCTGGGCATCCCAACTCTCTAAGGCGCTCACTAGATACCAGGAACTTAGTGCGCTATCCACCTTGGCACATTAAGTAGGCTTCGGCCGATGTCATTGAGGCGTTGACTGACGTATACAGGGTCTCCTCCCACATCTCGGCGCTTTCCATCTCTGCACGCAGAGCTTTCTGGTTGCTCCAGTGGCAGGCAGATGCAGAGTCCAAGAGGGCTGTGGAAGCCTTGCCTTTCCAAGGAGATTTTCTTTTTGGTCCTGAACTGGACAAAATGATTTCTCAGGCCACTGGAGGATAGTCAACTTTCCTACCCTCATCGGCTTCCCCTTCCTCGCCTAGGTGGCCGGTTCAGAGCCCATCCTTTTTGATCTGTTTGCCCCCAGCAGCGCTTTCGTGGCCGCCCCAAGCCAGGCGCTTCCACTGGCCGTGGGGGAGAAGGACGTGGAAAGGGCTCTTCCCTCTCCACCCAGGAGGCAAAAGCTTCTCCTAAAACTTCAGCATGACTCTCTCCCCTCCCACATAGGGGACTCCAGGGGGGAGTTTATCTGTGTCTGTTCAAAGACATTTGGTTCCAATCCACCCACGATCGCTGGGTTCGGAACCTCATTGCTTCGGGTTGCAGGCTGGAAGTCCATTGAATCCCTCCTCCCAGGTTCTTCACAACAGGTTTGGCAGCTTCGCTAGACCACGGTACCGCCCTGTTAGCTGCTGTATAAAAGTTGTTGGATGCAGGAGTGGTGATTCCGGTCCCTCCAGACCAGAGGTTAGGATTTTATTCCTCTCTTTTTCTCGTGCCAAAGCCAGGCGGCTCCACACGACCGATCCTCAATTTAAAAGACCTGAATCCCTATTTGAGGGATGCACGATTCAAGATGGAATCTTTAAAGTCAGTCATTGCAGGTCTGGAACAGAAGGAGTTCTTGGTGTCTTTGGACATCAAGGTTGCTGGTGTTTGTTTTCTAGCAGGGCGCCCAGTACACATTTTGCGTACTGGGTTATTCTCCGTAGTGAAATCGTATCGCATCGCGCAGCGTTTATAGTGGTGTGCGATGTGATGCAATGTCCATATAAAGTGCAAAGGAGTGATTCTGCAATGAAATATCACATACGATATCAGTGCACCAAATGCGATGCGATATTTCATTGTACAAGCACCCATGCCATGAGATGTGATGTGTGCCTAGTATGAGATGTGATGGGTGCTTACAATTGTTTAGCGTCACCCCCGGTATCAAAGCCACCCCGAAGTATGGCGAGCAGCGGCGGAACGCGTCCTCCGACCTTTTCATACCCCCACTATCCACGTCGGCATAGAGTTGATTATATGTAGTGTGGCGAGCCCCCGAGCCCTAAGCGTGGCGAGCGGACACGCAATACATGTAAAGTAATCCGCGGGGCTCGCCACGCTTCAGGCTCGGTGGCTCGCCACACTACATCAAATCACCTCCACACCGACGTGGATAGTGGGTGTATGAAAAGGTCGGAGGACGTGTTCCGCTGCTCCTCGGGGGGCTCCCTGCGCTCGCTATGCTTCGGGGTGGCGTGGATAGTGCTGGTGTTTTAGGAACACATTCACACCTGCACATTCATACAGCTGACTCGGTAATGACGACATGTGTGAACTAATAACTAATTTACTTAAATAATTTGATTAATGTAGCATAAATAATTAAGAACATTCATTAATAATTAAAATATAATAACTTTCAAATCAGAAACAGTAATGATTAAAGAACAAGAAGAATAGAAGTATAAATGAAAACATGATTATTCGTCCTTTGTGAGGCGCTTCAGGGCCTCAATTATACGGAGGAAAGGGTCCTCAGCTACCAAAGTTTTGCGCCACATGAACTCCGTTAGGTATGACTAGAGCTCATGCCGCGCAGTGCCTCTTATTGCGCTTATTCCGCCACTTGCATGCGCCCTAAAGTTGTTCCACGTTTTGGGTGTGGACCCCTGTAGCCGGATCAATAAAATTGCATCGGTGGTTCAACGTGAAATTATGATATCCAGCCAGTTCAAGTTGGGCGGTAGAATATGCCCTCCAGCAGTCTGTATATATGGTCGTGCCCGGCTCTATAGTCTGCTAGATGGAGTCCATTAACGTTGTGGCATCACGCCTGGGCACCATTTGCAGGAAGCACTGGCCGGTCTCCCGGCATATCCCTCCGAATATCCACTGCTGTGGAAGAATGTGGCCAGCGTTGTTTTTCCTTTTCACAAAAAGGGTCTCATCCACTTTGACGATGTGGTCAGGTCCACCAATCCTCCGCTGGGGCTGCCCCATTATATCCATGGCGCATGCCTCACGCATCCAGTGGTTACACAGGACAGCCGTCTTCTTGGATATGTCCAGGGTACTTATGTAGTATCTGGGCTGCCGATTTTTTGATTGTATGCCTTAAGTTAAGGCATACAATCAGATGCGATGCGATGCGATATCGCATCGCATCGCATACGATGCGATGCGATGCGATGCGATGACCCGATTTTTCCATAGGATTCAATGTTAAAATGGACTGAGTCCATTTTAACATGAAATTCAATGGGAAAAAGGGGTCCTTTTCATACCCCTACTATCCAAGTGGGCATGGAGTTGGATATAAACCTGTGGCGAGCGTAGCGAGCCACCGAGCCCGAAGCGTGGCGAGCGAACGGTATTCTGTGTACGCTCGCCACGCTTCGGGCTCGGTGGCTCGCTACGCTCGCCACAGGTTTATATCCAACTCCATGCCCACTTGGATAGTAGGGGTATGAAAAGGACCCCTTTTTCCCATTGAATTCCATGTTAAAATGGACTCAGTCCATTTTAACATTGAATCCTATGGAAAAATCGGGTCCATCGCATCGCATCGCATCGCATGCGATTTGGTCGGGTGCGATGCGATGCGATGGACCCGATTTCAAAATCGGCAGCCCAGTTACTACATAAGTACCATGTCCAGCTTCTTGCTGCAATATTCGATAGACGTCTGCTCCTGGATCCACGAATAAATGAACCGCAGCATGGTGACAAACGACAAGCGGCAGCCTGGAAACCAGTGTGCCGCTCTCAGGCTCACTTTCAGCCGACACACTTTAACATGGCAGCGTCACATCCTTTTATAGAAAGGCCCATTTGCACAATTCTGCGCCACCGGAAGCAGATCATGAGCTTGGAAAAAGGTGACAGCCTCCTCCTCCGTCTGCGGCAGCGAGAACACATTAATAAATCCAGTCATCTCGATAATATCAATGAAACAGCATATAATCTCCAAAAATCACCATCAGCTCGGAGGTATGCTTCTTCTCAAGAAAGAATATCACCTCAGAGTGATTTCTGAGAGGATCTGACAGGGGGCGGGAATGACAGGGAGTGGGAATCGCATTGCATGCTACTACTATACGCGATGTGATGCAATTTCAGGACATTTGTGTACGTAATAAATCTGGGCGCCCTGCTAGGAAACAAGTACCAGGTTGCCTACTGGCACGTTCCCATATGGCCGGCTCACCAGGCTTTTCTAAGGTTCGCCACCTGAGACCTTAAGTTTCAGGCCTTACCGTTCGGTCTGTCCTCGGCTCCCAGGATCTTCACGAAGATCATGGCGGTCATGATGCAGGTTTTGCGGTCTCAGGGCATAACAGTAGTGCCTACCTGGATGACCTTTTATTAAAACCATCCTCCAGGGAACAACAACTTTCCAATATTCAGCAGCTCCTGCTTTGGCAAGGCTGGATCCTCAACCTGCAGAAGTCTCAACTTCAGCCCTCGCAGCGCCTGTTGTTCCTGGGGGTGATCCTGGACACAGTCCTGCTCAGAGTTTTCCTGCCGCCAGACAAGGTACTCTCTCTCTTCAGCTCCTGGTTTGTGCGGTGCTCCAAAAGTGAAAGGTGTCTATACATCTTTGCACCGCCTCATGGGGAAGATGGTGGCGAAGCTATTCAATATGGTCGGTTTCGCTCCCGGCCGTTCCAGTTATTCCTTCTACACCAGTGGTCGGGATCGTACCTCACCATCCATCACAGGATCCTGCTCTCACCTTGGGCTAGATTATCCCTGGCTTGGTGGCTCAACACCTCCAACCTTCTGTAAGGAAAGAGGTTCGGCATCTGGTCCTGGACTCTTTTAACCACGGATGCAAGCCTCTCGGGTTGAGGAGCTGTCACTCTGGGCCACCAGTTCCAGGGTCTTTGGACTACACAGGAGGCATGTCTTCCCATCAATGTGCTGGATCTCCGGGCGATTTACAACGCCTTGATGGAAGCGTCGGACCTTCTTCTCAGCATTTCAGTCCGGGTTCAATCGGACAATGCCACGGCGGTGGCGTACATCAACAAACAGGGTGGCACACGCAGCAGAGCCGCCATGAGAGAAGTCAGCCGGATACTGCTCTGGGCTCAAGACCACCTTGAGTCCATCTCCGCAGTCTTTATACCGGGAGTGGACATTTGGGAGGTCGACTATGTCAGCCGCCACAAGTTTCATCAAGGGGAATGGAAACTCCATCCACAGGTCTTTCAGTGTGTCATCCACCGGTGGGGTTGCCCTCAGATAAATTTGATGGCCTCTCGCCTCAACCATCAAGTGCCTCTATACTGTGCGAGGACTCAGGATCTGGCAGCAGTGAGGGTGGACGCCCTCACTCTGCCCTGGGATTACCAGTTTGTGTACCTCTTCCCTCCATTTCCGCTGTTACCTCGGATTCTCCAGAGAATTTGCAGGGAGCCAGTGACGGTGCTCCTGATAGCACCAGATTGACCACGCCGCTCTTTGTTTACCACTCTAACATCCCTGCTCATGGACAAGCCATGGCCTCTGCCGTTGCAAGACAATCTTCTTTCTCAAGGCCCTTTCCTCCATCTGGCCTTAGGTCTTCTGCATTTAACGGCTTGGCTACTGAAAGGGCCATCCTGAGGAAGGCAGGCATTCCTACAGCTGTAATCCCCACCATGCTGCGAACCAAGAAGGAGGTTAAAATACAAAGTTCAGACGGAGACAACACTGGCGCTAAAAATATATATATAAGTATAGGAAAGCCTATCAAGGTATCTTTCAAAGGCCAATATACAATTCTCCCTGTGTGAAGTCTGTGCTTATAGAGACCGGCAGGAAACAGGGTGCGTACCCCAACTCACTCATAAATGAGGATGTACGTTCCTATCAAGGTATCTTTTTTTGGAGGCCAGACGATGGGTATTTTTCACACAAGAATCTCTTTAATACAACTTCCTCCAAAACAGGATACAAATAAAACAATAAAAGGTGATGAGGACACATACAATGGATTCCAGACTTTCAGATGGGCAGATGTTTAACAGCAAAAAAAAAAAAACTACAACTGGAATGATGTTCGGACTCGTATCCCAGGTGTATCTTGCTTCAAGCCACAGTCTGTCAATCTGGATCCAAGATTATCCAAGAAGGAGGTTACTTTGGCCAATTACTACCGAATCTGAAGGGCTTATGTCTCCTGGTGTGAGGTGTGTCAGGTGTCACCTAGGACTTTTTCAAGCTGGCTCGACTCCTCCTTTTTCTTCAGGCGGGGCTTTCGGCGCGCTTGCGTCTGGGTTCCCTGAAGGTCCAAGTATCTGCTTTGTCCATATTCTTCCAAAGGAAATTGGCCTTGTTACCTCAGGTACAGACTTTTTTTCAGGGGGTTTTACGCCTTCAGCCTCCTTTTCAACCTCCCACTGCGCTGTGGATTTGGTTCTCTCATTCTTACAGTATCCGCTTGAACCTTTGGAGTCGGTGGACCTCAAATTCCTTAGCTGGAAGACTGTTCTCTTTTTGGCTCCGGCTTCGGCCAGGAGAGTTTTGGAGTTCTGTCCTGTTGCCCTCCTTTTTTGATCTTTCATGATGATAGGGCAGAGTTACGTACTAACGCGTCATTCTTCCCTAAAGTCATCTCTTGTTTTCACATCAATCAGCCGATTGTTTTGTCTGCTTTCACAGGTGACTCATTTTGACAAAGGAGAAAAAGGCTGTATAGGGGAACGCACTGAAAGTTAAAACGTAACTTTTATTAGTTATATATTTAATTTAAAATGCCTTGTATCATAGTATGAGGCGGCATATAAACAGCAAAAAATATTGGTTGGTTAGGGAGGAGAACTGCAATATAGTAGAGATATGCGGATCACGTGACGCGGCATGACGCCGAGATGATTACATGACATAAGACGTTGATCATGTGGTAGCGTCCCTAATGAACCTATACAGGTGCTGTAGATTGTATCCCCATAATGTGAGTGCATCCTGATTGGCCGATTTGGCCACATGACCAAAAGATGGCTGATTGATTGGCTGGGTGAAATGAATAAGTAGAGTCAAGGTGAGGCTATCTGGTTGGCCTTGAAATAGCTTAAACAGCGAAACGCTGCGTTGGTACCGTTAGGTTAGGGAGGACTCCTTGTAGCATAATGTAATGCTGTGATTAGATTAATATAACGTTTGATTGTATAACAGGAGATCAGGAGAGATGGGACGGGGAGATAGATATTATACTATATTGCTGCAATATTGACATAAGTGTAATTTTGGCAATTGACCACATGAGGGCAGTCAAAGCTCACAATTGCACTACTTATGTATAAATATATGCAGCAATAAGAAACAGTGATGTTCTGATCCAATTCATTGGCATTAAACAATCAATCACTGTATATGGATACTTTTTGAACTGTTTGGAGTAACAATTATGTGTATCAGTGAGATGTGTGAATAAAATCTACAGTATTAAATATACTTATTGTAAATTAAGAGATTATACCGCAAGTAGGTAACCAGTGAGAGTGGTATACCTATTATGAATAAACAGACTGACCATATGAGGGCAGTATAATACAACACACTGTATAGGGACAATCTCAGAACTGTATCTCACTGCCAATTGTGGCAATAACCAGGTGTATTACTGGAATATGGGAATAAAAATATAACCCATCAAAATACACTATTATGTGCATATGAAGACAATCTGTGAATTATATCGCAAATAGGGAACCAGTGAGAGTGGAATACCCACTGCGAATATCCCCCAGGAATATATCCATTGTATTAAATATATATCAAATACTGGTTTAGGCGCCACGGTTTGCTTGTGAGAAAGGATCACTCATGTACACAGTTTGAGTGATATCTCCAATAATACCATATATTGTGTGTGAAATTAAAGTGAGTGGTTTCTGTGTATCTGAATAATTTGTGGCAACGACCAGAAATATATATCCTATACAGTTTACATTAACATCTGGCATTTGCCATTAAGCTAAGCATCACTCTCAATACTGAGATTGAAATTTACTCCGTATCCATATAATTGAATACCATACTCCCTGTGATATCTCCCTCCGAAGAATACCTGGATACATAATACTAGGAGTTATAATTAGATAGAGATCCAATCTCTACTATATTGCAGTTCTCCTCCCTAACCAACATCTGTGTATTTTAGAAACACTTATTTCTTTATCTTTTGTCTCATCACTCATTCTGTGTGTAATTTGTATGTATTTTTAATTTTTCCAATATTTTTTGCTGTTTATATGCCGCCTCATACTATGATACAAGGCATTTTAAATTAAATATATAACTAATAAAAGTTACGTTTTAACTTTCAGTGCGTTCCCCTATACAGCCTTTTTCTCCTTTGTCAAAATATATCGTATTTCTGTTGGGAACAGCACCCCCCTTGGTATAAATACAAATTCGGGGGTCTCTCTTGCCATATTTCAATTAAAAATCTTAAATAAGGTTGTGCGGGTATATACCCAACCCTGTAAGGGGTTAATCCAAATTCACAGGTGACTCTCCAGAATCGCGGTCTCTGGATGTCGTCCGGGCTCTAAGGATCTATGTCTCCAGAACTACCTCGTTACGAAAGTCGGACACTTTGTTTGTCCTTTATGACCCGGCCAAACCAGGTTGGCTGGCGTCTAAGCAGACTGTGGCTAGATGGTTAAGACTGACATTCGTCAGACTTACGTGGCGGCTTCGCTGCCTCCTCCATCTGCCGTTTCAGCTCACTCTACTCGATCGGTGGGTCCCTCTTGGACAGCTGCCCAAGGTGTGTCTCTACAGCAGCTCTGTTGAGGGGCTACCTGGTCGACAAAGAACCTTTGTCCGTTTCTACAGGTTCGATTTCTTTGCAGCCCAAGCCTCTCAGTTTGGCTGAGCGGTGTTAGTGGGTTCCCGGCGCCATCCCGCACAGGAAGAGTGCTCTGGGACGTCCCCACTGTGATCTCCAGTGCCACCTAGTGAATGAAGGAGAAAATGGGATTTTGTACTTACCAATAAATCCCTTTCCCTTTCTTTTATTTCCAGCATTCTTCTTTTGAATTGGTTTAAGCGCTGCTTCTTTATTTTTCTCTATTGTTGAGGACAGATAGGAGCAAAGTTACAGCAATACGGGCTAGGGATGACCAGTGAGCGGATGAGGGTCTTAGTTGTCTCCAGGGTGAGAAAGGGTCTGATCCTGGAAGCTGCCAATACTGGGACAGGGACTGATTGTGGGATTGTAATAAAGGGTGGAGGTCATGATGACGCTAAGACAGCAGCCTTGCAGCATCGATGGTGAGGTGTCAGTGGATAGTAACATCAAGGATAGTGAGGGGATCGCAGATGGTGGGGAGACAATCAGCTCAGTCTTAGGGGAATATTTACTAAAGGTCCATTTCAAATTCGATATTAATCGATGTTGGGCTTCCAGGACTAAAACACACATTTACTGACAGTTGGATTTTTATATTCATTTTTAAATGTTAGTAAATGTCTCCTAGCCCAGGAAGTCTGGCATTGATTGAGCGAGTTTAAAGTGATCAACATCGCCCTTTAGTATATATATCCCTCAGGCTGGGTACACACTTATAGATATATCTGCAGAACAATCGATCTATAGATATATCTGTGGACGGATCGGGCAGCGTGTTCTCCGTACATCCTGACCAATCCATGGAGACTGATGTCACAACTGGGCGCGGTGCAATTACCTGCGCCGGCCAATTCAGCTGCTGATCAGTGCTGGCTACTGGTGCGGGTGTACGGGAGGTCAGGAGATTGCCCTTACACACAGCACGATGCACCAACTAGCTTTAGAGATGTTGACCATCGGCTGTGTTGCAGAGCTGACGCGCTATGGGGGTTATTTTGGTTCACTCCTTCTGACAAATTCCTTCTTAGAAGGACAAAACCATGTGCACTGCAGGTGGGGTAGATGTTACTTGTGCAGAGAGCGTTAGATTTGGGTTGGGGTTTTGCTTCAAAGTGATATCTATATTGCAGTGTAAAAATAAAGCAGTCAGTATTTTCCCTGCACAGAAACAAAATAACTCGCCCAAACCAAATTCTCTCTGCACATGTTACATCTGCCCCCCCATCTGCAGTGCACATGGCTTTGTTCTTCTAAGAAGGAATTTGTCAGAAGGAGTGAACCAAAATAACTCCCTATGTCTGAACAATGTCATTCACAGACCTATGACTGACGGACCAGCGATATATTGCCCAGTGTGTGCGCAGCATTAGACATGTTCAGTTTAAGTACTAAAACATCCATGAACATTTGCTTCTCAATGTAATCAATTCTGTCTGTTGTCATTCATCTGTTTCCAGTAGATGGGCGCACAAGCAGGAATACCTCGGAGGAAGATCTCATTGTGTCTTCAGGTTTTATAATAGAAGATCAGAACATCAGACAAGATTCTCCAGAAGAAAAACCCATTATCCCCAATACATACCCAACATTTCACAGTGCAGATATTTCATCTGGTCCCTCTAGTCATGAGGAACCTTCTGATATATCAGAGATTACTATACACAATACAGACCATAAATATGATACAATATCATCCAGTTCTGAGTTTGGTAAGCGTTGTATACATCAGTTAGATTCTGTTTTACATCAGAGACATCACACAGGGGAGAAACCATTTTCATGCTCTGAATGTGGGAAATGTTTTACACACAAATCATATCTTGTTATACATGAGAGAATTCACACAGGTGAGAAACCATATTCATGCTCTGAGTGTGGAAAATGTTTTACACACAAATCATATCTTGTTAAACATGAGCGAAGTCACACAGGTGAGAAACCATATTCATGCTCTGAATGTGGGAAATGTTTTCAACAGAAATCAAATCTTGTTATGCATGAGAGAATTCACACAGGTGAGAAACCATTTTCATGCTCTGAATGTGGGAAATGTTTTAAACAGAAATCAAATCTTGTTACACATGAGAGAAGTCACACAAGTGAGAAACCATTTTCATGCTCTGAGTGTGGGAAAGGGTTTAAACACAAATCACGTCTTATTACACATGAGAGAATTCACACAGGTGAGAAACCATTTTCATGCTCTGAATGTGGGAAATGTTTTCAACATAAACCATCTCTTGTTACACATGAGAGAAGTCACACAGGTGTGAAACCATTTTCATGCTCTGAGTGTGGGAAATGTTTTGCAATTAAATCAGTTCTTGTTATGCATGAGAGAATTCACACAGGTGAGAAACCATTTTCATGCTCTGAATGTGGGAAATGTTTTCAACAGAAATCAAATCTTGTTACACATGAGAGAATTCACACAAGTGAGAAACCATATTCATGCTCTGAGTGTGGGAAAGGGTTTAAACACAAATCACGTCTTGTTACACATGAGAGAAGTCACACAGGTGAGAAACCATTTTCATGCTCTGAGTGTGGAAAAGGTTTTGCAAGTAAATCAAATCTTGTTATACATGAGAGAATTCACACAGGTGAGAAACCATTTTCATGCTCTGAGTGTGGGGAATGGTTTACACACAAATCATCTCTTGTTACACATGAGAGAAGTCACACAGGTGTGAAACCATTTTCATGCTCTGAATGTGGGAAATGTTTTCCACTGAAATCAAATCTTGTTAGACATGAGAGAATTCACACAGGTGAGAAACCATTGTCATGCTCTGCATGTGGGAAATGTTTTGCAATTAAATCAGCTCTTGTTCTGCATGAAAAATCACACAGGTGAGAAACTATTTTCATGCTCTGAGTCTGGGAAATGGTTTACAGAGAAATCAGCTGTTTATAGACACAAGAAAACTCACACAAAAATATTATTTCATAGAAACATAGAATTTGATGGCAGATAAGAACCACTTGGCCCATCTAGTCTGCCCCTTTTTTAAACATGTTACCTCAAACCATATTTGATCCTTATTTTTTTGTAAGGATATCAATATGCCTATCCCAAGCATGTTTACATTGTACTACTGTATTTGCCTCTACCACCTCTGATGGGAGGCTATTCCACTTATCTACTACTCTTTCTGTGAAGTAATTCTTCCTCAAATTTCCCCTGAATCTTCCTCCCTTTAGTGTCAGTGCATGTCCTCGTGTTCTAATGCTCCTCTTCCTGTGAAGATTGTCTCCCACCAGTACCTTGTTAAAACCCTTGATATATGTGAAAGTTTCTATCATGTCCCCCCTTTCCCTTCTCTGCTCTAAAGTATACATATTAAGATTGATAAAATGGATTTCGATTGTATTGTAATAGTGCATATTGTTGCATCAGTTGTAAAAACCATTTCTCCTATTGACCAGCAAGGACTTTCTATTCCTGTCAGAAGTCATATGGCGATCCAAAGATATCCCAGTATACATTACTACGACAGTGCAAATATTACCTCAGCGAACTGAAAACCTACAGAAGACTTGTCAATCATCTATATATGTCTATGTATGTTTAAATGGTTAGTTAGCATGTTCCCTTATACGTGTATTCCCTATTTATGACTGTCGCCCAAAGTCAGCGGTTTAACGGTATAAAGCTGTTACGAGAATAAGCCCTGACCACCATTCTTTCTCACAACATCTTGTGGTTTGATGGTCGGGTGTTTGTATCCTGAGAAATAAACACGTCACAGACTTTGCAAAGGAATCCTGTTCATTCTCGATTCTTCAGTGGTGACCCCTGAGGTTCCGCGTCCTCCCTACACCTTTACTTTCCATACCTGGCTTTCAACAAGGATAGGTAAGCAAAATATCTTTATATATTTTTGCTGAATTAATGTTGAAGTCATGGTAAGGGAGGTTTTGTGTATGGACGGCATGTGAAGCACGTCTACTTATTTATATGTATGAGTGTCTACATATATAACTATATATCTATATATATATGGATATGTGTACACACTATATATACCGTATTTTCCGGCGTATAAGACGACTTTTTAGCCCATAAAAATTTGCCTTCTAGTGGGGGGTCGTCTTATACGCCGGGTGCACGGCGTGATGTCGCCTTATATGCCGGGTGCGGCATATATTCATTAAAGGGTACCTCTCCTCGGCCCCCCCTTCTTATGCATACGGTACCGTACCTTAATAATAAAAGATAGCAGTACGGTATTTGTCTGCCGCGTTTTCTTTAGCCTAACGGCCTGTCAGATTGTGCATTTGATGTCGGCGGCAGGCTCGGGTGTTTTCGGCGGGGCTCGGGGGGACTCATGTGCCTGAGCGCTCCCGATGTCCCCCCAAGCCCCGCCGAAAATACCCGAGCCTGCCGCCGACGTCACTGCAGTGACGTCGGCGGGGCTCGGGTATTTTCGGCTATTTTTGGGGGGACTCGGGAGCGCTCAGGCACACGAGTCCCCCCGAGCCCCGCCGAAAACACCCGAGCCTGCCGCCGACATCAAATGCGCAATCTGACAGGCCGTTAGGCTGAAGAAAACGCTGCAAATACCGTACTGCTATCTTTTATTATTAAGGTACGGTACCGTATGCATAAGAAGGGGGGGGGGGGGCGAGGAGAGGTACCCTTTAATGAATACCGGTATATGCTGGTATTTATGCCTGGGGGGAGGACAGCGGCATCACTGCAGGGAAGCTGCAGATGAGGGGGTATTAAAACTTTATGTGGTGGGTTTTGCTGGGGCAGGACAAACCTGCCCTGATAGGTTTGTCCTGCCCCAGCAAAACCCACCACTCAAGGGACCAGACAGCTGCTAGTCACAGGGAGGTGTGCGGAAGAGGGGGTAGTCTTATATGGCAAGTATATAACAAACTCTACATTTTGAGTGGAAATGTTGGGGGGGTCGTCTTATACGCCGGCAAATACGGTATGTATATGTACAGAGATTCATGTGACGTGGGTTATTTTTCCTAAAAATTAAGCTTATTACTGTTACTAACAAGATATAGGTTATAGTCTGTTAATAATGAATATATAAATAGATATCACAGTGCGTGCCATTGTGAAATTAAACGTTAGTATTAGGACTCTTGTGTCTTAAAAAGAAGCTAACGTTTTATAAGGGTTTACATTGAACACTAAGATTGAGTCTTAAACAGTTCATAAAGCCTATGAAACTTTAATCCACAGTTCATAATAATTCCGAGCAAGAGACGTCTTGCTCAGATAGTGAACAGGATTGTTCTGAATACAGTAATTCAGAAATTATTTATTATCAGATAAACATCACAGCCTATTTTAAAATACTGTAGTAACAAATGGGTAACAGTAATAATAACAAGGAGACAGATCCAATACAAAAATGCAATTTAGATAAATCCACTACAAAAAGCATTAAAGCTAAACTTAAAAAATTAGGCATTAAAATAGCTAATTTAAAGGAAAATAGTCCTCTTGTAATAATGATACAGAAAGGTGGCCCCATGATGTTAAATTATTTGGACAATTGGTGCCAAATAACAAGGATCAGACACCCTAAAATCCCAGGTAATTGGTGGCCACCTGAGGGAACATTTGATCCTTTAAAAATAGCCAGTTTACGTGAACTACTTTTAGCAGAAGGACATTGGCGTGAGGCTGAATGTCTTGCTGCATGGCAAACAATAGCTGATCAACATGCTGAACTAACCTTAGTTACTCCCCCGCCATATAACGTAATGAATTCAAAAGTAGTGGATTGTTTGGAGGACGAAGATGACGATTTTCTCACTTCTCCTTACAAACAGCTAACACAACAAATCCAAGCATTGCAAAATGTAGCTCCAAGTGCTCCGAATGTAAATACCTCTCCTTCAGTTACACTCCAAAACACAGTGAGTAGTCCCAAAATTAGAACTCCGTGGACACGTGACACGGAGGCCCCTTGGTCCGTAGAAAGGTTATCTGATACCAAGTTAAAAATCTTCAAAGAACAGCAGGCTATTGGAAATAGACTTAGAGATTTAAATACTCTAAAAAATAAACTAGATGCACTACAAGTTTCTGCAAACATAATGCCGCTCAGAGAAGTTGCTCTTCCTGGAGATTTAAATGCTGCAAACGAGTATGTTCCAAATTTAGCACAGGTTTACACTACATGGAAACCTGCAGAAATAAGATCAATGGTGTCAGAAATGCCTGACATGCAATTATGTCCTCGTAAGTGGCTCACTAAATTAGAATGGTTACAGAAATCTCAAAAAGCCACTTATGACGATATTTGGATCTTACTTGAGTGCGCAATTCCAGAAAAATACTTAGATTCATGGAAATCAGAAACGTTAAAAGAGAAGTTTTCAGAATTAGGGTATCATGACACTGTAAATGGTCAGGTTACCAATAAAAAGGATTTAGCAGCCCTAAGAAAAACATTACATTCTTGGGTGTTAAAAACATTAGACAAGGGTCAAAGTTTACGCAAATTGCTAGAAATAAGACAAACAAAAGATGAAGATGTAAGGGATTACTGGGTACGGTTCAAAGACGGTATCCAGAAATACACTGATTGGTTTCATGATAATGACCAGGACTTAAATAGAACTGATTTGGTTACAACATTTGTGGACGGTTTACATGATGATGTCCGAGAAGAGATTATCTTAAGAACGCCAGAGTGGCGTCTTAAGTCAGCACCTGAACTAGTAGCAATAGGACAGAGAGCGTATGAAGTACTAGTTAAAAGAAAGGAAAAAATTGAGAAAAAGGATAAAGTTAAACTTATGGCACTTACTAATGATAGACAGGAGCCACAGGGAAATACTAGCTCCAAAACTGTTCCAGTATCAACCATACAGGTATCGCCCCTAGGAGTGCCAGCCAGTACACCACCCTATCCTCCCACAGGTGTTATTTATATAGCAACACCCCAAGTCTATTCTGGACCTAAAGGTAGAGGTCAAGGCAGAAGTTACTTTCCGAAACCTAAAGTACAGCCAAATCACCAGAGATTCATTCCAGCAGTTCCCTACCAGGTCCAAGTAAAAGGAAACGGATGTTTCCATTGTGGACAGTCTGGACATATTGCCAGAGCATGTCCAAACAATACTAAATAGGAAATTGTGGAGTGTGAGGAACAGAACACTGAATGCAGACCTGATCTTGAATTGTTGTCTATTTGTCTTGATAACAAAAGTGAACCTTATGTTTCCATAAGTATCAATGGAACTGAAATTCCCTGCCTTGTCGATACTGGCGCTACTCGATCCCTGCTGAATGTATCCGTAGAGAAACTTCCCACCTCAGGTGATGTGATCTCTATGGTTGGGGTAAGTAATTCTATTATGACCGCCCCTGTCACAGAGGAAATACCAGTATCAATAGGTAACATACGTGTACTGCATTCTTTTGTTCTTTCTCCACACTCCCCTTGTAGCCTTTTAGGTTGTGACTTACTTTGTAAACTCGGAACAACAATTTCACTTAGCCCCACTGGGGTAGTGGTAGACATACCGGACACACATTTGCAAACAGGCTTAGATCTCTTGTACATGCCACTTTTACAAAAGGAAGATCAAGGTACTGAGACTCTGCCATTGCACTTAATAAATCCAGATGTATGGGTTACTGAGGGAAGTACACAAGGACTGATGCAGGTACCACCTGTAAGGATTAAGAGGGATTTATCTGTCCCTGTTCCAAGGTTACCACAATATCCTCTGTCGCCACAGGCAACCGAGGGTATTAGACCAGTCATAGCACAGTTGTGCGCTGAAGGTACTTTGGTTCGGTGTCAAAGTGAAGCGAGTTCACCGTTATTTCCTTTGCTGAAACCGCTCAAACCCAGTGAATTAACTCCTTCATGGAGAATTATTGCTGATCTAAGAGCGGTTAACAGGACCATAATACCTTCAGCGCCAATTGTTCCTAATCCTGCCACAATCTTGTCCAGTGTTCCACCTACTGCAGAGGTATACACGGTCATCGATTTGGCTTCAGCATTCTACTCAGTACCCATACACCCGGATGATCAATGGTTGTTTGCTTTTACCTATGAAGGAAAGCAATACACCTGGACAAGATTACCTATGGGAATGTCAGATTCACCATCTTGCTTTTCACAAGCCCTCAAACAGAAATTGGATGAATGGGTTGCTCCCAAGGGCTCCGTGCTCATCCAATATGTGGACGATCTGTTATTGTGTGGCACTGACTATGAGACGCTTGAAACTGATTCTGTGTCTTTGCTAAATCACTTAGCTAAAATAGGCCAGAAAGTCGAAAAAAAGAAATTACAATGGTGTAAATCACATGTGGACTACCTGGGACATTGTCTCAGTAAGGGAACCAGACACATCACAGACAAAAGACGGTTAGTAATACAACATCAAACTTTTCCAAAAACACTTAGACAGCTCAGAGCCTTTCTTGGTCTGGTTGGCTATTGCAGACAGTGGATTTCAGGATACTCACATGTTATACGACCATTACAGGACTTAGTTAAAGGACATGACGGTACAAAGTACACTTTTACAAAACATGACTTAACATCTGAATGTTTTGAGGCTTTTTCAAAAATTAAGCAAGCCCTCATTAGTGCACCTGCACTAGGGCTACCTGATTACACAAAGCCATTTCAACTTTTTTGTGCGGAACAGGACTCGCATGCTTGTGGAGTATTAACTCAGAAGCATACGGAGATACACCGCCCAGTTGGATATTTCAGTTTTCCACTGGATCCTGTTGCCCAAGCGCTTCCAGGATGCTTAAAGTCTGTGGCTGCCGCAGCATTGTTGGTAACAAAAACACAAGACATTGTTCTTGGTTCTCCGCTCACACTGCTGTGCCCCCACTCACTTGAGGCTCTCCTAAACAGTGCTTATACGAGACATTTTTCCTCGCAACGGTTAACTCAATACCATATCACCTTACTCTCAGCACCTAATCTTACTATCAAACGATGTGTTACCCTTAATCCAGCCACATTTTTGCCTACAGATTCTATCCAAGAACCTGACATGCCACATGATTGCCAACAACATCTTGACCAGCTGCTTACTCTTTGGACAGATCTCACTGATAAACCTATTCCTGATCTGCCCACAGATGCTCAACTGTTTGTAGATGGCTCTGCTTTTAAGCGATCTGATGGCATAGTTCTAGCTGGGTGCGCTGTAGTTAATGGTGATGGTATTTTTTTACATGCTTCTGTTTTACCTGATTCCAAATCTGCGCAAGCTGCAGAACTCACTGCACTTGCTATTGCTTTGGAAATGGCTGAGGATTGTGAAGTTAACATCTATAGCGATTCTGCATACGCTGTAGGTGTGATTCACAATTTTGCTGACCTTTGGAAAGAACGTGGTTTCCTCACCTCCTCAGGTACACAAATTCAACATAAACACCTTATTGTTAGGCTGTTAGATGCTGTTTTGTTACCTTCTAAGATTGCTGTGATAAAATGCAAAGCACACACTTCCGCACTAGATCCCATCTCCATTGGTAATGCACTTGCTGACGAAACTGCTAAAGCAGTCATAAACTCATATGAGTTGGCTTCGGCCTTCCCAATTCTTAAGTCACCAGTTCCATCTGTACCACTTGATCTCTCACTCCTCGTTTCTCTACAGGCTCAGGATCCATCCTGTTCAAACTGGCTCAAACATGGTGCAGTAGCTGATTCTGCTGGTCTGTGGTCTCTAGGCCATAAACTGGTTGCACCTAAATCACTTTTTCCTTCTCTTTTTTCTTTGCTCCATGGGCCTTGCCATGTTTCAACAGGAGGGATGTGTAGAGCTTTAAAACTCAAATGGAGGGCTCCAGGTTTTCAGGATTATGCCACAAACAGAGTAAAACATTGTCACACTTGTCAAGAGCACAATGCAGGCAAAGCACAAAAGGCGCCTCAAAAGCACCTGCCACAAACATCAGCACCTTTTGAAATTGTACAAATTGATTTTAGTGATATGCCACCATGTCAAAAGTATAGGTATTTGTTGGTTCTGGTGGATCAATTTTCAAATTGGACAGAAGCTTTCCCTACAAGTAAAAATGATGCTCCAACTGTAGTTAAATGTTTGACTAAGGAAGTAATCCCAAGATTTGGAGTTATGCAAATTCTTTCCTCAGATAGAGGTACACATTTTGAAAACCACCTAATGGAAAAGGTTTCAGATATGTTGGGTATAAAACAACAATTACACACCGCATACAGGCCAGAATCGAGTGGACTCGTGGAGAGAACGAATCAAACGATTAAACGATATTTAGCGAAAATGACAGCATCAGGATATGGCACTTGGGTAGATTGCCTCCCTGCTGTTTTAACTACTATAAGAACTACTCCACTAGCTAAACATGGCTTATCTCCTTTTGAGATTTTGTTTGGACGGCCCCCATGCCAGACTAAACCAAATCCTTTGTGTGACACATTACATCATGGTCAAAATCAATTACTTGAATTTGTTAAAGAATTATCAAAGGTTTTCTCTACTATTTCAGAGCAAGTCAAGAGAGCGCAGCCCGATCCAGAGTCTGTATTGGGGACTCACAATCTTTGCCCTGGAGATTATGTACTACTCAGAAACCACACTCCCAGAACAGCTTTGAGTCCACGCTGGAAAGGACCATATCAAGTTCTATTAATTACTCCAACTGCCGTAAAGGTAGAGGGGAAAAGGAGCTGGGTGCACGCCTCTCATTGTAAGAAGGTTGTAAGTAGGCCAGAGCGTAATCCTATTGTGCCTCCAGGGTCTGCAGCAAAAGATCCAAACTTAGGAGGACTCACTCATAACAGAGTGAACACAGCAGCACCGTACACTCCACCCCTAACTAGGTCCAAAGCAAGGACTCAGCTGACCAATGTATTACAGTGCTCTCATTGGCCATAGGCCAAACTTTAGATTGTGGGCACTAATTATAGGCTCTGGGTGCTTGACAATGCTCATTCTTTATTTAGTTGATATAATAATACAAAGGCAAGCAGGTAATGATTTTGGCAATGTCATACAAACACGATTTAAAAGAATGTATTCAACATTGCTTGATAATGAGGATAATTCCTTAATTCTCACACATAGTCTAGTAGCACAGTATGCTAATGCTTCAAACTGCTGGGTTTGTACACCTCCACCAGTTTCAGCAAAAAGTATGGCATGGCTGGCACTTCCACTAAATCTGACACAAATTAGGAGTTTGCCATGTCCACAAGGTACGATAGATGATTACAAGAACAGAAGCCCTCGTTTTCTTGTGTCTGGAATATTGGGTACTCCTACAGATTGTATAAACAAAACCCTTACACATAAGCAAACATTGCCTTATGACTATGTTATCTCAGAGGACAACAAAAAGCTTCATGTAAATGAGACAGTGATAAGACAAGTAGGAGATGTGAAATGTAAAAATTATTACAATGACCCGCATTGGGATCAGAATCAGAATTTTGATGACAATACTTATCCTCGAAATCTTACAGGAGGAACAATAGTGAATAGCTGTAACTATGAAACGTACACCTGCGATTATTCACTACATCCAGATCTGTTAGCATTATTTCATGACTGTGCCAATGATAATGAGTGTGGGTGTGCTATTGATCCTGTAAGAAGTATTTTCAAATATTTATGGGGAGATTCACCGATAACCCTACCCCCAGATGTATATTTTATCTGTGGTAATAGAGCATATAGATGGTTACCTTTTAAAGCTAATGGTACATGTTTTATTGGTAAATTGGTTCCAGATATTAGCATACATGCTGATAATACAATATTCCCTAATTATACTGTTCAGCCTCATCAAATAGGAAAAAGAGACACTAGCAGCTTACAAAAAGCTAAAGATTTAGTTTATCAAGATCCTATGCAAAGGTTTGGTTGGGTGCTGACATTAACTGGACAACAAGTAATTAACTATAATTTTATTGCCAATCTATCTCAACTTATTGACAATATTACTGAAATTTATGATGAAACGTTTCGGTTTATTGGAGAAGAATTAAAAATGATAAAAATGGAGGTTATTCAACATAGACTGGTTATTGATTACATGGCAGCAAAATTGGGTGGATATTGTGTTGTATTACAAACTGAATATGGTATGAAATGTTGCACACGTTTGAATAATTCATACGATCCACATGATATAATAGAACATCACATGGAAAGAGTTGAGCAATTGAAAAAACAATTCATAGCAAATAACAACAATCCAACATTAGGAGGTGAAGGAATATTCTCCCTTCCTGAAGGATTACGTTGGCTAAATCCTGCTAACTGGTTTTCAGGAATTGGAGGATGGATCTCAGGTATATTACATACTGTGTTATATTTTTTGCTAATAGGTATTGGGATATATATGCTTATATTGTGCATCCCTCAAGTGTTAAAATGCTTTTGTTCGTGTGGAAAGAAAATAAATGCAACAGTCACTAATGCGTTCTCTTCTAAGACTGCAGATATCTGTATGATGACAGTAACTAGTCCACCGCCTACTGAAACGTATGCAGCCTTTATTGAAAGACAAAATGGACTCAGAAATGATTTCTAAACTGCTGCAAAAAGTGGGGACTGATAAAATGGATTTCGATTGTATTGTAATAGTGCATATTGTTGCATCAGTTGTAAAAACCATTTCTCCTATTGACCAGCAAGGACTTTCTATTCCTGTCAGAAGTCATATGGCGATCCAAAGATATCCCAGTATACATTACTACGACAGTGCAAATATTACCTCAGCGAACTGAAAACCTACAGAAGACTTGTCAATCATCTATATATGTCTATGTATTTTTAAATGGTTAGTTAGCATGTTCCCTTATACGTGTATTCCCTATTTATGACTGTCGCCCAAAGTCAGCGGTTTAACGGTATAAAGCTGTTACGAGAATAAGCCCTGACCACCATTCTTTCTCACAACATCTTGTGGTTTGATGGTCGGGTGTTTGTATCCTGAGAAATAAACACGTCACAGACTTTGCAAAGGAATCCTGTTCATTCTCGATTCTTTAAGATCTTTTAGTCTTTCCTGGTACGTTTTGTGATGTAGGCCATGCACCATTTTAGTTGCCCTTCTTTGTACAGTCTCTAATGTATTTATATCCTTCTGGAGATATGGCCTCCAGCACTGAACACTATACTCAAGGTGAGGTCGTACCAATGACCTATACAGTGGCATTATTACTTCTTTCTTTCTACTGCTGATACCTCTCCCTATGCAACCAAGCATCTGACTTGCCTTCTTCATTGCTTTGTTACATTGCCTACCTGCTTTTAAGTCCCCTGAAATAGTGACAGTCCCCTGAAATAGTGACTGAGCTGATCTAAATCAAACAGAAGTATCAACACTAAATTCCTCCATCATCCATCAGGTGTGGAATATTACATAGGCCCCTATTCTAGTTGATTCGGACGGATGCGTATTTCGGACAGGAACGGAGTGTTCTTAGCCCCGCCTACCAAATGGATCGCTCACAGCGTCCGAATTCGGTAAGACGCCGAGCGTACGGACTGCGAGCGGATGTTTCATGTGGACACCTCATCCGCCGACCGTCGAATGATGGACCGGACATTTTTCCGTATGAAAGCAGGGATATGGGCGGCCAGCTGGCATCCGGCTATGTCAGCTGTCGCCCCCCACATATGCGTCACGGCCGCATTACCATGCATACGCCCATCATTTTCATGGCAATGCCCATGAAATGTGGGGCATGCGCATATGGTAATGAGCCCAAACAGCCCTTCACGCCCCTCTCCACCCCCTGCTCGGATGGGTCCATATGATCCTTTTCTGCGCAGAATTCAGGGCGAGGTTTGGACGTGCGAGGTGTTCGCACATGCGCAGATACGACTCTGCACATGAGCAAATACCAAATATCGGCCGTCCGACCGCACACGGACCCGTCCGACCCAATCAGAATAAGGGCCTTAGTGTCTAGATAGCCAGTCAATAAGTCTACACCAAAAGTCGGCATAGGAAAGATTAACAGGGAAAAAATGTCAACCTAAAAAGGTCTACATACATTTTAAAAAAATATTCGTGTCAATGTTGACATGGACTCCCAATTAGTGTAATGCCTACTCTCTCCACCTTGGTGCATGTTACACACATGTAATGCTGGCGGTCACATCTGATTGGCTGAATGCACCATTTATGCTAATGTAACAGTTCTATTGCTGCTGTGATGTATTCCCATGGCTACAGTGACATGAGCGATCAGTGTACAATAAGACTCCATGTCTCCTAGTCTGACTGTATATGGGACAGCAGCTGGTGTATGTATTACTGAGTCATTATATTACATCATTGTTGTAACTGCTTTCTGTATAACAACCTCTCTGCATTATTTAAGTATATACTGTGACCCTGTTCTGTAATGTGTGTGATATTTGGGCCATCACTATGACTCTGCGTCTCTTGTCACACCCCGGGCACCTTTGTAGGAGATAAATGTGCTGGGATTGTCAAGCCGGCCACATTCCGTGGTACTCACAGCCCACGAGCCCAGCACCATGCAGCTTTTATGGATCACATTTGGCACCCGGTACTTAGACACAACTCCCGGCCACCTCCACCTGAGCCCCATAATGTGAGATATGTTACTCTCTCACTGGGGTCAGAGCTGGAAGATAGGTATTCAATGAGAATACCTGCGAGGTGCAGCGAATCCTTTTTGGGATTCGCTGCACATTCGCCACGTTCCGGAGCCGGCGGGCTCCGGTATTCAACGTGTCAGGGGCTCGCTGCCCCTGACTGGCGAATATGAGCTCCTGCGGCGATTGCCGCAGGGAGCATGAGGACGGTGGCAGGCAGAGAGATGGAAGTCTCTCTGCCTGCCCCAGAACGTTTGTGGGGGGGAGGTGGGCTCCCCGGGTGCCAGGCAGCACAGCCTGCCCCCCGGGGGTGCCAGCAGGGGACCTATATTCACTATACCCGATCGTAACGATCGGGTGCAGTGAATATATGAATATGTAATGAGCGGCTCGGCTCAGGCGCCCCCTGCTGGCTGCTGTGTAAAAAATATATATATATTTTTTTAAATTAAATATATATTCATGTGCTTACAGCACATGAATAAAAATAGCATGCCCCTCCTCAGAATAAAATTCCTGATTTTTAGACACCAAATGTAAAAAACAAAACACATTATTTTAAAAGTTCACATTCCACTTCTCCATAAAAAGATAGCGATTGCTACTCGGTGAATCATGGCGAAAAAAAACTTCAAATGTATTCGCCATGTGGTCATTGAATAGGGTGATTCACCGTTTTAGTCAAACAGCTCAAATTCGCCATAAAAACATGGCGAATCAGGCTCATTGAATACCGCCCAATGTGTTCCCACAGGGCAGATGCAGGTGTCTGATGCTATGTGGCAGGATCTGTACTAGGGTTACCACCTTACCCCTTTAATTCCGGACACATATTAATTACACAGGTTCTGTGGAAGTTTAAAACCAGGTGATATGGAGTCTTGAAGTCAGCCAGCCACAGAACCTGTGTAATTAATATGTGTCCGGAATTAAAGGGGAAAGGTGGTAACCCTAATCTGTACAAATATAACATGAGGCACATAGTAGCTGTATACCTGGTGTCCTCTTATGGTGTTACATATAAACACATCATTAATGAGCAGCGAGTTTGGTGATCACAGATAAAGGTAACAGAGGTTGTGCTAAACTAGTAGCAGCGTCCAGTCATAATTATTATTGTGTCTGCCAGTGGTTCTCATACTCCCAACATGACCCTCTCCAGGAGGGACACATTGCTCTGTTTCTGGACTTCTTCCCTTAATTAATGATTGCCATCACCTGTGGTGAAGCACCTTTCTTATCAATTAACCTGTGTGAAACAGGTGATGGCAATCACACATTATGAGGGAAGTCCAGAAACAGAGCAATGTGTCCCTCCTGGAGAGGGTCATTTTGGGAGGTATGCATTTCGGTCACCCAGCAGCTGCTCAGGTGCACTCATTACTGACTGACACATTCCCAGGTCACCCAGCAGGTGCACTCATTACTCACTGACACATTCCCAGGTCACCCTGCAGGTGCACTCATTACTGACTGACACATTCCCAGGTCACCCTGCAGGTGCACTCATTACTCACTGACACATTCCCAGGTCACACAGCAGGTGCAGTCATTACTCACGGACATCTTTTCCAGGTCCCCCAGCAGGTGCACTCATTACTGACTGACACAATTTCCAGGTCATCTGGCAGGTTTACTTATTACTGACAAACACTTTTCCCAGGTCACCCTGCAGGTGTACTCATTACTGATGCTGCTTTCAGACCGCAAAACTGGCTTTGACCAGGTATTTTGAAACTTTCTAAAAACGGGTCTGCCAGGTAAAACCCCTTTCACACCGCATCTCTTAAACGGGAAATTACTGTTTAAGTGCCGTTTTTTTTACACTGGCAGACCCGTTTTTGGAAACTTTCCAAACACAGGATTAAAGCCAGTCCGGTCTTCAGCAACCCCAAACCCCCCTGCGTGTTGCAGTTAACACCCCCCCCCCATGTGTTTAAGGAGCCCCCCGTGCAGCCGGTGCCTCATGCCTTGCGGATCCCGGCTGTGCGGACTCCTGCTGCTTGTAAAAAAAGTGGAGGGGTTATAATTATTTTGATAAAATAATTGCAGAGAGCGCACTGAATTAAGCACAACATATTTATTTAAAAATCAATTGATAAAAAAATGCTTTTATCACAACAATTATTTAATAAAAAATACAGAAATAAAAATTAATTGATAAACCACTAGGACAACCACTAATATCCCACACAATGTTATTGCTGTAAATGTAATGTCCAATTGCGGGGAGCTGATATACAGATGACAGGTGTACTTTCGTGAAAGGAAAAAAGTCCCTCCAGTAAGTTTATGGGCAACGGTGATATTGGGCTAATGAGGGGGGAAATTGGTAGGTTGAATAATGACAGGTAACTTGCAGACTCACTTGTTAGTGTAGATGACCTGTGCCATGACCGGCAGATGATTGGGATTAGCCGGGAACACATACACTTTGAACAGCCGTGCGGCTCGGTGCTGTAGTTGGACACTGTCTCTTCTACCGCCGTGATGCTCTTGGGGAGAGCCAACGGCGGGAGTGACGGGGTACCTGCCGCACTCTGTAGTGAAGTCTGCTGCAAGCTACACCTCTCGGGGGTCCCGCTGATGATACTGATCGGCCTGGGTTCGCCGCAGGTCGCCCTTCTGCTTGCTGGTGACAGGCCCGAGGGAAACAGGTGAAAGGCTGGTGGTAGAACAAGTGGTGGGTACAGGTGGGTGCCGGGTGGTCCTCCCAGTCTTAACGCGTTTCTCCGTCGTGGGATCAGACTGTTTCCTCAGAAGATATGGGAGTGTGTCTGGCTGTCCATTTTTAAACGTGAACCAACCAATCTATGGCCAGACTTTGATTGCAGTACACCTGTGCTCAAGGCACACCTTTAATTAGGGTAAGAGCCTCGTTTGTATGGCTTAAAGAATATCCTTATATCAGAACTCCATTATTTCACTTTGTTTCGTATTATCAACAGAATTTACAAACACTGCAATAATATACAATATAAGAAATATATACAGTATAAAAACGGCAACTTTGTAGGTTACAATATATCTATTCATCTAATCATACATTTATTTTTATTTTCTTTAGTACTCAATTTGTTAGCGTCATGTATTTCTACAGGTTCACTTGGTAACATGCAGAGCCTGTGGCTCACAGGTAGAGATATGGGGCGAGATTCTATGCTATGCGCTAAATTCGCATGTTTTATTTGCGCACCACATCGCCGCAAATCGCCAATTTTAAATTCGCATTTTTCAGTCAAAATGCGCATATTTAATGTGATGCGCATTGGAGGCTGAAAAGTGTGAAGAGGGGCGATTTGCAGCGAAGTGGTGCGCTGTATTTAGTCCTGAAAATCGCACATTTGCAGGACAGCGCAAAGTGTAAAAAAAAAAACGAGCGCGGGGTCCCCCGCCCGAGCATAACCAGCCCCGGGCTCACTGAGCCGGTGCTGGTGACATAAAATCAGAGTCCCCGACAAATAGGGGTCCCCTTGATTTTATGAAACCAGCACCAGACTCAAGGTCCGGCGCTGGTTCCCAAAATACGGGGGACAAAGTGACTAGGGGTCCCCCGTATTTTAAGAACCAGCACCGGACACAACCAGCCAGCAGGGTAATGCCACAGCCGGGGGGAGACTTTTTATACAAGTCCCCCCGGCCAAAGCATTACCCTGGCTGGTCAGCATGGGCAGGGGTCCTGGGGAAGTGGGGACCCCCCCAATGAAGGGGTCCCCCCCTCCAGGACTTACCAGCCCATGCTGATAGTCCGGGGCTGTCCTCCATGCCCCTGGGCTGTGGGCATGGAGCTGATGATTTGTGTAAAAAAAAGAATGAAAACTATTGTTTTACACTGGCGAACTATGAGTCCCAGCAAGCCTATCCCGCATGCTGGGACTTGGGGAACCACAAGTCCCAGCATGCGGGGCATTAAAGGGCCCGCTGGCACTTGTAGTCCTGCAGTGAAAAAAATAGTGCACAAAATCACACTTACACCCTGTAAAATAAAACTTTAATACACACAAAACACACACACACTGATACTTACCTACCTTGAGCCCGTAGGTCGGTCCCTGGATCCTGGGTCCGGGGCTCCAGGGCAGAAGAGTCCGGTTCCGGGGCCTTGGTCCTGGTTCCGGGGCTGGTCCTGGGGTTCCGGGGCTCCTGGCGTGAAGAATCCGGGGTCCGGGATCCGTGGTAGTCCCCAGGGGTACCTAAGGAGGCAAATCCTACTCACCTGCTCCCCGGCGGTGACCTCCGGTGACAGCGCTGCTCCAGACTGGTACCCGGCTTGCAGGACTTTGCCAGGCGCTGAGATGTTTCCTCCTCGCCGTCTCTGAACAGAATGATTTCTCGGCCAATCAGGAGCCGAGAAAGTCGGCTCCTGATTGGCCAGAAATCATTCTGAATACAGACGCCGACGAAGTAACATCTCTGCTCTGGATGCGCTGAGATGTTACTTCGTCGGCGTCTGTATTCAGAATGATTTTTGGCCAATCAGGAGCCGACTTTCTCGGCTCCTGATTGGCCGAGAAATCATTCTGTTGAGAGACGGCGAGGAGGAAACATCTCAGCGCCGGGCAAAGTCCTGCAAGCCGGGTACCAGTCTGGAGCAGCGCTGTCACCGGAGGTCACAGCCGGGGAGCAGGTGAGTAGGATTTGCCTCCTTAGGTACCCCTGGGGACTACCACGGATCCCGGACCCCGGATTCTTCACGCCAGAAGCCCCGGAACCCCAGGACCAGCCCCGGAACCAGGACCAAGGCCCCGGAACCGGACTCTTCTGCCCTGGAGCCCCGGAGCCCGGACCCAGGATCCAGGGACCGACCTACGGGCTCAAGGTAGGTAAGTATCAGTGTGTGTGTGTTTTGTGTGTATTAAAGTTTTATTTTACAGGGTGTCAGTGTGATTTTGTGCACTATTTTTTTCACTGCAGGACTACAAGTGCCAGCAGGCCCTTTTAAAACTCCATCCACAGGTCTTTCATTGTGTCATCCACCGGTGGGGTTGCCCTCAGATAAATTTGATGGCCTCTCGCCTCAACCATCAAGTGCATCTATACTGTGCGAGGACTCGGGATCTGGCAGCAGTGAGGGTGGACGCCCTCACTCTGCCCTGGGATTACCAGTTTGTGTACCTCTTCCCTCTATTTCCGCTGTTACCTCGGATTCTCCAGAGAATTTGCAGGGAGCCAGTCACGGTGCTCCTGATAGCACCAGATTGACCACGCCGCTCTTTGTTCACCACTCTAACATCCCTGCTCATGGACAAGCCATGGCCTCTGCCGTTGCAAGACAATCTTCTTTCTCAAGGCCCTTTCCTCCATCTGGCCTTCGGTCTTCTGCATTTAACGGCTTGGCTACTGAAAGGGCCATCCTGAGGAAGGCAGGCATTCCTACAGCTGTAATCCCCACCATGCTGCGAACCAAGAAGGAGGTTAAAATACAAAGTTCAGACGGAGACAACACTGGCGCTAAAAATATATATATAAGTATAGGAAAGCCTATCAAGGTATCTTTCAAAGGCCAATATACAATTCTCCCTGTGTGAAGTCTGTGCTTATAGAGACCGGCAGGAAACAGGGTGCGTACCCCAACTCACTCATAAATGAGGATGTTCGTTCATATCAAGGTATCTTTTTTTGGAGGCCAGACGATGGGTATTTTTCACACAAGAATCTCTTTAATACAACTTCCTCCAAAACAAGATACAAATAAAACAATAAAAGGTGATGAGGACACATACAATGGATTCCAGGCTTTCAGATGGGCAGATGTTTAACAGTAAAAAAAAAAACTACAACTGGAATGATGTTTGGACTCGTATCCCAGGTGTATCTTGCTTCAAGCCACAGTCTGTCAATCTGGATCCAAGATTATCCAAGAAGGAGGTTACTTTGGCCAATTACTACCGAATCTGAAGGGCTTATGTCTCCTGGTGTGAGGTGTGTCAGGTGTCACCTAGGACTTTTTCAAGCTGGCTCGACTCCTCCTTTTTCTTCAGGCGGGGCTTTCGGTGTGCTTGCGTCTGGGTTCCCTGAAGGTCCAAGTATCTGCTTTGTCCATATTCTTCCAAAGGAAATTGGCCTTGTTACCTCAGGTACAGACTTTTTTTCAGGGGGTTTTACGCCTTCAGCCTCCTTTTCAACCTCCCACTGCGCTGTGGGATTTGGTTCTCTCATTCTTACAGTATCCGCTTGAACCTTTGGAGTCGGTGGACCTCAAATTCCTTAGCTGGAAGACTGTTCTCTTTTTGGCTCCGGCCAGGAGAGTTTCGGAGTTCTGTCCTGTCGCCCTCCTTTTTTGATCTTTCATGATGATAGGGCAGAGTTACGTACTAACGCGTCATTCTTCCCTAAAGTCATCTCTTGTTTTCACATCAATCAGCCGATTGTTTTGTCTGCTTTCACAGGTGACTATCGAGAATCGCGGTCTCTGGATGTCGTCCGGGCTCTAAGGATCTATGTCTCCAGAACTGCCTCGTTACGAAAGTCGGACACTTTGTTTGTCCTTTATGACCCGGCCAAACCAGGTTGGCTGGCGTCTAAGCAGACTGTGGCTAGATGGTTAAGACTGACATTCGTCAGACTTACGTGGCGGCTTCGCTGCCTCCTCCATCTGCCATTTCAGCTCACTCTACTCGATCGGTGGGTCCCTCTTGGACAGCTGCCCAAGGTGTGTCTCTACAGCAGCTCTGTTGAGGGGCTACCTGGTCGACAAAGAACCTTTGTCCGTTTCTACAGGTTCGATTCCTTTGCAGCCCAAGCCTCTCAGTTTGGCTGAGCGGTGTTAGTGGGTTCCCGGCGCCATCCCGCACAGGAAGAGTGCTCTGGGACGTCCCCACTGTGATCTCCAGTGCCACCTAGTGAATGAAGGAGAAAATGGGATTTTGTACTTACCAATAAATCCCTTTCCCTTTCTTTTATTTCCAGCATTCTTCTTTTGAATTGGTTTAAGCGCTGCTTCTTTATTTTTCTCTATTGTTGAGGACAGATAGGAGCAAAGTTACAGCAATACGGGCTAGGGATGACCAGTGAGCGGATGAGGGTCTTAGTTGTCTCCAGGGTGAGAGAGGGTCTGATCCTGGAAGCTGCCAATACTGGGACAGGGACTGATTGTGGGGATTGTGGAGGTCAGGATGACGGTAAGACTGCGGCCTTGCAGCATCGATGGTGAGGTGTCAGTGGATAGTAACATCAAGGTTAGTGGGATAGTGAGGGGATCGCAGATGGTGGGGAGACAATTGGCTCAGTCTTAGGGGAATATTTACTAAAGGTCCATTTCAAATTCAATATTAATCAATGTTGGGCTTCCAGGACTAAAACACACATTTACTGACAGTTGGATTTTTATATTCATTTTTAAATGTTGGTAAATGTGTCCTAGCCCAGGAAGTCTGGCATCGATTGTGCGAGTTTAAAGTGATCAACATCGCCCTTTAGTAAATAGATCCCTCAGGCTGGGCACACACTTATAGATATATCTGCAGAACAACTGATATGTAGATATAGCTGTGGACGGATCGGGCAGCTTGTTCTCCGTACATCCTGACCAATCCATGGAGACTGATGTCACAACTGGGCGGGTGCAATTACCTGCGCCGGCCAATTCAGCTGCTGATCAGTGCTGGCTACTGGTGCGGGTGTACGGGAGGTCAGGAGATTGCCCTTAGACACAGCACGATGCACCATCTAGCTTCAGAGAGGTTGACCATCGGCTGTGTTGCAGAGCTGACGCGCTATGGGTGTTATTTTGGTTCACTCCTTCTGACAAATTCCTTCTTAAAAGGACAAAACCATGTGCACTGCAGGTGGGGTAGATGTTACTTGTGCAGAGAGAGTTAGATTTGGGTTGGGGTTTTACTTCAAAGTGATATCTATATTGCAGTGTAAAAATAAAGCAGTCAGTATTTTCCCTGCACAGAAACAAAATAACTCGCCCAAACCAAATTCTCTCTGCACATGTTACATCTGTCCCCCTGCAGTGCACATGGCTTTGTCCTTCTAAGAAGGAATTTGTTGGAAAGAGTCAACCAAAATAACTCCCTATGTCTGAACAATGTCATTCACAGACCTATGACTGACGGACCAGCGATATATCGGCCAGTGTGTACGCAGCATTAGACATGTTCAGTTTAAGTACTAAAACATCCATGAACATTTGCTTCTCAATGTAATCAATTCTGTCTGTTGTCATTCATCTGTTTCCAGTAGATGGGCGCACAAGCAGGAATACCTCGGAGGAAGATCTCATTGTGTCTCCAGGTTTTATACTAGAAGATCAGAACATCAGACAAGATTCTCCAGAAGAAAACCCCATTATCCCCAATACACACCCAACATTTCACAGTGCAGATATTTCATCTGGTCCCTCTAGTCACGAGGAACCTTCTGATATATCAGATCTTACTATACACCGTACAGACCATAAATATAATACAAGATCATCCAGTTCTAAGTTTGGTAAGCGTTCTATACATCAGATAGATTCTGTTTCACATCAGAGACATCATACAGGGGAGAAACCATTTTCATGCTCTGAATGGGGGAAATGTTTTACACACAAATCATATCTTGTTATACATGAGAGAATTCACACAGGTGAGAAACCATTTTCATGCTCTGAGTGTGGGAAATGTTTTACACACAAATCATATCTTGTTATGCATGAGAGAATTCACACAGGGGAGAAACCATTTTCATGCTCTGAGTGTGGGAAATGTTTTCAACAGAAATCAAATCTTGTTATACATGAGAGAATTCACACAGGTGAGAAACCATTTTCATGCTCTGAGTGTGGGAAATGTTTTGCAATTAAATCAGTTCTTGTTATGCATGAGAGAATTCACACAGGTGAGAAACCATTTTCATGCTCTGAATGTGGGAAATGTTTTCAACAGAAATCAAATCTTGTTATGCATGAGAGAATTCACACAGGGGAGAAACCATTTTCATGCTCTGAATGTGGGAAAGGGTTTACACACAAATCAAATCTTGTTATGCATGAGAGAATTCACACAGGCGAGAAACCATTTTCATGCTCTGAATGTGGGAAATGTTTTCTGCTGAAATCAGATCTTATTAGACATGAGAGAAGTCACACAGGTGAGAAACCATTTTCATGCTCTGAATGTGGGAAATGGTTTGCACACAAATCATCACTTGTTACACATGAGAGAAGTCACACAGGTGAGAAACCATTTTTATGCTCTGAATGATGGAAATGTTTGCAATTAAATTAGCTCTTGTTCTGCATGAAAAATCACACAGGTGAGAAACCATTTTCATGCTCTGAGTGTGGGAAATGGTTTACAGAGAATTCAGCTGTTTATAGACACAAGAAAACTCACACAAAAATATAATTTCAATGAGCTGATCTAAATCAAACAGAAGTATCAACACTAAATTCCTCCATCATCCATCAGGTGTGGAATATTACATAGGCCCTTATTCTTTTTTTTTTTTTTAATTCGGTAATTTTTATTGTGATTTTTTCATTAAACATTAAACAAACATACATATCCCCGACATATACATATAGTGTAACATACCAGACAGCAAGATATCCACACATATCAATATTATGCCACAGGATAGGCGTACAGTATGTCAGGTAAAATATAAAATGGCAATAGTGGTATAATAGTAGTGAGAATTCACAGTAGATTAATAACCAAACATATGTGCAGAGATACCATATTGGATCGGTATAGTAGAGGATATGAAAATTTCCTACAGCCCAAAGGCGCCATCCGGGCTCCAGGAATAGGTGGCATAGAGCACGCATGTAGGGAATACAAACCCCCATACCAATATATATCAAATCGCACCACTGCCATTAAGGTATTTTAATCTCACAAAATATTTACCCCATACAGTAAGGAAAGATAAGCCCTGCACTAAAGAATGTATATAGAATATTAGTTAGCATATCATGGACACTCGTCTGGTTGGCTTAAAAAAAATAAATAAAATAAACTCTAAAGTACCCACCCAAAGCAATCCGCTTCCATAACCCCCCCACGTATACCCAGATAGAAGGAGAGTGATCGGATAATTGCCGGGGCAGATATATCAGGATATTAAATATTTGAGCTTGGGTACCAACAGCTTTCCCCCATCAAACATAGGTATATAGTGGTAAATTCCACTTAACATACATTAATGTAAAAGAGAGGATAACGTCCCCCGTAACAGAACATGTTAAAGTATCCAATATAAATCCGATCCATAGCACAGAGAATCAGTGTGAATAGACAATATCAGAGTTAGTAAGGCTTCATATAAGCAGAAATAACCTTTGGACGTATGTGTATTGCTAGTCTGGCCAGCGTTCAGTCTTGTTGAAGAACAAGAGAATTTTCCTACAAGTAGGGTCAGATGCATGCTGACTGATAGGGTAGTATCCGGAATACATATAATGCCATGCAAGGGAGGCAAATGTAAACTTCAGGAGGGTATTAAGGATCTGAGGGCAGACAGCAGTATCAGCGGTGCATACAGGGGGAATATCCCAGCCCCTCATATATTTGTTTAGATCGGCCGAGCAGTATGGGTATGTTAGGGTATTTAGACCCACATCAGGACAGTCCAAAGGAGATGTAGATGCATAGCCATCCCGTGCACTGGTCGCAACATATCCTGCAGATTTAGAGAGAAAAGGTGGGTCTACCCTCCCGATGTTGTGCAGGGTTATACAGTTCAGGGTTGTATCAGGAGGCTCCAAAGGCTTGGCTTGAATTGGGATATCTCCCACAGCGGCCATGTCGCAGTTCTCAGATGTAGATAAGAAAGGTGGATCGCCCGCTCGTAGATTATCCAGTTGTCTACATAGTCTAGTGGCGGAAGCATAAATCTCCTGCAGGATATATTGTATAGAGAGGGCCATATTCAAAATCAAAGTCACTGGTAGAAGTCCTCCAGGTCACAGATAGGCACTTCACAAGTATATAGTCCAGTAGCTACGTTTAAGTACAGTGCTCCACTATAATAGAGACCTCACCCCACGAGCTCCGAGCAGGTCAGGGGCGCCCGTGGAACCAGGCGCACAGAGGAGTAAGTCAGCGCAGGTACCTTAACACATGTGCCAGGAAGGCAAGATGGCGCCGGCGTCTCTGTGCGGCCTGAGCAGCGCGCCTCAGGAAAGACGACTCCTGCTCTCCACCGCCAACCTTACAGAGGGTCGCCAGGCACCTCACCCCCAGAGACACCCGCCGGGGCACCAGCGCATTCAGGACTCAGAGGTCCAGCAACAGCCGCCGGAGGATCCAAGATGGCGCCCGCACGAGTGAAGGAGACACACACCACAGCAGGCAGCCAGATTGATCTCCGCACACCACTCAGGAGTATCAGCATAGATGCAGGGGGCACAGGAACAGTTCCGATGCCGATGGGGGTAAGTATGCAGCGTCCAGGGGTCCCGGGGCAGGATATGTATAAAGGATTATGTCGGAGCTCTCACTCCCCGCACCCGCTCACCTTGCCGGTCAAGCCACGCCCCCCACATAGGCCCTTATTCTAGTTGATTAGGACGGATGCGTATTTTGGACAGGAACCGAGTGTTCTTAGCCCCGCCTACCAAATGGATCGCTCACACCGTCCGAATTCGATAAGACGCCGAGCGTACGGACCGCGAGTGGATGTTTCATGTGGACACCCCATCCGCCGACCATCGAATGATGGACCGGACATTTTTCCGTATGAAAGCAGGGATATGGGCGGCCAGCTGGCATCCGGCTATGTCAGCTGTCCGCCCCCACACGTGCGTCACGGCCGCATTACCATGCATACGCCCAGCATCAGAATAAGGGCCATAGTGTCTAGATAGCCAGTCAATAAGTCTACACCAAAAGTCGGCATAGTAAAGATTAACAGGGAAAAAATGTCAACCTAAAAAGGTCTACATACATTTAAAAAAAATATTTGTGTCAATGTTGACATGGACTCCCAATTAGCGTAATGCCTACTCTCTCCACCTTGGTGCAAGTTACACACATGTAAGGCCGATGGTCACGTCTGATTGGCTGAATGCACCATTTATGCTGATGTTACAGTTCTATTGCTGCTGTGATGTATTCCCATGGTTACAGTGACATGAGTGATCAGTGTGCAATAAGACTCCATGTCTCCTAGTCTGACTGTATATGGGACAGCAGATGGTGTATGTATTACTGAGTCATTATATAACCTCATTATTGTAACTGCTTTTTGTTTTGTATAACAATCTCTCTGCATTATATATGTATTAAATCCACTGTGACCCTGTACTGTAATGTGTGTGGTGTATACTGATATTTGGGCCATCACTAGGAATCTGCGTCTCTTGTCACACCCCGGGCACCTATGTAGGAGATGCATGTGCTGGGGTTGCTGAGCCGGCCACGTTCCGTGGTACTCACAGCCCACGAGCCCTGCACCAGGCAGCTTTATGGATCCCATTTGGCATCCGGTACTTAGACACAACTCCCGGCCACCTCCACATGAGCCCCATAATGTGGGATCTGTTACTCTCTCACTGGGGTCAGAGCTGGAAGATAATGTGTTCCCACAGGGCAGATGCAGGTGTCTGATGCTATGTGGCAGGATCTGTACATATATAACATGAGGCACATAGTAGCTGTATACCTGGTGTCATCTTATGGTGTTACATATAAACACATCATTAATGAGCAGCGAGTTTGGTGATCACAGATAACGGTAACAAAGAGGTTGTGCTAAACTAGTAGCAGCGTCCAATCATAATTATTATTGTGTCTGCAAGTGGTTCTCATACTCCCAACATGACCCTCTCCAGGAGGGACACATTGCTCTGTTTCTGGACTTCTCCCTTAATTAATGATTGCCATCACCTGTGGTGAAGCACCTTTCTAATCAATTAACCTGTGTGAAACAGGTGATGGCAATCATACATTATGAGGGGAGTCCAGAAACAGAGCAATGTGTCCCTCATTACTGACTGACACATTCCTAGGTCACCCAGCAGGTGCACTCATTACTGACTGACACATTCCTAGGTCACCCAGCAGGTGCACTCATTACTCACTGACACATTTCCCAGGTCACCCTGCAGGTGCACTCATTACTCACTGACACATTTCCCAGGTCACCCTGCAGGTGCACTCATTACTCACTGACACATTTCCCAGGTCACCCTGCAGGTGCACTCATTACTCACTGACACATTTCCCAGGTCACCCTGCAGGTGCACTCATTACTCACTGACACATTTCCCAGGTCACCCTGCAGGTGCACTCATTACTCACTGACACATTTCCCAGGTCACCCTGCAGGTGCACTCATTACTCACTGACACATTTCCCAGGTCACTCTGCAGGTGCACTCATTACTCACTGACACATTTCCCAGGTCACCCTGCAGGTGCAGTCATTACTCACGGACATCTTTCCCAGGTCCCCCAGCAGGTGCACTCATTACTGACTGACACAATTTCCAGGTCATCTGGCAGGTTTACTCATTACTGACGAACACTTTTCCCAGGTCACCCTCCAGGTGTACTTAATACTCACTGACACATTTCCCAGGTCACCCTGCAGGTGTACTCATTACTGATGCTGCTTTCAGACCGCAAAACTGGCTTTGACCAGATATTTTGAAACTTTCTAAAAACGGGTCTGCCAGGTAAAACCCCTTTCACACCGCATCTCTTAAAACGGGAAATTACCGTTTACGTGGCATTTTTTTGACACTGGTAGACCCCTTTTTGGAAACTTTCCAAATACAGGATCAAAGCCAGTCCGGTCTTCAGCAACCCCGAACCCCCCTGCGTGTTGCAGTTAACACCCCCCCCCCCAATGTGTTTAAGAAGCCCCCCGTGCAGCCGGTACCTCATGCCTTGCGGATCCCGGCTGTGCAGACTCCTGCTGCTTATAAAAAAAAGTGGAGGGGTTATAATTATTTAGATAAAATAATTGTAGAGAGCGCACTGAATTAAGCACAAGATATTTATTTAAAAATCAATTTAAAAAAAAGCTTTTATCACAACAATTATTTAATAAAAAATACAGAAATAAAAATTAATTGATAAACCACTAGGACAACCACTGATACCCCACACAATGTTATTGCTGTAAATTAATGTCCGGTGCTCTTACCCACTGAGGGAGATGTAATGGCCAATTGCGGGGAGCTGATATACAGATGACAGGTGTACTTTCGTGAAAGGAAAAAAGTCCCTCCAGTAAGTTTATGGGCAACGGTGATATTGGGCTAATGAGGGGGGAAATTGGTAGGTTGAATAATGACAGGTAACTTGCAGACTCACTTGTTAGTGTAGATGACCTGTGCCATGACCGGCAGATGATTGGGATTAGCCGGGAGCACATACACTTTGAACAGCCGTGCGGCTCGGTGCTGTAGTTGGACACTGTCTCTTCTACCGCCGTGATGCTCTTGGGGAGAGCCAACGGCGGGAGTGACGGGGTACCTGCCACTCTCTGTAGTAAAGTCTGCTGCAAGCTACACCTCTCGGGGGTCCCGCTGATGATACTGATCGGCCTGGGTTCGCCGCAGGTCGCCCTTCTGCTTGCTGGTGACAGGCCCGAGGGAAACAGGTGAAAGGCTGGTGGTAGAACAAGTGGTGGGTGCCGGGTGGTCCTCCCGGTTCTAACGCGTTTCTCCGTCATGGGATCAGACGGTTTCCTCAGAAGATATGAGAGTGTGTCTGGCTGTATATTTTTAAACGTGAACCAACCAATCTATGGCCAGACTTTGATTGCAGTACACCTGTGCTCAAGGCACACCTTTAATTAGGGTAAGAGCCTCGTTTGTATGGCTTAAAGAATATCCTTATATCAGAACACCATTATTTCACTTTGTTTCGTATTATCAACAGAATTTACAAACACTGCAATAATATACAATATAAGAAATATATACAGTATAAAAACGGCAACTTTGAAGGTTACAATATATCTATTCATCTAATCATACATTTATTTTTATTTTCTTTAGTGCTCAATTTGTTAGCTTCATGTAGTTCTACAGGTTCACTTAGGTAACATGCAGAGCCTGTGGCTCACAGGTAGAGATACGGACTCCAAACAGAAAGCACACAACAATATCTGGTTCGAATCCCATCTGAGGGGTAGATAGAATCCATTAATTTCTAATTATTTTGAATTATTTTAAAATAATAATCTAATTAAGAAAAGTTTAGCTGACTTATTATTTTGATACTTTATGTATTATATTTCCAATAAACATTATACAATATTTCAATAACACAGTTATATTTGTTGCGGATATTTAAATAAACACATCCTGATTTCATTGCTCCTAAAAATATAGGAAACCATGTTCCCTAGTAAGAACTACATTTACTACGAATTATCAAACAATGGCAACAGCTATTTATAATAACAACAACATCATATTCTAACAAGAGAGCTTGAAATATTGTAATTTATTTTATGTAGATGGACACTATATGGAGAACCACAGTTAAGTGTAAATGCAGTGGGTAATAACTCACAGAGAGAAAGGATCAAAAGAAATAAGGAAATAAAAGGTATGTTTGAGAGTATGGCACCTAACAGTTATCAGAAAACATAGGCCCAACCTCCCAGTAAACTAAAGGAAACATTCAGTATAACAATCTATTCAAACATTATTAAGTTCGATATTGTCGTTGAGGCCAGCTGGAAACAGCGTGCCCAACGAGAATATCCAAAAGGCCTCACGTGCACATAACCGATCAAACCTGTCCCCCCCTCTAAACGTGGGTTTGACATGCTCGATCGCCTGTATTTTCAAAACAGTGCAGTCACCTCTGTGTTTAGTTTTGACATCGATTCATGACACCTTTAATTATGTTTCTCTTATGCTCAAGGAATCTAACATTCAGGGTCCTAATAGTGCGGCTCACATACTGTGAGCCACAGATACACGTGATCAGATAAATTACATAATTTGTCTGGCAGTTGGTCATATGGGTTATGCCCGTTACTGTTGTTGAAACATATCATTAGGTTCCCTAATGTGGTTGCAGGTCATACATTTAACTTTTTTGCACCTATAACATCCAGCTTTTTCGGACGCCATAGGTGCATCAGATGAACTGGTACTTTGAAAATGACTAGATGACAGAATATCTTTCAAGGTCCTATTTTTCTTGAAAATCATTCTAGGTTCTTCCTCCAAGTGAGGGGCTAGAATATTATCACATTTTAAGATTTGATAATTATTTTTAATTATTTCTCTTAATTCTCCTGAGTATACATTAAACTTGGATATGAACAGAGGACTATCTGTGAATGAAGCTCTCGATTCTGTTATGGGTTCCAGAAGGCTCAGTATCTCAATTTTAGAGCTTTCTGAAAGAGTCTGTTCTAACAATTTCCTGGGGTAGCCCTGTTCCGAAAAGGCTTCTTTCATTTCCCCAGCCTGGATTTCAAACTGAGAATTTTCCGTACAGTTTCTTCTGACCCTACAGTATTGGTTTTTCGGAATATTGTTGAGCCATGGTCTATAATGGCAACTTTGATCATTTAAATATCTTCGGCTATCAACCTCTTTTTATACGTAGAGGTCGTGATGCAGTTGTTTTTAATTGTAACGGCTATATCCAAGAAATTAATTTGGAATTGATCATAAGTGGATGTGAACTTAAAACCATAAGTGTTATTAAGTGACAATAAAAATTCTTGTGCTAAAGTGATGTCCCCTCTCCAAATGAAAAATAAATGTTCACCAGGTTCGCCCTTTATGGGCCACCCCATATATGTTGTTCCTCGAAGTGGCCCATATATAAGCTCGCAAAACTTGGGGCGAAACTGGTGCCCATGGCGGTACCAAGTGACTGTAAATAAAAATCACCATTAAACGTGAAATAATTGTGAGTGAGAATAAAGTGAACTGATTGTAACAAAAATGATTTCCTCTCTTTACTTAAACTTAGATCTGTGTCTAAAAAGTGTTCAAGTGCGGACAGTCCCTTGTCATGTGGGATATTTGAATATAAGGATTCTACATCGCACATCATAAGTATATAATCCGACTGCCTCTGAATATCCATAATTAAACGTAAAAATTGTGTGGTGTCTTTAATATGTGAAGGAAGTGCAAAAAACTATTTTTTTAAATGTGCGTCAACAAAAGCTGATAAATTCCTGGTAAGGGACCCAACACCAGAAATTATAGGACGACCCGGGGATGTAGTGAGGGATTTGTGTATTTTGGGGAGGTGATAATAAGTGGCTATAATTGGATGGGGATTGTGTGTGTGTGTGTGTGTGTGTGTGTGTATATATATATATATATATATATATATATATAATGAAATTCTTTCTTTGAAATAGCTCCACATTTAACTGCTTCACTCAAAATGGTTTTCAATATTTTACAAAAAACAACTGTAGGGTCATAGTTTATTTGAGAATATAATTTTTGAATTTGTAGCTGTCGATTAGCTTCCAACAGATAGTCCTCTGTGTCTTGTATTACTAGGCCGCCGCCTTTATCGGCAGCTTTTATTATAATTGTTTTATCATCCTTCAAACTTTTGAGGGCCCTATACTCATTTGGATGTAAATTATTTTTATGATTCTTGGCATTTATTTCTGTACAGAAATTGCTAAAGTCACTTATCGTTAGTGAGTAAAAGGCCTCAATGCAGCCACTATTGTGCTGCATCGGATAGAACTCTTATTTTTTTTTCTAAGTACTCTGTCCTTGGTAGAATTTTTAAGATTATAGATCGGGACAGATTCAGATTGTCCCTCCTTTTGTAATTCAAGTTATGTTGTAATCATCTGTTACGTCTAATTTGATAGATTCCTCATTATTGGTACCAGTGTTAATAAAATATCTCTTTCTGCACAGATCACGTGTGTATCTATTTAATTCAACAAATAAATCAAACTAGGTGATTCATCGCGCCCTACGGGCGCTCTTCACACCGTCGTAAGGGGCTGCGCCCCCTTAATTTGTGAACATTTGTATATGAGAAAGATGGTTAGAATTGTATGAAAGATGGCCTGTATTGCAACTTGAGTTATAGGTGAAATGTGTTAAATAGAGAGCATATGATGTGGAAGGGGGTGTGTATTGTTTTGTTTAATTAAAAAGCGGTTACAGAGTAAGATGTACATTGATAGTGTGGAGGGTACAGTGACATTTGTGGGTGTGGGGGGGCTGTGTGTGCATGTTGTTTAGGTGTGTGTGTGCAATAGTATAGTAGAGTGTTTCTGAGTCAGCGGCTCTCCACTGGCGGAGGTCACGACACAGGAAAACAGGAGGCAGGGTAGTGATAGGGGTGTGTGGGCATAAGGGGGACTAAAGAGGAGGGTGGGAGATACTGTGCAGCTTCTGCCAGTGGGTGAGGGTCCAGCGTGGCAGTACAGGATGGTGGCCCTGAGTCAGTGTCTCCTCCTACTGGGTGGGAGTTTGGGTGCATTAGAGCAGGAGGCTGGGCTATGAGGCATGATAGGGGCATGTGGGCAAAACAGCGTCAGCGACTCCCCAGTGGTGGAAGTTACGGTTCAGGAGAGCAGGAAGCTGGGTAGTGATAGGGGTGTGTGAGTATACGGGGGACTAAAGAGGGGCTTAGGGGTGCCGTGAATTGCAGGAGGGGCGCAGGGGGTGCCGTGAATCAAGGGAGGGGGGGCGCAGGTGTCGGCGAATCGCGGGAGAGGGCGGGGGTCCGCAAAGCGTGGGAGGGGGCGTGAATTGCACGAGGGGGGGTGCGCGGGGGGTCCGTGAATTGAATGAATCACCTAGTTGGTTATATATTCTTGTAGAAGGATGGTAGGTTGTCATTCAGAATGCATTTACATAAACAGTAATAGTAGCAGTCTGACTTAAAACACCTACAGTAAAACAGAACAGGTGTTATATATTATACAAAGAATTGGTTGATGACGTGTAGGTTGACGTGCACATAGTTCATAGTTGTGACTGGAAAAAAATTGCTACAAGAAAAAATCAACACAGAAAGTTCAACACATGTAAATGTTGACATAAGTGTGGCACTTCATCGGTGTCCATGTCGACACATGAGAATGAATATGAAAACATTCAAAAAAAGAATAAATCTTCAAAAACTCATGTCAACCTTTTTCATTGTCGACCATAGCCTCATAGAGGTGAGGGGTGTCCGCGAATCACGGGAGGAGGGGTCGTGGGTGAATGCCGTGAATTGCGGGAGGGGGGGTCGCGGGGGGGGGTGTTTGCGGGTGCCGCGAATTGTGGGAGGGGGGGCGCGGGGGGTTGCAGTGAATCGCGGGAGGGTGGGTCGCGGGGGCGGGGGGGTTGCCGCAATGACAGGAGGGGGGGTCAGGGGTGGGGAATCGCGGTAGGGGGGTCGTAGGGGGCACAGTGAACCGCAAGAGGGGGGCCCGTGGGGTTGACGCGAATCGTGGGAGGGGGGGTCGCGGGGTGCCGCGAATCGCAGGAGGGGGGTGTGTCACGGGGTGGGGCCGCGAATCGCGGGAGTCACCGGGGGTGCCACGAATTGCGGGGGGTGTGCTGCAAATCGCGGGAGGGGTGTCGCGGGGGTTGCCGCGAATCGCCACAAGAAAAAATCAACACAGAAAGGTCAACACATGTAAATGTTGACATAAGTGTGGCACTTCATTGGTGTCCATGTCGACACATGAGAATGAATATGAAAACATTGAAAAAGTGAAAAATAAATCTTGTCAACCTTTTTCATTGTCGACCATAGCCATGTCAGTGTTTTGCATGTGCCATTTAATCGTGGGGATGCCGTGAATGGGGGGGAGGTGCATACCTCCCAACATGACCCTCTCCAGGAGGGACACATTGCTCTGTTTCTGGACTTTTTTTCTTAATTTATGGATTACCATCACCTGTGCTTAAACACCTTTCTTATCAATTACCCTGTTTAAAACAGGTGATGACAATCATACATTAAGATGGAAGTCCACAAACAGAGCATTCTGTCCCTCCCTTTTGACCAAAACGACAGCCCCGGGGGTTATAAACATGTTGATATGGTTGTGATTTTTTTTCTGACTGCGGTTTCAAAACCATGCACCAGAATCCACTTCTTTCAACTCAGTAATACATTTTGGATGTGTACCTAGAGTTTAAAGCAGAAAAAACGGAACTTTTAGAATTTTCATTTTTTGACCAAAACGACAGCCCCGGGGGTTATTAACATGTTGATATGGTTGTGATTTTTTTTCTGACTGCGGTTTCAAAACCATGCACCAGAATCCACTTCTTTCAACTCAGTAATACATTTTGGATGTGTACCTAGAGTTTAAAGCAGAAAAAACGGAACTTTTAGAATTTTCATTTTTTGACCAAAACGACAGCCCCGGGGGTTATAAACATGTTGATATGGTTGTGATTTTTTTTCTGACTGCGGTTTCAAAACCATGCACCAGAATCCACTTCTTTCAACTCAGTAATACATTTTGGATGTGTACCTAGAGTTTAAAGCAGAAAAAACGGAACTTTTAGAATTTTAATTTTTTGACCAAAACGACAGCCCCGGGGCTTATAAACATGTTGATATGGTTGTGATTTTTTTTCTGACTGCGGTTTCAAAACCATGCACCAGAATCCACTTCTTTCAACTCAGTAATACATTTTGGATGTGTACCTAGAGTTTAAAGCAGAAAAAACGGAACTTTTAGAATTTTCATTTTTTGACCAAAACGACAGCCCCGGGGGTTATTAACATGTTGATATGGTTGTGATTTTTTTCTGACTGCGGTTTCAAAACCATGCACCAGAATCCACTTCTTTCAACTCAGTTATACATTTTGGATGTGTACCTAGAGTTTAAAGCAGAAAAAACGGAACTTTTAGAATTTTCATTTTTTGACCAAAACGACAGCCCCGGGGGTTATAAACATGTTGATATGGATGTGATTTTTTTTCTGACTGCGGTTTCAAAACCATGCACCAGAATCCACTTCTTTCAACTCAGTAATACATTTTGGATGAGTACCTAGAGTTTAAAGCAGAAAAAACTGAACTTTTAGAATTTTCATTTTTTGACCCAAACAACAGCCCCGGGGGTTATAAACATGTTGATATGGTTGTGATTTTTTTTCTGACTGCGGTTTCAAAACCATGCACCAGAATCCACTTCTTTCAACTCAGTAATACATTTTGGATGTGTACCTAGAGTTTAAAGCAGAAAAACATGAACTTTTAGAATTTTCATTTTTTGACCAAAACGACAGCCCCGGGGGTTATAAACATGTTGATATGGATGTGATTTTTTTTCTGACTGCGGTTTCAAAACCATGCACCAGAATCCACTTCTTTCAACTCAGTAATACATTTTGGATGTGTACCTAGAGTTTAAAGCAGAAAAAACGGAACTTTTAGAATTTTCATTTTTTGACCAAAACGACAGCCCCGGGGGTTATAAACATGTTGATATATTTGTGATTTTTTTTCTGACTGCGGTTTCAAAACCATGCACCAGAATCCACTTCTTTCAACTCAGTAATACATTTTGGTTGTGTACCTAGAGTTTAAAGCAGAAAAAACGGAACTTTTAGAATTTTAATTTTTTGACCAAAACGACAGCCCCGGTGGTTATTAACATGTTGATATGGTTGTGATTTTTTTTCTGACTGCGGTTTCAAAACCATGCACCAGAATCCACTTCTTTCAACTCAGTAATACATTTTGGATGTGTACCTAGAGTTTAAAGCAGAAAAAACGGAACTTTTAGAATTTTCATTTTTTGACCAAAACAACAGCCCCGGGGGTTATAAACATGTTGATATGGTTGTGATTTTTTTTCTGACTGCGGTTTCAAAACCATGCACCAGAATCTACTTCTTTCAAAACAGTAATACATTTTGGATGTGTACCTAGAGTTTAAAGCAGAAAAAAACGGAACTTTTAGAATTTTCATTTTTTGACCAAAACAACAGCCCCGGGGGTTATTAACATGTTGATATGGTTGTGATTTTTTTTCTGACTGCGGTTTCAAAACCATGCACCAGAATCCACTTCTTTCAACTCAGTAATACATTTTGGATGTGTACCTAGAGTTTAAAGCAGAAAAAAACGGAACTTTTAGAATTTTCATTTTTTGACCAAAACGACAGCCCCGGGGGTTATAAACATGTTGATATGGTTGTGATTTTTTTTCTGACTGCGGTTTCAAAACCATGCACCAGAATCCACTTCTTTCAACTCAGTTATACATTTTGGATGTGTACCTAGAGTTTAAAGCAGAAAAAACGGTACTTTTAGAATTTTCATTTTTTGACCAAAACGACAGCCCCGGGGGTTATAAACATGTTGATATGGATGTGATTTTTTTTCTGACTGCGGTTTCAAAACCATGCACCAGAATCCACTTCTTTCAACTCAGTAATTCATTTTGGATGTGTACCTAGAGTTTAAAGCAGAAAAAACGGAACTTTTAGAATTTTCATTTTTTGACCAAAACGACAGCCCCGGGGGTTATTAACATGTTGATATGGTTGTGATTTTTTTTCTGACTGCGGTTTCAAAACCATGCACCAGAATCCACTTCTTTCAACTCAGTAATACATTTTGGATGTGTACCTAGAGTTTAAAGCAGAAAAAACGGAATTTTTAGAATTTTCATTTTTTGACCAAAACGACAGCCCCGGGGGTTATAAACATGTTGATATGGTTGTGATTTTTTTTCTGACTGCGGTTTCAAAACCATGCACCAGAATCCACTTCTTTCAACTCAGTAATACATTTTGGATGTGTACCTAGAGTTTAAAGCAGAAAAAACGGAACTTTTAGAATTTTCATTTTTTGACCAAAACGACAGCCCCGGGGGTTATAAACATGTTGATATGGTTGTGATTTTTTTTCTGACTGCGGTTTCAAAACCATGCACCAGAATCCACTTCTTTCAACTCAGTAATACATTTTGGATGTGTACCTAGAGTTTAAAGCAGAAAAAACGGAACTTTTAGAATTTTAATTTTTTGACCAAAACAACAGCCCCGGGGGTTATTAACATGTTGATATGGTTGTGATTTTTTTTCTGACTGCGGTTTCAAAACCATGCACCAGAATCCACTTCTTTCAACTCAGTAATACATTTTGGATGTGTACCTAGAGTTTAAAGCAGAAAAAACGGAACTTTTAGAATTTTCATTTTTTGACCAAAACGACAGCCCCGGGGGTTATAAACATGTTGATATGGATGTGATTTTTTTTCTGACTGCGGTTTCAAAACCATGCACCAGAATCCACTTCTTTCAACTCAGTAATACATTTTGGATGTGTACCTAGAGTTTAAAGCAGAAAAAACGGAACTTTTAGAATTTTAATTTTTTGACCAAAACGACAGCCCCGGGGGTTATAAACATGTTGATATGGATGTGATTTTTTTTCTGACTGCGGTTTCAAAACCATGCACCAGAATCCACTTCTTTCAACTCAGTAATACATTTTGGATGTGTACCTAGAGTTTAAAGCAGAAAACACGGAACTTTTAGAATTTTCATTTTTTGACCAAAACGACAGCCCCGGGGGTTATAAACATGTTGATATGGATGTGATTTTTTTTCTGACTGCGGTTTCAAAACCATGCACCAGAATCCACTTCTTTCAACTCAGTAATACATTTTGGATGTGTACCTAGAGTTTAAAGCAGAAAAAACGGAACTTTTAGAATTTTCATTTTTTGACCAAAACGACAGCCCCGGGGGTTATAAACATGTTGATATGATTGTGATTTTTTTTCTGACTGCGGTTTCAAAACCATGCACCAGAATCCACTTCTTTCAACTCAGTAATACATTTTGGATGTGTACCTAGAGTTTAAAGCAGAAAAAACGGAATTTTTAGAATTTTCATTTTTTGACCAAAACGACAGCCCCGGGGGTTATAAACATGTTGATATGGTTGTGATTTTTTTTCTGACTGCGGTTTCAAAACCATGCACCAGAATCCACTTCTTTCAACTCAGTTATACATTTTGGATGTGTACCTAGAGTTTAAAGCAGAAAAAACGGAACTTTTAGAATTTTCATTTTTTGACCAAAACGACAGCCCCGGGGGTTATAAACATGTTGATATGGATGTGATTTTTTTTCTGACTGCGGTTTCAAAACCATGCACCAGAATCCACTTCTTTCAACTCAGTAATTCATTTTGGATGTGTACCTAGAGTTTAAAGCAGAAAAAACGGAACTTTTAGAATTTTCATTTTTTGACCAAAACGACAGCCCCGGGGGTTATTAACATGTTGATATGGTTGTGATTTTTTTTCTGACTGCGGTTTCAAAACCATGCACCAGAATCCACTTCTTTCAACTCAGTAATACATTTTGGATGTGTACCTAGAGTTTAAAGCAGAAAAAACGGAATTTTTAGAATTTTCATTTTTTGACCAAAACGACAGCCCCGGGGGTTATAAACATGTTGATATGGTTGTGATTTTTTTTCTGACTGCGGTTTCAAAACCATGCACCAGAATCCACTTCTTTCAACTCAGTAATACATTTTGGATGTGTACCTAGAGTTTAAAGCAGAAAAAACGGAACTTTTAGAATTTTCATTTTTTGACCAAAACGACAGCCCCGGGGGTTATAAACATGTTGATATGGTTGTGATTTTTTTTCTGACTGCGGTTTCAAAACCATGCACCAGAATCCACTTCTTTCAACTCAGTTATACATTTTGGATGTGTACCTAGAGTTTAAAGCAGAAAAAACTGAACTTTTAGAATTTTCATTTTTTGACCAAAACGACAGCCCCGGGGGTTATAAACATGTTGATATGGTTGTGATTTTTTTTCTGACTGCGGTTTCAAAACCATGCACCAGAATCCACTTCTTTCAACTCAGTAATACATTTTGGATGTGTACCTAGAGTTTAAAGCAGAAAAAACGGAACTTTTAGAATTTTCATTTTTTGACCAAAACGACAGCCCCGGGGGTTATAAACATGTTGATATGGATGTGATTTTTTTTCTGACTGCGGTTTCAAAACCATGCACCAGAATCCACTTCTTTCAACTCAGTAATACATTTTGGATGTGTACCTAGAGTTTAAAGCAGAAAAAACGGAACTTTTAGAATTTTAATTTTTTGACCAAAACGACAGCCCCGGGGGTTATAAACATGTTGATATGATTGTGATTTTTTTTCTGACTGCGGTTTCAAAACCATGCACCAGAATCCACTTCTTTCAACTCAGTAATACATTTTGGATGTGTACCTAGAGTTTAAAGCAGAAAACACGGAACTTTTAGAATTTTCATTTTTTGACCAAAACGACAGCCCCGGGGGTTATAAACATGTTGATATGGATTTGATTTTTTTTCTGACTGCGGTTTCAAAACCATGCACCAGAATCCACTTCTTTCAACTCAGTAATACATTTTGGATGTGTACCTAGAGTTTAAAGCAGAAAAAACGGAACTTTTAGAATTTTCATTTTTTGACCAAAACGACAGCCCCGGGGGTTATAAACATGTTGATATGATTGTGATTTTTTTTCTGACTGCGGTTTCAAAACCATGCACCAGAATCCACTTCTTTCAACTCAGTAATACATTTTGGATGTGTACCTAGAGTTTAAAGCAGAAAAAACGGAATTTTTAGAATTTTCATTTTTTGACCAAAACGACAGCCCCGGGGGTTATAAACATGTTGATATGGTTGTGATTTTTTTTCTGACTGCGGTTTCAAAACCATGCACCAGAATCCACTTCTTTCAACTCAGTAATACATTTTGGATGTGTACCTAGAGTTTAAAGCAGAAAAAACGGAACTTTTAGAATTTTCATTTTTTGACCAAAACGACAGCCCCGGGGGTTATAAACATATTGATATGGTTGTGATTTTTTTTCTGACTGCGGTTTCAAAACCATGCACCAGAATCCACTTCTTTCAACTCAGTAATACATTTTGGATGTGTACCTAGAGTTTAAAGCAGAAAAAACGGAACTTTTAGAATTTTCATTTTTTGACCAAAACGACAGCCCCGGGGGTTATAAACATGTTGATATGATTGTGATTTTTTTTCTGACTGCGGTTTCAAAACCATGCACCAGAATCCACTTCTTTCAACTCAGTAATACATTTTGGATGTGTACCTAGAGTTTAAAGCAGAAAAAACGGAACTTTTAGAATTTTCATTTTTTGACCAAAACGACAGCCCCGGGGGTTATAAACATGTTGATATGGATGTGATTTTTTTTCTGACTGCGGTTTCAAAACCATGCACCAGAATCCACTTCTTTCAACTCAGTAATACATTTTGGATGTGTACCTAGAGTTTAAAGCAGAAAAAACGGAACTTTTAGAATTTTAATTTTTTGACCAAAACGACAGCCCCGGGGGTTATAAACATGTTGATATGATTGTGATTTTTTTTCTGACTGCGGTTTCAAAACCATGCACCAGAATCCACTTCTTTCAACTCAGTAATACATTTTGGATGTGTACCTAGAGTTTAAAGCAGAAAACACGGAACTTTTAGAATTTTAATTTTTTGACCAAAACGACAGCCCCGGGGGTTATAAACATGTTGATATGGATGTGATTTTTTTTCTGACTGCGGTTTCAAAACCATGCACCAGAATCCACTTCTTTCAACTCAGTAATACATTTTGGATGTGTACCTAGAGTTTAAAGCAGAAAAAACGGAACTTTTAGAATTTTCATTTTTTGACCAAAACGACAGCCCCGGGAGTTATAAACATGTTGATATGATTGTGATTTTTTTTCTGACTGCGGTTTCAAAACCATGCACCAGAATCCACTTCTTTCAACTCAGTAATACATTTTGGATGTGTACCTAGAGTTTAAAGCAGAAAAAACGGAATTTTTAGAATTTTCATTTTTTGACCAAAACGACAGCCCCGGGGGTTATAAACATGTTGATATGGTTGTGATTTTTTTTCTGACTGCGGTTTCAAAACCATGCACCAGAATCCACTTCTTTCAACTCAGTAATACATTTTGGATGTGTACCTAGAGTTTAAAGCAGAAAAAACGGAACTTTTAGAATTTTCATTTTTTGACCAAAACGACAGCCCCGGGGGTTATAAACATATTGATATGGTTGTGATTTTTTTTCTGACTGCGGATTCAAAACCATGCACCAGAATCCACTTCTTTCAACTCAGTTATACATTTTGGATGTGTACCTAGAGTTTAAAGCAGAAAAAACGGAACTTTTAGAATTTTCATTTTTTGACCAAAACGACAGCCCCGGGGGTTATAAACATGTTGATATGGTTGTGATTTTTTTTCTGACTGCGGTTTCAAAACCATGCACCAGAATCCACTTCTTTCAACTCAGTAATACATTTTGGATGTGTACCTAGAGTTTAAAGCAGAAAAAATGGAACTTTTAGAATTTTCATTTTTTGACCAAAACAACAGCCCCGGGGGTTATTAACATGTTGATATGGTTGTGATTTTTTTTCTGACTGCGGTTTCAAAACCATGCACCAGAATCCACTTCTTTCAACTCAGTAATACATTTTGGATGTGTACCTAGAGTTTAAAGCAGAAAAAATGGAACTTTTAGAATTTTCATTTTTTGACCAAAACGACAGCCCCGGGGGTTATAAACATGTTGATATGGATGTGATTTTTTTTCTGACTGCGGTTTCAAAACCATGCACCAGAATCCACTTCTTTCAACTCAGTAATACATTTTGGATGTGTACCTAGAGTTTAAAGCAGAAAAAACGGAACTTTTAGAATTTTCATTTTTTGACCAAAACGACAGCCCCGGGGGTTATAAACATGTTGATATGATTGTAATTTTTTTTCTGACTGCGGTTTCAAAACCATGCACCAGAATCCACTTCTTTCAACTCAGTAATACATTTTGGATGTGTACCTAGAGTTTAAAGCAGAAAACACGGAACTTTTAGAATTTTCATTTTTTGACCAAAACGACAGCCCCGGGGGTTATAAACATGTTGATATGGATGTGATTTTTTTTCTGACTGCGGTTTCAAAACCATGCACCAGAATCCACTTCTTTCAACTCAGTAATACATTTTGGATGTGTACCTAGAGTTTAAAGCAGAAAAAACGGAACTTTTAGAATTTTCATTTTTTGACCAAAACGACAGCCCCGGGGGTTATAAACATGTTGATATGATTGTGATTTTTTTTCTGACTGCGGTTTCAAAACCATGCACCAGAATCCACTTCTTTCAACTCAGTAATACATTTTGGATGTGTACCTAGAGTTTAAAGCAGAAAAAACGGAATTTTTAGAATTTTCATTTTTTGACCAAAACGACAGCCCCAGGGGTTATAAACATGTTGATATGGTTGTGATTTTTTTTCTGACTGCGGTTTCAAAACCATGCACCAGAATCCACTTCTTTCAACTCAGTTATACATTTTGGATGTGTACCTAGAGTTTAAAGCAGAAAAAACTGAACTTTTAGAATTTTCATTTTTTGACCAAAACGACAGCCCCGGGGGTTATAAACATGTTGATATGGATGTGATTTTTTTTCTGACTGCGGTTTCAAAACCATGCACCAGAATCCACTTCTTTCAACTCAGTAATACATTTTGGATGTGTACCCAGAGTTTAAAGCAGAAAAAAACGGAACTTTTAGAATTTTCATTTTTTGACCAAAACGACAGCCCCGGGGGTTATAAACATGTTGATATGGTTGTGATTTTTTTTCTGACTGCGGTTTCAAAACCATGCACCAGAATCCACTTCTTTCAACTCAGTAATACATTTTGGATGTGTACCTAGAGTTAAAAGCAGAAAAAACGGAACTTTTAGAATTTTCATTTTTTGACCAAAACGACAGCCCCGGGGGTTATAAACATGTTGATATGGTTGTGATTTTTTTTCTGACTGCGGTTTCAAAACCATGCACCAGAATCCACTTCTTTCAACTCAGTAATACATTTTGGATGTGTACCTAGAGTTTAAAGCAGAAAAAACTGAACTTTTAGAATTTTCATTTTTTGACCAAAACGACAGCCCCGGGGGTTATAAACATGTTGATATGATTGTGATTTTTTTTCTGACTGCGGTTTCAAAACCATGCACCAGAATCCACTTCTTTCAACTCAGTAATACATTTTGGATGTGTACCTAGAGTTTAAAGCAGAAAAAACGGAACTTTTAGAATTTTCATTTTTTGACCAAAACGACAGCCCCGGGGGTTATAAACATGTTGATATGGTTGTGATTTTTTTTCTGACTGCGGTTTCAAACCATGCACCAGAATCCACTTCTTTCAACTCAGTTATACATTTTGGATGTGTACCTAGAGTTTAAAGCAGAAAAAACGGAACTTTTAGATTTTCATTTTTTGACCAAAACGACAGCCCCGGGGGTTATAAACATGTTGATATGGATGTGATTTTTTTTCTGACTGCGGTTTCAAAACCATGCACCAGAATCCACTTCTTTCAACTCAGTAATACATTTTGGATGTGTACCTAGAGTTTAAAGCAGAAAAAACGGAACTTTTAGAATTTTCATTTTTTGACCAAAACGACAGCCCCGGGGGTTATAAACATGTTGATATGGTTGTGATTTTTTTTCTGACTGCGGTTTCAAAACCATGCACCAGAATCCACTTCTTTCAACTCAGTAATACATTTCGGATGTGTACCTAGAGTTTAAAGCAGAAAAAACTGAACTTTTAGAATTTTCATTTTTTGACCAAAACGACAGCCCCGGGGGTTATAAACATGTTGATATGGTTGTGATTTTTTTTCTGACTGTGGTTTTAAAACCATGCACCAGAATCCACTTCTTTCAACTCAGTTATACATTTTGGATGTGTACCTAGAGTTTAAAGCAGAAAAAACGGAACTTTTAGAATTTTCATTTTTTGACCAAAACGACAGCCCCGGGGATTATAAACATGTTGATATGGATGTGATTTTTTTTCTGACTGCGGTTTCAAAACCATGCACCAGAATCCACTTCTTTCAACTCAGTAATACATTTTGGATGTGTACCTAGAGTTTAAAGCAGAAAAAACAGAACTTTTAGAATTTTCATTTTTTGACCAAAACGACAGCCCCGGGGGTTATAAACATGTTGATATGGATGTGATTTTTTTTCTGACTGCGGTTTCAAAACCATGCACCAGAATCCACTTCTTTCAACTCAGTTATACATTTTGGATGTGTACCTAGAGTTTAAAGCAGAAAAAACGGAACTTTTAGAATTTTCATTTTTTGACCAAAACGACAGCCCCGGGGGTTATAAACATGTTGATATGGATGTGATTTTTTTTCTGACTGCGGTTTCAAAACCATGCACCAGAATCCACTTCTTTCAACTCAGTAATACATTTTGGATGTGTACCTAGAGTTTAAAGCAGAAAAAACTGAACTTTTAGAATTTTCATTTTTTGACTAAAACAACAGCCCCGGGGGTTATAAACATGTTGATATGGTTGTGATTTTTTTTCTGACTGCGGTTTCAAAACCATGCACCAGAATCCACTTCTTTCAACTCAGTAATACATTTTGGATGTGTACCTAGAGTTTAAAGCAGAAAAAACTGAACTTTTAGAATTTTCATTTTTTGACCAAAACAACAGCCCCGGGGGTTATAAACATGTTGATATATTTGTGATTTTTTTTCTGACTGCGGTTTCAAAACCATGCACCAGAATCCACTTCTTTCAACTCAGTAATACATTTTGGTTGTGTACCTAGAGTTTAAAGCAGAAAAAACGGAACTTTTAGAATTTTCATTTTTTGACCAAAACGACAGCCCCGTCGGTTATTAACATGTTGATATGGTTGTGATTTTTTTTCTGACTGCGGTTTCAAAACCATGCACCAGAATCCACATCTTTCAACTCAGTAATACATTTTGGATGTGTACCTAGAGATTAAAGCAGAAAAAACGGAACTTTTAGAATTTTCATTTTTTGACCAAAACGACAGCCCCGGGGGTTATAAACATGTTCATATGGTTGTGATTTTTTTTCTGACTGCGGTTTTAAAACCATGCACCAGAATCCACTTCTTTCAACTCAATAATACATTTTGGATGTGTACCTAGAGTTTAAAGCAGAAAAAACGGAACTTTTAGAATTTTCATTTTTTGACCAAAACGACAGCCCCGGGGGTTATAAACATGTTGATATGGTTGTGATTTTTTTTCTGACTGCGGTTTCAAAACCATGCACCAGAATCCACTTCTTTCAACTCAGTAATACATTTTGGATGTGTACCTAGAGTTTAAAGCAGAAAAAACGGAACTTTTAGAATTTTCATTTTTTGACCAAAACGACAGCCCCGGGGGTTATTATCATGTTGATATGGTTGTGATTTTTTTTCTGACTGCGGTTTCAAAACCATGCACCAGAATCCACTTCTTTCAACTCAGTAATACATTTTGGATGTGTACCTAGAGTTTAAAGCAGAAAAAAACGGAACTTTTAGAATTTTCATTTTTTGACCAAAACGACAGCCCCGGGGGTTATAAACATGCTGATATGGTTGTGATTTTTTTTCTGACTGCGGTTTCAAAACCATGCACCAGAATCCACTTCTTTCAACTCAGTTATACATTTTGGATGTGTACCTAGAGTTTAAAGCAGAAAAAACGGAACTTTTAGAATTTTCATTTTTTGACCAAAACGACAGCCCCGGGGGTTATAAACATGTTGATATGGATGTGATTTTTTTTCTGACTGCGGTTTCAAAACCATGCACCAGAATCCACTTCTTTCAACTCAGTAATACATTTTGGATGTGTACCTAGAGTTTAAAGCAGAAAAAACTGAACTTTTAGAATTTTCATTTTTTGACCAAAACAACAGCCCCGGGGGTTATAAACATGTTGATATGGTTGTGATTTTTTTTCTGACTGCGGTTTCAAAACCATGCACCAGAATCCACTTCTTTCAACTCAGTAATACATTTTGGATGTGTACCTAGAGTTTAAAGCAGAAAAAACGGAACTTTTAGAATTTTCATTTTTTGACCAAAACAACAGCCCCGGGGGTTATAAACATGTTGATATATTTGTGATTTTTTTTCTGACTGCGGTTTCAAAACCATGCACCAGAATCCACTTCTTTCAACTCAGTAATACATTTTGGTTGTGTACCTAGAGTTTAAAGCAGAAAAAACAGAACTTTTAGAATTTTCATTTTTTGACCAAAACGACAGCCCCGTCGGTTATTAACATGTTGATATGGTTGTGATTTTTTTTCTGACTGCGGTTTCAAAACCATGCACCAGAATCCACATCTTTCAACTCAGTAATACATTTTGGATGTGTACCTAGAGATTAAAGCAGAAAAAACGGAACTTTTAGAATTTTCATTTTTTGACCAAAACGACAGCCCCGGGGGTTATAAACATGTTGATATGGTTGTGATTTTTTTTCTGACTGCGGTTTTAAAACCATGCACCAGAATCCACTTCTTTCAACTCAATAATACATTTTGGATGTGTACCTAGAGTTTAAAGCAGAAAAAACGGAACTTTTAGAATTTTCATTTTTTGACCAAAACGACAGCCCGGGGGTTATAAACATGTTGATATGGTTGTGATTTTTTTTCTGACTGCGGTTTCAAAACCATGCACCAGAATCCACTTCTTTCAACTCAGTAATACATTTTGGATGTGTACCTAGAGTTTAAAGCAGAAAAAACGGAACTTTTAGAATTTTCATTTTTTGACCAAAACGACAGCCCCGGGGGTTATTATCATGTTGATATGGTTGTGATTTTTTTTCTGACTGCGGTTTCAAAACCATGCACCAGAATCCACTTCTTTCAACTCAGTAATACATTTTGGATGTGTACCTAGAGTTTAAAGCAGAAAAAAACGGAACTTTTAGAATTTTCATTTTTTGACCAAAACGACAGCCCCGGGGGTTATAAACATGTTGATATGGTTGTGATTTTTTTTCTGACTGCGGTTTCAAAACCATGCACCAGAATCCACTTCTTTCAACTCAGTTATACATTTTGGATGTGTACCTAGAGTTTAAAGCAGAAAAAACGGAACTTTTTAGAATTTTCATTTTTTGACCAAAACGACAGCCCCGGGGATTATAAACATGTTGATATGGATGTGATTTTTTTTATGACTGCGGTTTCAAAACCATGCACCAGAATCCACTTCTTTCAACTCAGTAATACATTTTGGATGTGTACCTAGAGTTTAAAGCAGAAAAAACAGAACTTTTAGAATTTTCATTTTTTGACCAAAACGACAGCCCCGGGGGTTATTAACATGTTGATATGGTTGTGATTTTTTTTCTGACTGCGGTTTCAAACCATGCACCAGAATCCACTTCTTTCAACTCAGTAATACATTTTGGATGTGTACCTAGAGTTTAAAGCAGAAATAACGGAACTTTTAGAATTTTCATTTTTTGACCAAAACGACAGCCCCGGGGGTTATTAACATGTTGATATGGTTGTGATTTTTTTTCTGACTGCGGTTTCAAAACCATGCACCAGAATCCACTTCTTTCAACTCAGTAATACATTTTGGATGTGTACCTAGAGTTTAAAGCAGAAAAAACGGAACTTTTAGAATTTTCATTTTTTGACCAAAACGACAGCCCCGGGGGTTATTAACATGTTGATATGGTTGTGATTTTTTTTCTGACTGCGGTTTCAAAACCATGCACCAGAATCCACTTCTTTCAACTCAGTAATACATTTTGGATGTGTACCTAGAGTTTAAAGCAGAAAAAACGGAACTTTTAGAATTTTCATTTTTTAAACAAAACGACAGCCCCGGGGGTTATAAACATGTTGATATGGTTGTGATTTTTTTTCTGACTGCGGTTTCAAAACCATGCACCAGAATCCACTTCTTTCAACTCAGTAATACATTTTGGATGTGTACCTAGAGTTTAAAGCAGAAAAAACGGAACTTTTAGAATTTTCATTTTTTGACCAAAACAACAGCCCCGGGGGTTATTAACATGTTGATATGGTTGTGATTTTTTTTCTGACTGCGGTTTCAAAACCATGCACCAGAATCCACTTCTTTCAACTCAGTAATACATTTTGGATGTGTACCTAGAGTTTAAAGCAGAAAAAACGGAACTTTTAGAATTTTCATTTTTTGACCAAAACGACAGCCCCGGGGGTTATAAACATGTTGATATGGATGTGATTTTTTTTCTGACTGCGGTTTCAAAACCATGCACCAGAATCCACTTCTTTCAACTCAGTAATACATTTTGGATGTGTACCTAGAGTTTAAAGCAGAAAAAACGGAACTTTTAGAATTTTCATTTTTTGACCAAAACGACAGCCCCGGGGGTTATTAACATGTTGATATGGTTGTGATTTTTTTTCTGACTGCGGTTTCAAAACCATGCACCAGAATCCACTTCTTTCAACTCAGTAATACATTTTGGATGTGTACCTAGAGTTTAAAGCAGAAAAAACGGAACTTTTAGAATTTTCATTTTTTGACCAAAACGACAGCCCTGGGGGTTATAAACATGTTGATATGGTTGTGATTTTTTTTCTGACTGCGGTTTCAAAACCATGCACCAGAATCCACTTCTTTCAACTCAGTAATACATTTTGGATGTGTACCTAGAGTTTAAAGCAGAAAAAACGGAACTTTTAGAATTTTCATTTTTTGACCAAAACGACAGCCCCGGGGGTTATTAACATGTTGATACAGTATGTTTGTGATTTTTTTTCTGACTGCGGTTTCAAAACCATGCACCAGAATCCACTTCTTTCAACTCAGTAATACATTTTGGATGTGTACCTAGAGTTTAAAGCAGAAAAAAATGGAACTTTTAGAATTTTCATTTTTTGACCAAAACGACAGCCCCGGGGGTTATAAACATGTTGATATGGTTGTGATTTTTTTTCTGACTGCGGTTTCAAAACCATGCACCAGAATCCACTTCTTTCAACTCAGTTATACATTTTGGATGTGTACCTAGAGTTTAAAGCAGAAAAAACGGAACTTTTAGAATTTTCATTTTTTGACCAAAACGACAGCCCCGGGGGTTATAAACATGTTGATATGGATGTGATTTTTTTTATGACTGCGGTTTCAAAACCATGCACCAGAATCCACTTCTTTCAACTCAGTAATACATTTTGGATGTGTACCTAGAGTTTAAAGCAGAAAAAACAGAACTTTTAGAATTTTCATTTTTTGACCAAAACGACAGCCCCGGGGGTTATTAACATGTTGATATGGTTGTGATTTTTTTTCTGACTGCGGTTTCAAAACCATGCACCAGAATCCACTTCTTTCAACTCAGTAATACATTTTGGATGTGTACCTAGAGTTTAAAGCAGAAAAAATGGAACTTTTAGAATTTTCATTTTTTGACCAAAACGACAGCCCCGGGGGTTATTAACATGTTGATATGGTTGTGATTTTTTTTCTGACTGCGGTTTCAAAACCATGCACCAGAATCCACTTCTTTCAACTCAGTTATACATTTTGGATGTGTACCTAGAGTTTAAAGCAGAAAAAACTGAACTTTTAGAATTTTCATTTTTTGACCAAAACAACAGCCCCGGGGGTTATAAACATGTTGATATGGTTGTGATTTTTTTTCTGACTGCGGTTTCAAAACCATGCACCAGAATCCACTTCTTTCAACTCAGTAATACATTTTGGTTGTGTACCTAGAGTTTAAAGCAGAAAAAACTGAACTTTTAGAATTTTCATTGTTTGACCAAAACAACAGCCCCGGGGGTTATAAACATGTTGATATGGTTGTGATTTTTTTTCTGACTGCGGTTTCAAAACCATGCACCAGAATCCACTTCTTTCAACTCAGTAATACATTTTGGTTGTGTACCTAGAGTTTAAAGCAGAAAAAACGGAACTTTTAGAATTTTCATTTTTTGACCAAAACGACAGCCCCGGTGGTTATTAACATGTTGATATGGTTGTGATTTTTTTTCTGACTGCGGTTTCAAAACCATGCACCAGAATCCACATCTTTCAACTCAGTAATACATTTTGGATGTGTACCTAGAGATTAAAGCAGAAAAAACGGAACTTTTAGAATTTTCATTTTTTGACCAAAACGACAGCCCCGGGGGTTATAAACATGTTGATATGGTTGTGATTTTTTTTCTGACTGCGGTTTCAAAACCATGCACCAGAATCCACTTCTTTCAACTCAGTAATACATTTTGGATGTGTACCTAGAGTTTAAAGCAGAAAAAACGGAACTTTTAGAATTTTCATTTTTTGACCAAAACGACAGCCCCGGGGGTTATAAACATGTTGATATGGTTGTGATTTTTTTTCTGACTGCGGTTTCAAACCATGCACCAGAATCCACTTCTTTCAACTCAGTTATACATTTTGGATGTGTACCTAGAGTTTAAAGCAGAAAAAACGGAACTTTTAGATTTTCATTTTTTGACCAAAACGACAGCCCCGGGGGTTATAAACATGTTGATATGGATGTGATTTTTTTTATGACTGCGGTTTCAAAACCATGCACCAGAATCCACTTCTTTCAACTCAGTAATACATTTTGGATGTGTACCTAGAGTTTAAAGCAGAAAAAACAGAACTTTTAGAATTTTCATTTTTTGACCAAAACGACAGCCCCGGGGGTTATTAACATGTTGATATGGTTGTGATTTTTTTTCTGACTGCGGTTTCAAAACCATGCACCAGAATCCACTTCTTTCAACTCAGTAATACATTTTGGATGTGTACCTAGAGTTTAAAGCAGAAAAAATGGAACTTTTAGAATTTTCATTTTTTGACCAAAACGACAGCCCCGGGGGTTATAAACATGTTGATATGGTTGTGATTTTTTTTCTGACTGCGGTTTCAAAACCATGCACCAGAATCCACTTCTTTCAACTCAGTAATACATTTCGGATGTGTACCTAGAGTTTAAAGCAGAAAAAACTGAACTTTTAGAATTTTCATTTTTTGACCAAAACGACAGCCCCGGGGGTTATAAACATGTTGATATGGTTGTGATTTTTTTTCTGACTGTGGTTTTAAAACCATGCACCAGAATCCACTTCTTTCAACTCAGTTATACATTTTGGATGTGTACCTAGAGTTTAAAGCAGAAAAAACGGAACTTTTAGAATTTTCATTTTTTGACCAAAACGACAGCCCCGGGGGTTATAAACATGTTGATATGGTTGTGATTTTTTTTCTGACTGTGGTTTTAAAACCATGCACCAGAATCCACTTCTTTCAACTCAGTTATACATTTTGGATGTGTACCTAGAGTTTAAAGCAGAAAAAACGGAACTTTTAGAATTTTCATTTTTTGACCAAAACGACAGCCCCGGGGGTTATAAACATGTTGATATGGATGTGATTTTTTTTCTGACTGCGGTTTCAAAACCATGCACCAGAATCCACTTCTTTCAACTCAGTAATACATTTTGGATGTGTACCTAGAGTTTAAAGCAGAAAAAACGGAACTTTTAGAATTTTCATTTTTTGACCAAAACGACAGCCCCGGGGGTTATTAACATGTTGATATGGTTGTGATTTTTTTTCTGACTGCAGTTTCAAAACCATGCACCAGAATCCACTTCTTTCAACTCAGTAATACATTTTGGATGTGTACCTAGAGTTTAAAGCAGAAAAAACGGAACTTTTCGAATTTTCATTTTTTGACCAAAACGACAGCCCCGGGGGTTATAAACATGTTGATATGGTTGTGATTTTTTTTCTGACTGCGGTTTCAAAACCATGCACCAGAATCCACTTCTTTCAACTCAGTAATACATTTTGGATGTGTACCTAGAGTTTAAAGCAGAAAAAACGGAACTTTTAGAATTTTCATTTTTTGACCAAAACGACAGCCCCGGGGGTTATAAACATGTTGATATGGATGTGATTTTTTTTCTGACTGCGGTTTCAAAACCATGCACCAGAATCCACTTCTTTCAACTCAGTAATACATTTTGGATGTGTACCTAGAGTTTAAAGCAGAAAAAACTGAACTTTTAGAATTTTCATTTTTTGACCAAAACAACAGCCCCGGGGGTTATAAACATGTTGATATGGTTGTGATTTTTTTTCTGACTGCGGTTTCAAAACCATGCACCAGAATCCACTTCTTTCAACTCAGTAATACATTTTGGATGTGTACCTAGAGTTTAAAGCAGAAAAAACGGAACTTTTAGAATTTTCATTTTTTGACCAAAACAACAGCCCCGGGGGTTATAAACATGTTGATATATTTGTGATTTTTTTTCTGACTGCGGTTTCAAAACCATGCACCAGAATCCACTTCTTTCAACTCAGTAATACATTTTGGTTGTGTACCTAGAGTTTAAAGCAGAAAAAACGGAACTTTTAGAATTTTCATTTTTTGAACAAAACGACAGCCCCGGTGGTTATTAACATGTTGATATGGTTGTGATTTTTTTTCTGACTGCGGTTTCAAAACCATGCACCAGAATCCACATCTTTCAACTCAGTAATACATTTTGGATGTGTACCTAGAGTTTAAAGCAGAAAAAACTGAACTTTTAGAATTTTCATTTTTTGACCAAAACAACAGCCCCGGGGGTTATAAACATGTTGATATGGTTGTGATTTTTTGTCTGACTGCGGTTTCAAAACCATGCACCAGAATCCACTTCTTTCAACTCAGTAATACATTTTGGATGTGTACCTAGAGTTTAAAGCAGAAAAAACGGAACTTTTAGAATTTTCATTTTTTGACCAAAACAACAGCCCCGGGGGTTATAAACATGTTGATATATTTGTGATTTTTTTTCTGACTGCGGTTTCAAAACCATGCACCAGAATCCACTTCTTTCAACTCAGTAATACATTTTGGTTGTGTACCTAGAGTTTAAAGCAGAAAAAACGGAACTTTTAGAATTTTCATTTTTTGACCAAAACGACAGCCCCGGTGGTTATTAACATGTTGATATGGTTGTGATTTTTTTTCTGACTGCGGTTTCAAAACCATGCACCAGAATCCACATCTTTCAACTCAGTAATACATTTTGGATGTGTACCTAGAGATTAAAGCAGAAAAAACGGAACTTTTAGAATTTTCATTTTTTGACTAAAACGACAGCCCCGGGGGTTATAAACATGTTGATATGGTTGTGATTTTTTTTCTGACTGCGGTTTTAAAACCATGCACCAGAATCCACTTCTTTCAACTCAATAATACATTTTGAATGTGTACCTAGAGTTTAAAGCAGAAAAAACAGAACTTTTAGAATTTTCATTTTTTGACCAAAACGACAGCCCCGGGGGTTATTAACATGTTGATATGGTTGTGATTTTTTTCTGACTGCGGTTTCAAAACCATGCACCAGAATCCACTTCTTTCAACTCAGTTATACATTTTGGATGTGTACCTAGAGTTTAAAGCAGAAAAAACGGAACTTTTAGAATTTTCATTTTTTGACCAAAACGACAGCCCCGGGGGTTATAAACATGTTGATATGGATGTGATTTTTTTTCTGACTGCGGTTTCAAAACCATGCACCAGAATCCACTTCTTTCAACTCAGTAATACATTTTGGATGTGTACCTAGAGTTTAAAGCAGAAAAAACTGAACTTTTAGAATTTTCATTTTTTGACCAAAACAACAGCCCCGGGGGATATAAACATGTTGATATGGTTGTGATTTTTTTTCTGACTGCGGTTTCAAAACCATGCACCAGAATCCACTTCTTTCAACTCAGTAATACATTTTGGATGTGTACCTAGAGTTTAAAGCAGAAAAAACGGAACTTTTAGAATTTTCATTTTTTGACCAAAACAACAGCCTCGGGGGTTATAAACATGTTGATATATTTGTGATTTTTTTTCTGACTGCGGTTTCAAAACCATGCACCAGAATCCACTTCTTTCAACTCAGTAATACATTTTGGTTGTGTACCTAGAGTTTAAAGCAGAAAAAACGGAACTTTTAGAATTTTCATTTTTTGACCAAAACGACAGCCCCGGTGGTTATTAACATGTTGATATGGTTGTGATTTTTTTTCTGACTGCGGTTTCAAAACCATGCACCAGAATCCACATCTTTCAACTCAGTAATACATTTTGGATGTGTACCTAGAGATTAAAGCAGAAAAAACGGAACTTTTAGAATTTTCATTTTTTGACCAAAACGACAGCCCCGGGGGTTATAAACATGTTGATATGGTTGTGATTTTTTTTCTGACTGCGGTTTCAAAACCATGCACCAGAATCCACTTCTTTCAACTCAGTAATACATTTTGGATGTGTACCTAGAGTTTAAAGCAGAAAAAAATGGAACTTTTAGAATTTTCATTTTTTGACCAAAACGACAGCCCCGGGGGTTATAAACATGTTGATATATTTGTGATTTTTTTTCTGACTGCGGTTTTAAAACCATGCACCAGAATCCACTTCTTTCAACTCAATAATACATTTTGGATGTGTACCTAGAGTTTAAAGCAGAAAAAACGGAATTTTTAGAATTTTCATTTTTTGACCAAAACGACAGCCCCGGGGGTTATAAACATGTTGATATGGTTGTGATTTTTTTTCTGACTGCGGTTTCAAAACCATGCACCAGAATCCACTTCTTTCAACTCAGTAATACATTTTGGATGTGTACCTAGAGTTTAAAGCAGAAAAAACGGAACTTTTAGAATTTTCATTTTTTGACCAAAACGACAGCCCCGGGGGTTATTATCATGTTGATATGGTTGTGATTTTTTTTCTGACTGCGGTTTCAAAACCATGCACCAGAATCCACTTCTTTCAACTCAGTAATACATTTTGGATGTGTACCTAGAGTTTAAAGCAGAAAAAAATGGAACTTTTAGAATTTTCATTTTTTGACCAAAACGACAGCCCCGGGGGTTATAAACATGTTGATATGGTTGTGATTTTTTTTCTGACTGCGGTTTCAAAACCATGCACCAGAATCCACTTCTTTCAACTCAGTTATACATTTTGGATGTGTACCTAGAGTTTAAAGCAGAAAAAACGGAACTTTTAGAATTTTCATTTTTTGACCAAAACGACAGCCCCGGGGGTTATAAACATGTTGATATGGATGTGATTTTTTTTATGACTGCGGTTTCAAAACCATGCACCAGAATCCACTTCTTTCAACTCAGTAATACATTTTGGATGTGTACCTAGAGTTTAAAGCAGAAAAAACAGAACTTTTAGAATTTTCATTTTTTGACCAAAACGACAGCCCCGGGGGTTATTAACATGTTGATATGGTTGTGATTTTTTTTCTGACTGCGGTTTCAAACCATGCACCAGAATCCACTTCTTTCAACTCAGTAATACATTTTGGTTGTGTACCTAGAGTTTAAAGCAGAAAAAACGGAACTTTTAGAATTTTCATTTTTTGACCAAAACGACAGCCCCGGTGGTTATTAACATGTTGATATGGTTGTGATTTTTTTTCTGACTGCGGTTTCAAAACCATGCACCAGAATCCACATCTTTCAACTCAGTAATACATTTTGGATGTGTACCTAGAGATTAAAGCAGAAAAAACGGAACTTTTAGAATTTTCATTTTTTGACTAAAACGACAGCCCCGGGGGTTATAAACATGTTGATATGGTTGTGATTTTTTTTCTGACTGCGGTTTTAAAACCATGCACCAGAATCCACTTCTTTCAACTCAATAATACATTTTGAATGTGTACCTAGAGTTTAAAGCAGAAAAAACAGAACTTTTAGAATTTTCATTTTTTGACCAAAACGACAGCCCCGGGGGTTATTAACATGTTGATATGGTTGTGATTTTTTTCTGACTGCGGTTTCAAAACCATGCACCAGAATCCACTTCTTTCAACTCAGTTATACATTTTGGATGTGTACCTAGAGTTTAAAGCAGAAAAAACGGAACTTTTAGAATTTTCATTTTTTGACCAAAACGACAGCCCTGGGGGTTATAAACATGTTGATATGGATGTGATTTTTTTTCTGACTGCGGTTTCAAAACCATGCACCAGAATCCACTTCTTTCAACTCAGTAATACATTTTGGATGTGTACCTAGAGTTTAAAGCAGAAAAAACTGAACTTTTAGAATTTTCATTTTTTGACCAAAACAACAGCCCCGGGGGATATAAACATGTTGATATGGTTGTGATTTTTTTTCTGACTGCGGTTTCAAAACCATGCACCAGAATCCACTTCTTTCAACTCAGTAATACATTTTGGATGTGTACCTAGAGTTTAAAGCAGAAAAAACGGAACTTTTAGAATTTTCATTTTTTGACCAAAACAACAGCCTCGGGGGTTATAAACATGTTGATATATTTGTGATTTTTTTTCTGACTGCGGTTTCAAAACCATGCACCAGAATCCACTTCTTTCAACTCAGTAATACATTTTGGTTGTGTACCTAGAGTTTAAAGCAGAAAAAACGGAACTTTTAGAATTTTCATTTTTTGACCAAAACGACAGCCCCGGTGGTTATTAACATGTTGATATGGTTGTGATTTTTTTTCTGACTGCGGTTTCAAAACCATGCACCAGAATCCACATCTTTCAACTCAGTAATACATTTTGGATGTGTACCTAGAGATTAAAGCAGAAAAAACGGAACTTTTAGAATTTTCATTTTTTGACCAAAACGACAGCCCCGGGGGTTATAAACATGTTGATATGGTTGTGATTTTTTTTCTGACTGCGGTTTCAAAACCATGCACCAGAATCCACTTCTTTCAACTCAGTAATACATTTTGGATGTGTACCTAGAGTTTAAAGCAGAAAAAAATGGAACTTTTAGAATTTTCATTTTTTGACCAAAACGACAGCCCCGGGGGTTATAAACATGTTGATATATTTGTGATTTTTTTTCTGACTGCGGTTTTAAAACCATGCACCAGAATCCACTTCTTTCAACTCAATAATACATTTTGGATGTGTACCTAGAGTTTAAAGCAGAAAAAACGGAATTTTTAGAATTTTCATTTTTTGACCAAAACGACAGCCCCGGGGGTTATAAACATGTTGATATGGTTGTGATTTTTTTTCTGACTGCGGTTTCAAAACCATGCACCAGAATCCACTTCTTTCAACTCAGTAATACATTTTGGATGTGTACCTAGAGTTTAAAGCAGAAAAAACGGAACTTTTAGAATTTTCATTTTTTGACCAAAACGACAGCCCCGGGGGTTATTATCATGTTGATATGGTTGTGATTTTTTTTCTGACTGCGGTTTCAAAACCATGCACCAGAATCCACTTCTTTCAACTCAGTAATACATTTTGGATGTGTACCTAGAGTTTAAAGCAGAAAAAAATGGAACTTTTAGAATTTTCATTTTTTGACCAAAACGACAGCCCCGGGGGTTATAAACATGTTGATATGGTTGTGATTTTTTTTCTGACTGCGGTTTCAAAACCATGCACCAGAATCCACTTCTTTCAACTCAGTTATACATTTTGGATGTGTACCTAGAGTTTAAAGCAGAAAAAACGGAACTTTTAGAATTTTCATTTTTTGACCAAAACGACAGCCCCGGGGGTTATAAACATGTTGATATGGATGTGATTTTTTTTATGACTGCGGTTTCAAAACCATGCACCAGAATCCACTTCTTTCAACTCAGTAATACATTTTGGATGTGTACCTAGAGTTTAAAGCAGAAAAAACAGAACTTTTAGAATTTTCATTTTTTGACCAAAACGACAGCCCCGGGGGTTATTAACATGTTGATATGGTTGTGATTTTTTTTCTGACTGCGGTTTCAAACCATGCACCAGAATCCACTTCTTTCAACTCAGTAATACATTTTGGATGTGTACCTAGAGTTTAAAGCAGAAAAAACGGAACTTTTAGAATTTTCATTTTTTGACCAAAACGACAGCCCCGGGGGTTATAAACATGTTGATATGGTTGTGATTTTTTTTCTGACTGCGGTTTCAAAACCATGCACCAGAATCCACTTCTTTCAACTCAGTAATACATTTTGGATGTGTACCTAGAGTTTAAAGCAGAAAAAACGGAACTTTTAGAATTTTCATTTTTTGACCAAAACAACAGCCCCGGGGGTTATTAACATGTTGATATGGTTGTGATTTTTTTTCTGACTGCGGTTTCAAAACCATGCACCAGAATCCACTTCTTTCAACTCAGTAATACATTTTGGATGTGTACCTAGAGTTTAAAGCAGAAAAAACGGAACTTTTAGAATTTTCATTTTTTGACCAAAACGACAGCCCCGGGGGTTATAAACATGTTGATATGGTTGTGATTTTTTTTCTGACTGCGGTTTCAAAACCATGCACCAGAATCCACTTCTTTCAACTCAGTAATACATTTTGGATGTGTACCTAGAGTTTAAAGCAGAAAAAACGGAACTTTTAGAATTTTCATTTTTTGACCAAAACGACAGCCCCGGGGGTTATTAACATGTTGATATGTTTGTGATTTTTTTTCTGACTGCGGTTTCAAAACCATGCACCAGAATCCACTTCTTTCAACTCAGTAATACATTTTGGATGTGTACCTAGAGTTTAAAGCAGAAAAAAATGGAACTTTTAGAATTTTCATTTTTTGACCAAAACGACAGCCCCGGGGGTTATAAACATGTTGATATGGTTGTGATTTTTTTTCTGACTGCGGTTTCAAAACCATGCACCAGAATCCACTTCTTTCAACTCAGTTATACATTTTGGATGTGTACCTAGAGTTTAAAGCAGAAAAAACGGAACTTTTAGAATTTTCATTTTTTGACCAAAACGACAGCCCCGGGGGTTATAAACATGTTGATATGGATGTGATTTTTTTATGACTGCGGTTTCAAAACCATGCACCAGAATCCACTTCTTTCAACTCAGTAATACATTTTGGATGTGTACCTAGAGTTTAAAGCAGAAAAAACAGAACTTTTAGAATTTTCATTTTTTGACCAAAACGACAGCCCCGGGGGTTATTAACATGTTGATATGGTTGTGATTTTTTTTCTGACTGCGGTTTCAAAACCATGCACCAGAATCCACTTCTTTCAACTCAGTAATACATTTTGGATGTGTACCTAGAGTTTAAAGCAGAAAAAATGGAACTTTTAGAATTTTCATTTTTTGACCAAAACGACAGCCCCGGGGGTTATTAACATGTTGATATGGTTGTGATTTTTTTTCTGACTGCGGTTTCAAAACCATGCACCAGAATCCACTTCTTTCAACTCAGTTATACATTTTGGATGTGTACCTAGAGTTTAAAGCAGAAAAAACGGAACTTTTAGAATTTTCATTTTTTGACCAAAACGACAGCCCCGGGGGTTATAAACATGTTGATATGGATGTGATTTTTTTTCTGACTGCGGTTTCAAAACCATGCACCAGAATCCACTTCTTTCAACTCAGTAATACATTTTGGATGTGTACCTAGAGTTTAAAGCAGAAAAAACTGAACTTTTAGAATTTTCATTTTTTTTTTTTTTTTAATTAAGTGATTTTTATTGATTTTCAAAAGAAAAAAGACAGACCAAAAACAATACTTATGTAGGCAGTAAAGGTGCAGCGTAACAGTAGGTACATTCAGGGGTTACAGTATGTGGTAGCTAGAGTAGGATATTTACAGGCATATGGAAAAGTATACACACATGTTACACACTCAAATAGCAGGATGAGCAGGATGGTTGTCACCGCTGTATATTTAGGATATGTACACAACCATTTAGCTACCCGGAGGCGCCATCTGAGCAGTCAAGCGCATAAAAAGGTAGAGCGGTATAGACATGTGGACATAATGTATTAAAAACCACAAAATACCAAAAATCCGTGAGTCCGTTCCCCGGAATAGTCAGTTGACGAAAGCACCACTGCCAAAACTAAAGAACCTATTATCCCCAGTAGCATAAATGTAACAAGGAAAATAAAAACCTCCCAGAAAAGGCCCAAAGCAACCCGCCCACAAAACCCCCCACCCTGTACTACCCACCCCCCAACTTAGGTGTACTTTATCCCCATAACCTTACCCCCTCTAAACTTACACTAACATTAACTACGGAAGAGAATAGATTGGTGGCCTATAGCTGATTAAAGCAGCTACCCTAAGCCCACAGTAAACCAACCTATCACTCCCACCCTAACCCCCCCCCCATCTACCCCACTATCTATCCCCACCCACCCATACCAACCCACCCAAATAGAGGATATCAAAAGGAGAATTACCAGGGGCATACAGAACAGGATATAGTTACAGAATGAAGTGGCAAAAACAATATAATGGCAAGAGGAACATATAACCTGAAACCAAATTGTAGAAATAGAGGTATATGAAAAACAGGTTACTATGCACAGTATGGTCTCAATCTCAGGGTATTTATCTCCCCCATCAGAGTATACGGATATAATGCACGGCATATAAATTATATGAAACACTTGGCTACAGAGCAACGGTTAAATCAGCACATACAGGGAAAATAATGCAAAGAAAAAGGGTTATGATCGGGTTAAAGGACAGCAAGGGAAACCCTTTTCTTTTCAGTAATGAACTGCGGAATATTAGTCCGGCCAGTCCTCAAGACCAGTGTGCGCAGGGGGTGTGTCTACAGGCTCCTCTCCATCAGGATGGCGTCCACAAAAAACAAAGCAGCAGTTCCCAGGTGGAGCAAAGACCTTTAAGTATAGGCGGGATAATCCCGGGCAAACATCAACGAGTATAGGGCCTTGAGGCAGGGTATTCAAAGGGGCTGTAGGCTCCTCTCCATCAGGATGGCGACCATAAAAAACAGAGCAGCAGTTCCCAGGTGGAGCAAAGGCCTTTAAGTATAGGCAGGGCATTCTTGGGCAAGCATCAACGAGTATAGGACCTCGAGGGAGGGTATTCAAAGGAGCTGTGGGTGCACATGCAGATCTCTGAGGGCAAACTTCCCGCAACTCCACAGCCACAGGAGATGCAAGGGTCACAGCAGTGCAGCACTCAGGAGGGTAAACCGCGGACATCTCCACACATGTATCTTGAATACAGGAGGAAGAGGTGGTGTCCCCTTGGGTTTCCATTAGTAAAGCAATAAGTCTGTCTGCAGATGCCTCAATGGCATAGATGATCTGATAAAGAGGGTCCTCCATCCTCCACTCAAGGAATGGAGGGGGCAATGGTGCGGAGACAGATACACAGGGGTGGCTAGCACACCCCAGAATTTGCAGTTTGCAGAGTCACAGATTAGATTCTATGCTACAATGACCTGCAGGTAGGCACAATAATCGTGGCCATCCAATGTAAAGTATAGTCTGGAGCAGGAGTGTGGTATCTGAGTTCGTGGGTATGGTGCCCTGTTCATGTACAGATTGACCTCATTGACAGTCCAGCCGCTTGATAATTGCAGCAACACAGGTTCAGAAGGTAGAGGATACAGGCTGTTCAGCCAAACTCACCCCACCTAAGATAGATTGTAATGAATGCCCCAGCCGCTGCTGTCTCCAGGACCCAAGCAGAGCTGCAGATGAAGGAAGGGAGGATCCAAGATGGCCACCGGTGCTCAGGGGCGGCCACACTGACAGGGCCAGACACCAGTGCTATTGCCCTCCGGTATTCAGCAGCTGCCGCTGCAGATATCCCAGGAAGTCCGGCGACCCCCGCAGCAGCCGTCAGACAGAGCCCCAGACGGAGCCGCTGGAGATTTCAAGATGGCGCCCGGGAGTGTAGCAAACGGAAGGCCCGTCCAGCCACACCAGCCCGCAGGAGCCACACAAAGAAGCAGCTGGCGGCGCAGGGCGTGCAGGAGATGCTCCGGAGGGTGAGTGTAGAGGGGTGAGGGATCACCGGCCCCAGGGACAGGAGATTCAGGCAGGATAGTAACGGAGCTCCCTGGGCACACGTCCTCCTACTTGCAAAGCCAAGCCACGCCCCGCCAGAATTTTCATTTTTTGACCAAAACAACAGCCCCGGGGGTTATAAACATGTTGATATGGTTGTGATTTTTTTTCTGACTGCGGTTTCAAAACCATGCACCAGAATCCACTTCTTTCAACTCAGTAATACATTTTGGTTGTGTACCTAGAGTTTAAAGCAGAAAAAACGGAACTTTTAGAATTTTCATTTTTTGACCAAAACAACAGCCCCGGAGGTTATAAACATGTTGATATGGTTGTGATTTTTTTTCTGACTGCGGTTTCAAAACCATGCACCAGAATCCACTTCTTTCAACTCAGTAATACATTTTGGTTGTGTACCTAGAGTTTAAAGCAGAAAAAATGGAACTTTTAGAATTTTCATTTTTTGACCAAAACGACAGCCCCGGTGGTTATTAACATGTTGATATGGTTGTGATTTTTTTTCTGACTGCGGTTTCAAAACCATGCACCAGAATCCACATCTTTCAACTCAGTAATACATTTTGGATGTGTACCTAGAGATTAAAGCAGAAAAAACGGAACTTTTAGAATTTTCATTTTTTGACCAAAACGACAGCCCCGGGGGTTATAAACATGTAGATATGGTTGTGATTTTTTTTCTGACTGCGGTTTCAAAACCATGCACCAGAATCCACTTCTTTCAACTCAGTAATACATTTTGGATGTGTACCTAGAGTTTAAAGCAGAAAAAACGGAACTTTTAGAATTTTCATTTTTTGACCAAAACGACAGCCCCGGGGGTTATAAACATGTTGATATGGTTGTGATTTTTTTTCTGACTGCGGTTTCAAAACCATGCACCAGAATCCACTTCTTTCAACTCAGTAATACATTTTGGATGTGTACCTAGAGTTTAAAGCAGAAAAAACGGAACTTTTAGAATTTTCATTTTTTGACCAAAACGACAGCCCCGGGGGTTATAAACATGTTGATATGGTTGTGATTTTTTTTCTGACTGCGGTTTCAAACCATGCACCAGAATCCACTTCTTTCAACTCAGTTATACATTTTGGATGTGTACCTAGAGTTTAAAGCAGAAAAAACGGAACTTTTAGATTTTCATTTTTTGACCAAAACGACAGCCCCGGGGGTTATAAACATGTTGATATGGATGTGATTTTTTTTCTGACTGCGGTTTCAAAACCATGCACCAGAATCCACTTCTTTCAACTCAGTAATACATTTTGGATGTGTACCTAGAGTTTAAAGCAGAAAAAACGGAACTTTTAGAATGTTCATTTTTTGACCAAAACGACAGCCCCGGGGGTTATAAACATGTTGATATGGTTGTGATTTTTTTTCTGACTGCGGTTTCAAAACCATGCACCAGAATCCACTTCTTTCAACTCAGTAATACATTTCGGATGTGTACCTAGAGTTTAAAGCAGAAAAAACTGAACTTTTAGAATTTTCATTTTTTGACCAAAACGACAGCCCCGGGGGTTATAAACATGTTGATATGGTTGTGATTTTTTTTCTGACTGCGGTTTCAAAACCATGCACCAGAATCCACTTCTTTCAACTCAGTTATACATTTTGGATGTGTACCTAGAGTTTAAAGCAGAAAAAACTGAACTTTTAGAATTTTCATTTTTTGACCAAAACGACAGCCCCGGGGGTTATAAACATGTTGATATGGATGTGATTTTTTTATGACTGCGGTTTCAAAACCATGCACCAGAATCCACTTCTTTCAACTCAGTAATACATTTTGGATGTGTACCTAGAGTTTAAAGCAGAAAAAACAGAACTTTTAGAATTTTCATTTTTTGACCAAAACGACAGCCCCGGGGGTTATTAACATGTTGATATGGTTGTGATTTTTTTTCTGACTGCGGTTTCAAAACCATGCACCAGAATCCACTTCTTTCAACTCAGTAATACATTTTGGATGTGTACCTAGAGTTTAAAGCAGAAAAAATGGAACTTTTAGAATTTTCATTTTTTGACCAAAACGACAGCCCCGGGGGTTATTAACATGTTGATATGGTTGTGATTTTTTTTCTGACTGCGGTTTCAAAACCATGCACCAGAATCCACTTCTTTCAACTCAGTTATACATTTTGGATGTGTACCTAGAGTTTAAAGCAGAAAAAACGGAACTTTTAGAATTTTCATTTTTTGACCAAAACGACAGCCCCGGGGGTTATAAACATGTTGATATGGATGTGATTTTTTTTCTGACTGCGGTTTCAAAACCATGCACCAGAATCCACTTCTTTCAACTCAGTAATACATTTTGGATGTGTACCTAGAGTTTAAAGCAGAAAAAACTGAACTTTTAGAATTTTCATTTTTTGACCAAAACAACAGCCCCGGGGGTTATAAACATGTTGATATGGTTGTGATTTTTTTTCTGACTGCGGTTTCAAAACCATGCACCAGAATCCACTTCTTTCAACTCAGTAATACATTTTGGTTGTGTACCTAGAGTTTAAAGCAGAAAAAACGGAACTTTTAGAATTTTCCTTTTTTGACCAAAACAACAGCCCCGGGGGTTATAAGCATGTTGATATGGTTGTGATTTTTTTTCTGACTGCGGTTTCAAAACCATGCACCAGAATCCACTTCTTTCAACTCAGTAATACATTTTGGTTGTGTACCTAGAGTTTAAAGCAGAAAAAACGGAACTTTTAGAATTTTCATTTTTTGACCAAAACGACAGCCCCGGTGGTTATTAACATGTTGATATGGTTGTGATTTTTATTCTGACTGCGGTTTCAAAACCATGCACCAGAATCCACATCTTTCAACTCAGTAATACATTTTGGATGTGTACCTAGAGATTAAAGCAGAAAAAACGGAACTTTTAGAATTTTCATTTTTTGACCAAAACGACAGCCCCGGGGGTTATAAACATGTTGATATGGTTGTGATTTTTTTTCTGACTGCGGTTTCAAAACCATGCACCAGAATCCACTTCTTTCAACTCAGTAATACATTTTGGATGTGTACCTAGAGTTTAAAGCAGAAAAAACTGAACTTTTAGAATTTTCATTTTTTGACCAAAACGACAGCCCCGGGGGTTATAAACATGTTGATATGGTTGTGATTTTTTTTCTGACTGCGGTTTCAAAACCATGCACCAGAATCCACTTCTTTCAACTCAGTAATACATTTTGGATGTGTACCTAGAGTTTAAAGCAGAAAAAACGGAACTTTTAGAATTTTCATTTTTTGACCAAAACGACAGCCCCGGGGGTTATAAACATGTTGATATGGTTGTGATTTTTTTCTGACTGCGGTTTCAAACCATGCACCAGAATCCACTTCTTTCAACTCAGTTATACATTTTGGATGTGTACCTAGAGTTTAAAGCAGAAAAAACGGAACTTTTAGATTTTCATTTTTTGACCAAAACGACAGCCCCGGGGGTTATAAACATGTTGATATGGATGTGATTTTTTTTCTGACTGCGGTTTCAAAACCATGCACCAGAATCCACTTCTTTCAACTCAGTAATACATTTTGGATGTGTACCTAGAGTTTAAAGCAGAAAAAACGGAACTTTTAGAATTTTCATTTTTTGACCAAAACGACAGCCCCGGGGGTTATAAACATGTTGATATGGTTTTGATTTTTTTTCTGACTGCGGTTTCAAAACCATGCACCAGAATCCACTTCTTTCAACTCAGTAATACATTTCGGATGTGTACCTAGAGTTTAAAGCAGAAAAAACTGAACTTTTAGAATTTTCATTTTTTGACCAAAACGACAGCCCCGGGGGTTATAAACATGTTGATATGGTTGTGATTTTTTTTCTGACTGTGGTTTTAAAACCATGCACCAGAATCCACTTCTTTCAACTCAGTAATACATTTTGGATGTGTACCTAGAGTTTAAAGCAGAAAAAACGGAACTTTTAGAATTTTCATTTTTTGACCAAAACGACAGCCCCGGGGGTTATAAACATGTTGATATGGATGTGATTTTTTTTCTGACTGCGGTTTCAAAACCATGCACCAGAATCCACTTCTTTCAACTCAGTAATACATTTTGGATGTGTACCTAGAGTTTAAAGCAGAAAAAACGGAACTTTTAGAATTTTCATTTTTTGACCAAAACGACAGCCCCGGGGGTTATTAACATGTTGATATGGTTGTGATTTTTTTTCTGACTGCAGTTTCAAAACCATGCACCAGAATCCACTTCTTTCAACTCAGTAATACATTTTGGATGTGTACCTAGAGTTTAAAGCAGAAAAAACGGAACTTTTAGAATTTTCATTTTTTTACCAAAACGACAGCCCCGGGGGTTATAAACATGTTGATATGGTTGTGATTTTTTTTCTGACTGCGGTTTCAAAACCATGCACCAGAATCCACTTCTTTCAACTCAGTAATACATTTTGGATGTGTACCTAGAGTTTAAAGCAGAAAAAACGGAACTTTTAGAATTTTCATTTTTTGACCAAAACAACAGCCCCGGGGGGTTATTAACATGTTGATATGGTTGTGATTTTTTTTCTGACTGCGGTTTCAAAACCATGCACCAGAATCCACTTCTTTCAACTCAGTAATACATTTTGGATGTGTACCTAGAGTTTAAAGCAGAAAAAATGGAACTTTTAGAATTTTCATTTTTTGACCAAAACGACAGCCCCGGGGGTTATAAACATGTTGATATGGATGTGATTTTTTTTCTGACTGCGGTTTCAAAACCATGCACCAGAATCCACTTCTTTCAACTCAGTAATACATTTTGGATGTGTACCTAGAGTTTAAAGCAGAAAAAACGGAACTTTAAGAATTTTCATTTTTTGACCAAAACGACAGCCCCGGGGGTTATAAACATGTTGATATGGTTGTGATTTTTTTTCTGACTGCGGTTTCAAAACCATGCACCAGAATCCACTTCTTTCAACTCAGTAATACATTTTGGATGTGTACCTAGAGTTTAAAGCAGAAAAAACTGAACTTTTAGAATTTTCATTTTTTGACCAAAACGACAGCCCCGGGGGTTATTAACATGTTGATATGGATGTGATTTTTTTTCTGACTGCGGTTTCAAAACCATGCACCAGAATCCACTTCTTTCAACTCAGTAATACATTTTGGATGTGTACCTAGAGTTTAAAGCAGAAAAAACTGAACTTTTAGAATTTTCATTTTTTGACCAAAACAACAGCCCCGGGGGTTATAAACATGTTGATATGGTTGTGATTTTTTTTCTGACTGCGGTTTCAAAACCATGCACCAGAATCCACTTCTTTCAACTCAGTAATACATTTTGGATGTGTACCTAGAGTTTAAAGCAGAAAAAACGGAACTTTTAGAATTTTCATTTTTTGACCAAAACAACAGCCCCGGGGGTTATAAACATGTTGATATATTTGTGATTTTTTTTCTGACTGCGGTTTCAAAACCATGCACCAGAATCCACTTCTTTCAACTCAGTAATACATTTTGGTTGTGTACCTAGAGTTTAAAGCAGAAAAAACGGAACTTTTAGAATTTTCATTTTTTGACCAAAACGACAGCCCCGGTGGTTATTAACATGTTGATATGGTTGTGATTTTTTTTCTGACTGCGGTTTTAAAACCATGCACCAGAATCCACTTCTTTCAACTCAATAATACATTTTGGATGTGTACCTAGAGTTTAAAGCAGAAAAAACGGAATTTTTAGAATTTTCATTTTTTGACCAAAACGACAGCCCCGGGGGTTATAAACATGTTGATATGGTTGTGATTTTTTTTCTGACTGCGGTTTCAAAACCATGCACCAGAATCCACTTCTTTCAACTCAGTAATACATTTTGGATGTGTACCTAGAGTTTAAAGCAGAAAAAACGGAACTTTTAGAATTTTCATTTTTTGACCAAAACGACAGCCCCGGGGGTTATTATCATGTTGATATGGTTGTGATTTTTTTTCTGACTGCGGTTTCAAAACCATGCACCAGAATCCACTTCTTTCAACTCAGTAATACATTTTGGATGTGTACCTAGAGTTTAAAGCAGAAAAAAATGGAACTTTTAGAATTTTCATTTTTTGACCAAAACGACAGCCCCGGGGGTTATAAACATGTTGATATGGTTGTGATTTTTTTTTCTGACTGCGGTTTCAAAACCATGCACCAGAATCCACTTCTTTCAACTCAGTTATACATTTTGGATGTGTACCTAGAGTTTAAAGCAGAAAAAACGGAACTTTTAGAATTTTCATTTTTTGACCAAAACGACAGCCCCGGGGGTTATAAACATGTTGATATGGATGTGATTTTTTTATGACTGCGGTTTCAAAACCATGCACCAGAATCCACTTCTTTCAACTCAGTAATACATTTTGGATGTGTACCTAGAGTTTAAAGCAGAAAAAACAGAACTTTTAGAATTTTCATTTTTTGACCAAAACGACAGCCCCGGGGGTTATTAACATGTTGATATGGTTGTGATTTTTTTTCTGACTGCGGTTTCAAACCATGCACCAGAATCCACTTCTTTCAACTCAGTAATACATTTTGGATGTGTACCTAGAGTTTAAAGCAGAAAAAACGGAACTTTTAGAATTTTCATTTTTTGACCAAAACGACAGCCCCGGGGGTTATTAACATGTTGATATGGTTGTGATTTTTTTTCTGACTGCGGTTTCAAAACCATGCACCAGAATCCACTTCTTTCAACTCAGTAATACATTTTGGATGTGTACCTAGAGTTTAAAGCAGAAAAAACTGAACTTTTAGAATTTTCATTTTTTGACCAAAACGACAGCCCCGGGGGTTATAAACATGTTGATATGGTTGTGATTTTTTTTCTGACTGCGGTTTCAAAACCATGCACCAGAATCCACTTCTTTCAACTCAGTAATACATTTTGGATGTGTACCTAGAGTTTAAAGCAGAAAAAACGGAACTTTTAGAATTTTCATTTTTTGACCAAAACAACAGCCCCGGGGGTTATTAACATGTTGATATGGTTGTGATTTTTTTTCTGACTGCGGTTTCAAAACCATGCACCAGAATCCACTTCTTTCAACTCAGTAATACATTTTGGATGTGTACCTAGAGTTTAAAGCAGAAAAAACTGAACTTTTAGAATTTTCATTTTTTGACCAAAACGACAGCCCCGGGGGTTATAAACATGTTGATATGGTTGTGATTTTTTTTCTGACTGCGGTTTCAAAACCATGCACCAGAATCCACTTCTTTCAACTCAGTAATACATTTTGGATGTGTACCTAGAGTTTAAAGCAGAAAAAACGGAACTTTTAGAATTTTCATTTTTTGACCAAAACGACAGCCCCGGGGGTTATTAACATGTTGATATGTTTGTGATTTTTTTTCTGACTGCGGTTTCAAAACCATGCACCAGAATCCACTTCTTTCAACTCAGTAATACATTTTGGATGTGTACCTAGAGTTTAAAGCAGAAAAAAATGGAACTTTTAGAATTTTCATTTTTTGACCAAAACGACAGCCCCGGGGGTTATAAACATGTTGATATGGTTGTGATTTTTTTTCTGACTGCGGTTTCAAAACCATGCACCAGAATCCACTTCTTTCAACTCAGTTATACATTTTGGATGTGTACCTAGAGTTTAAAGCAGAAAAAACTGAACTTTTAGAATTTTCATTTTTTGACCAAAACGACAGCCCCGGGGGTTATAAACATGTTGATATGGATGTGATTTTTTTATGACTGCGGTTTCAAAACCATGCACCAGAATCCACTTCTTTCAACTCAGTAATACATTTTGGATGTGTACCTAGAGTTTAAAGCAGAAAAAACAGAACTTTTAGAATTTTCATTTTTTGACCAAAACGACAGCCCCGGGGGTTATTAACATGTTGATATGGTTGTGATTTTTTTTCTGACTGCGGTTTCAAAACCATGCACCAGAATCCACTTCTTTCAACTCAGTAATACATTTTGGATGTGTACCTAGAGTTTAAAGCAGAAAAAATGGAACTTTTAGAATTTTCATTTTTTGACCAAAACGACAGCCCCGGGGGTTATTAACATGTTGATATGGTTGTGATTTTTTTTCTGACTGCGGTTTCAAAACCATGCACCAGAATCCACTTCTTTCAACTCAGTTATACATTTTGGATGTGTACCTAGAGTTTAAAGCAGAAAAAACGGAACTTTTAGAATTTTCATTTTTTGACCAAAACGACAGCCCCGGGGGTTATAAACATGTTGATATGGATGTGATTTTTTTTCTGACTGCGGTTTCAAAACCATGCACCAGAATCCACTTCTTTCAACTCAGTAATACATTTTGGATGTGTACCTAGAGTTTAAAGCAGAAAAAACTGAACTTTTAGAATTTTCATTTTTTTTTTTTTTTTAATTAAGTGATTTTTATTGATTTTCAAAAGAAAAAAGACAGACCAAAAACAATACTTATGTAGGCAGTAAAGGTGCAGCGTAACAGTAGGTACATTCAGGGGTTACAGTATGTGGTAGCTAGAGTAGGATATTTACAGGCATATGGAAAAGTATACACACATGTTACACACTCAAATAGCAGGATGAGCAGGATGGTTGTCACCGCTGTATATTTAGGATATGTACACAACCATTTAGCTACCCGGAGGCGCCATCCGAGCAGTCAAGCGCATAAAAAGGTAGAGCGGTATAGACATGTGGACATAATGTATTAAAAACCACAAAATACCAAAAATCCGTGAGTCCGTTCCCCGGAATAGTCAGTTGACGAAAGCACCACTGCCAAAACTAAAGAACCTATTATCCCCAGTAGCATAAATGTAACAAGGAAAATAAAAACCTCCCAGAAAAGGCCCAAAGCAACCCGCCCACAAAACCCCCCACCCTGTACTACCCACCCCCCAACTTAGGTGTACTTTATCCCCATAACCTTACCCCCTCTAAACTTACACTAACATTAACTACGGAAGAGAATAGATTGGTGGCCTATAGCTGATTAAAGCAGCTACCCTAAGCCCACAGTAAACCAACCTATCACTCCCACCCTAACCCCCCCCCATCTACCCCACTATCTATCCCCACCCACCCATACCAACCCACCCAAATAGAGGATATCAAAAGGAGAATTACCAGGGGCATACAGAACAGGATATAGTTACAGAATGAAGTGGCAAAAACAATATAATGGCAAGAGGAACATATAACCTGAAACCAAATTGTAGAAATAGAGGTATATGAAAAACAGGTTACTATGCACAGTATGGTCTCAATCTCAGGGTATTTATCTCCCCCATCAGAGTATACGGATATAATGCACGGCATATAAATTATATGAAACACTTGGCTACAGAGCAACGGTTAAATCAGCACATACAGGGAAAATAATGCAAAGAAAAAGGGTTATGATCGGGTTAAAGGACAGCAAGGGAAACCCTTTTCTTTTCAGTAATGAACTGCGGAATATTAGTCCGGCCAGTCCTCAAGACCAGTGTGCGCAGGGGGTGTGTCTACAGGCTCCTCTCCATCAGGATGGCGTCCACAAAAAACAAAGCAGCAGTTCCCAGGTGGAGCAAAGACCTTTAAGTATAGGCGGGATAATCCCGGGCAAACATCAACGAGTATAGGGCCTTGAGGCAGGGTATTCAAAGGGGCTGTAGGCTCCTCTCCATCAGGATGGCGACCATAAAAAACAGAGCAGCAGTTCCCAGGTGGAGCAAAGGCCTTTAAGTATAGGCAGGGCATTCTTGGGCAAGCATCAACGAGTATAGGACCTCGAGGGAGGGTATTCAAAGGAGCTGTGGGTGCACATGCAGATCTCTGAGGGCAAACTTCCCGCAACTCCACAGCCACAGGAGATGCAAGGGTCACAGCAGTGCAGCACTCAGGAGGGTAAACCGCGGACATCTCCACACATGTATCTTGGCTACAGGAGGAAGAGGTGGTGTCCCCTTGGGTTTCCATTAGTAAAGCAATAAGTCTGTCTGCAGATGCCTCAATGGCATAGATGATCTGATAAAGAGGGTCCTCCATCCTCCACTCAAGGAATGGAGGGGGCAATGGTGCGGAGACAGATACACAGGGGTGGCTAGCACACCCCAGAATTTGCAGTTTGCAGAGTCACAGATTAGATTCTATGCTACAATGACCTGCAGGTAGGCACAATAATCGTGGCCATCCAATGTAAAGTATAGTCTGGAGCAGGAGTGTGGTATCTGAGTTCGTGGGTATGGTGCCCTGTTCATGTACAGATTGACCTCATTGACAGTCCAGCCGCTTGATAATTGCAGCAACACAGGTTCAGAAGGTAGAGGATACAGGCTGTTCAGCCAAACTCACCCCACCTAAGATAGATTGTAATGAATGCCCCAGCCGCTGCTGTCTCCAGGACCCAAGCAGAGCTGCAGATGAAGGAAGGGAGGATCCAAGATGGCCACCGGTGCTCAGGGGCGGCCACACTGACAGGGCCAGACACCAGTGCTATTGCCCTCCGGTATTCAGCAGCTGCCGCTGCAGATATCCCAGGAAGTCCGGCGACCCCCGCAGCAGCCGTCAGACAGAGCCCCAGACGGAGCCGCTGGAGATTTCAAGATGGCGCCCGGGAGTGTAGCAAACGGAAGGCCCGTCCAGCCACACCAGCCCGCAGGAGCCACACAAAGAAGCAGCTGGCGGCGCAGGGCGTGCAGGAGATGCTCCGGAGGGTGAGTGTAGAGGGGTGAGGGATCACCGGCCCCAGGGACAGGAGATTCAGGCAGGATAGTAACGGAGCTCCCTGGGCACACGTCCTCCTACTTGCAAAGCCAAGCCACGCCCCGCCAGAATTTTCATTTTTTGACCAAAACAACAGCCCCGGGGGTTATAAACATGTTGATATGGTTGTGATTTTTTTTCTGACTGCGGTTTCAAAACCATGCACCAGAATCCACTTCTTTCAACTCAGTAATACATTTTGGTTGTGTACCTAGAGTTTAAAGCAGAAAAAACGGAACTTTTAGAATTTTCATTTTTTGACCAAAACAACAGCCCCGGGGGTTATAAACATGTTGATATGGTTGTGATTTTTTTTCTGACTGCGGTTTCAAAACCATGCACCAGAATCCACTTCTTTCAACTCAGTAATACATTTTGGTTGTGTACCTAGAGTTTAAAGCAGAAAAAATGGAACTTTTAGAATTTTCATTTTTTGACCAAAACGACAGCCCCGGTGGTTATTAACATGTTGATATGGTTGTGATTTTTTTTCTGACTGCGGTTTCAAAACCATGCACCAGAATCCACATCTTTCAACTCAGTAATACATTTTGGATGTGTACCTAGAGATTAAAGCAGAAAAAACGGAACTTTTAGAATTTTCATTTTTTGACCAAAACGACAGCCCCGGGGGTTATAAACATGTTGATATGGTTGTGATTTTTTTTCTGACTGCGGTTTCAAAACCATGCACCAGAATCCACTTCTTTCAACTCAGTAATACATTTTGGATGTGTACCTAGAGTTTAAAGCAGAAAAAACGGAACTTTTAGAATTTTCATTTTTTGACCAAAACGACAGCCCCAGGGGTTATAAACATGTTGATATGGTTGTGATTTTTTTTCTGACTGCGGTTTCAAACCATGCACCAGAATCCACTTCTTTCAACTCAGTTATACATTTTGGATGTGTACCTAGAGTTTAAAGCAGAAAAAACGGAACTTTTAGATTTTCATTTTTTGACCAAAACGACAGCCCCGGGGGTTATAAACATGTTGATATGGATGTGATTTTTTTTCTGACTGCGGTTTCAAAACCATGCACCAGAATCCACTTCTTTCAACTCAGTAATACATTTTGGATGTGTACCTAGAGTTTAAAGCAGAAAAAACGGAACTTTTAGAATTTTCATTTTTTGACCAAAACGACAGCCCCGGGGGTTATAAACATGTTGATATGGTTGTGATTTTTTTTCTGACTGCGGTTTCAAAACCATGCACCAGAATCCACTTCTTTCAACTCAGTAATACATTTCGGATGTGTACCTAGAGTTTAAAGCAGAAAAAACTGAACTTTTAGAATTTTCATTTTTTGACCAAAACGACAGCCCCGGGGGTTATAAACATGTTGATATGGTTGTGATTTTTTTTCTGACTGCGGTTTCAAAACCATGCACCAGAATCCACTTCTTTCAACTCAGTTATACATTTTGGATGTGTACCTAGAGTTTAAAGCAGAAAAAACGGAACTTTTAGAATTTTCATTTTTTGACCAAAACGACAGCCCCGGGGGTTATAAACATGTTGATATGGATGTGATTTTTTTATGACTGCGGTTTCAAAACCATGCACCAGAATCCACTTCTTTCAACTCAGTAATACATTTTGGATGTGTACCTAGAGTTTAAAGCAGAAAAAACAGAACTTTTAGAATTTTCATTTTTTGACCAAAACGACAGCCCCGGGGGTTATTAACATGTTGATATGGTTGTGATTTTTTTTCTGACTGCGGTTTCAAAACCATGCACCAGAATCCACTTCTTTCAACTCAGTAATACATTTTGGATGTGTACCTAGAGTTTAAAGCAGAAAAAATGGAACTTTTAGAATTTTCATTTTTTGACCAAAACGACAGCCCCGTGGGTTTTTAACATGTTGATATGGTTGTGATTTTTTTTCTGACTGCGGTTTCAAAACCATGCACCAGAATCCACTTCTTTCAACTCAGTTATACATTTTGGATGTGTACCTAGAGTTTAAAGCAGAAAAAACGGAACTTTTAGAATTTTCATTTTTTGACCAAAACGACAGCCCCGGGGGTTATAAACATGTTGATATGGATGTGATTTTTTTTCTGACTGCGGTTTCAAAACCATGCACCAGAATCCACTTCTTTCAACTCAGTAATACATTTTGGATGTGTACCTAGAGTTTAAAGCAGAAAAAACTGAACTTTTAGAATTTTTATTTTTTGACCAAAACAACAGCCCCGGGGGTTATAAACATGTTGATATGGTTGTGATTTTTTTTCTGACTGCGGTTTCAAAACCATGCACCAGAATCCACTTCTTTCAACTCAGTAATACATTTTGGTTGTGTACCTAGAGTTTAAAGCAGAAAAAACGGAACTTTTAGAATTTTCCTTTTTTGACCAAAACAACAGCCCCGGGGGTTATAAACATGTTGATATGGTTGTGATTTTTTTTCTGACTGCGGTTTCAAAACCATGCACCAGAATCCACTTCTTTCAACTCAGTAATACATTTTGGTTGTGTACCTAGAGTTTAAAGCAGAAAAAACGGAACTTTTAGAATTTTCATTTTTTGACCAAAACGACAGCCCCGGTGGTTATTAACATGTTGATATGGTTGTGATTTTTATTCTGACTGCGGTTTCAAAACCATGCACCAGAATCCACATCTTTCAACTCAGTAATACATTTTGGATGTGTACCTAGAGATTAAAGCAGAAAAAACGGAACTTTTAGAATTTTCATTTTTTGACCAAAACGACAGCCCCGGGGGTTATAAACATGTTGATATGGTTGTGATTTTTTTTCTGACTGCGGTTTCAAAACCATGCACCAGAATCCACTTCTTTCAACTCAGTAATACATTTTGGATGTGTACCTAGAGTTTAAAGCAGAAAAAACGGAACTTTTAGAATTTTCATTTTTTGACCAAAACGACAGCCCCGGGGGTTATAAACATGTTGATATGGTTGTGATTTTTTTTCTGACTGCGGTTTCAAAACCATGCACCAGAATCCACTTCTTTCAACTCAGTAATACATTTTGGATGTGTACCTAGAGTTTAAAGCAGAAAAAACGGAACTTTTAGAATTTTCATTTTTTGACCAAAACGACAGCCCCGGGGGTTATAAACATGTTGATATGGTTGTGATTTTTTTCTGACTGCGGTTTCAAACCATGCACCAGAATCCACTTCTTTCAACTCAGTTATACATTTTGGATGTGTACCTAGAGTTTAAAGCAGAAAAAACGGAACTTTTAGAATTTTCATTTTTTGACCAAAACGACAGCCCCGGGGGTTATAAACATGTTGATATGGTTGTGATTTTTTTTCTGACTGCGGTTTCAAAACCATGCACCAGAATCCACTTCTTTCAACTCAGTTATACATTTTGGATGTGTACCTAGAGTTTAAAGCAGAAAAAACGGAACTTTTAGAATTTTCATTTTTTGACCAAAACGACAGCCCCGGGGGTTATAAACATGTTGATATGGATGTGATTTTTTTATGACTGCGGTTTCAAAACCATGCACCAGAATCCACTTCTTTCAACTCAGTAATACATTTTGGATGTGTACCTAGAGTTTAAAGCAGAAAAAACAGAACTTTTAGAATTTTCATTTTTTGACCAAAACGACAGCCCCGGGGGTTATTAACATGTTGATATGGTTGTGATTTTTTTTCTGACTGCGGTTTCAAAACCATGCACCAGAATCCACTTCTTTCAACTCAGTAATACATTTTGGATGTGTACCTAGAGTTTAAAGCAGAAAAAATGGAACTTTTAGAATTTTCATTTTTTGACCAAAACGACAGCCCCGTGGGTTTTTAACATGTTGATATGGTTGTGATTTTTTTTCTGACTGCGGTTTCAAAACCATGCACCAGAATCCACTTCTTTCAACTCAGTTATACATTTTGGATGTGTACCTAGAGTTTAAAGCAGAAAAAACGGAACTTTTAGAATTTTCATTTTTTGACCAAAACGACAGCCCCGGGGGTTATAAACATGTTGATATGGATGTGATTTTTTTTCTGACTGCGGTTTCAAAACCATGCACCAGAATCCACTTCTTTCAACTCAGTAATACATTTTGGATGTGTACCTAGAGTTTAAAGCAGAAAAAACTGAACTTTTAGAATTTTTATTTTTTGACCAAAACAACAGCCCCGGGGGTTATAAACATGTTGATATGGTTGTGATTTTTTTTCTGACTGCGGTTTCAAAACCATGCACCAGAATCCACTTCTTTCAACTCAGTAATACATTTTGGTTGTGTACCTAGAGTTTAAAGCAGAAAAAACGGAACTTTTAGAATTTTCCTTTTTTGACCAAAACAACAGCCCCGGGGGTTATAAACATGTTGATATGGTTGTGATTTTTTTTCTGACTGCGGTTTCAAAACCATGCACCAGAATCCACTTCTTTCAACTCAGTAATACATTTTGGTTGTGTACCTAGAGTTTAAAGCAGAAAAAACGGAACTTTTAGAATTTTCATTTTTTGACCAAAACGACAGCCCCGGTGGTTATTAACATGTTGATATGGTTGTGATTTTTATTCTGACTGCGGTTTCAAAACCATGCACCAGAATCCACATCTTTCAACTCAGTAATACATTTTGGATGTGTACCTAGAGATTAAAGCAGAAAAAACGGAACTTTTAGAATTTTCATTTTTTGACCAAAACGACAGCCCCGGGGGTTATAAACATGTTGATATGGTTGTGATTTTTTTTCTGACTGCGGTTTCAAAACCATGCACCAGAATCCACTTCTTTCAACTCAGTAATACATTTTGGATGTGTACCTAGAGTTTAAAGCAGAAAAAACGGAACTTTTAGAATTTTCATTTTTTGACCAAAACGACAGCCCCGGGGGTTATAAACATGTTGATATGGTTGTGATTTTTTTTCTGACTGCGGTTTCAAAACCATGCACCAGAATCCACTTCTTTCAACTCAGTAATACATTTTGGATGTGTACCTAGAGTTTAAAGCAGAAAAAACGGAACTTTTAGAATTTTCATTTTTTGACCAAAACGACAGCCCCGGGGGTTATAAACATGTTGATATGGTTGTGATTTTTTTCTGACTGCGGTTTCAAACCATGCACCAGAATCCACTTCTTTCAACTCAGTTATACATTTTGGATGTGTACCTAGAGTTTAAAGCAGAAAAAACGGAACTTTTAGAATTTTCATTTTTTGACCAAAACGACAGCCCCGGGGGTTATAAACATGTTGATATGGTTGTGATTTTTTTTCTGACTGTGGTTTTAAAACCATGCACCAGAATCCACTTCTTTCAACTCAGTAATACATTTTGGATGTGTACCTAGAGTTTAAAGCAGAAAAAACGGAACTTTTAGAATTTTCATTTTTTGACCAAAACGACAGCCCCGGGGGTTATAAACATGTTGATATGGATGTGATTTTTTTTCTGACTGCGGTTTCAAAACCATGCACCAGAATCCACTTCTTTCAACTCAGTAATACATTTTGGATGTGTACCTAGAGTTTAAAGCAGAAAAAACGGAACTTTTAGAATTTTCATTTTTTGACCAAAACGACAGCCCCGGGGGTTATTAACATGTTGATATGGTTGTGATTTTTTTTCTGACTGCAGTTTCAAAACCATGCACCAGAATCCACTTCTTTCAACTCAGTAATACATTTTGGATGTGTACCTAGAGTTAAAAGCAGAAAAAACGGAACTTTTAGAATTTTCATTTTTTGACCAAAACGACAGCCCCGGGGGTTATAAACATGTTGATATGGTTGTGATTTTTTTTCTGACTGCGGTTTCAAAACCATGCACCAGAATCCACTTCTTTCAACTCAGTAATACATTTTGGATGTGTACCTAGAGTTTAAAGCAGAAAAAACGGAACTTTTAGAATTTTCATTTTTTGACCAAAACAACAGCCCCGGGGGTTATTAACATGTTGATATGGTTGTGATTTTTTTTCTGACTGCGGTTTCAAAACCATGCACCAGAATCCACTTCTTTCAACTCAGTAATACATTTTGGATGTGTACCTAGAGTTTAAAGCAGAAAAAATGGAACTTTTAGAATTTTCATTTTTTGACCAAAACGACAGCCCCGGGGGTTATAAACATGTTGATATGGATGTGATTTTTTTTCTGACTGCGGTTTCAAAACCATGCACCAGAATCCACTTCTTTCAACTCAGTAATACATTTTGGATGTGTACCTAGAGTTTAAAGCAGAAAAAACGGAACTTTAAGAATTTTCATTTTTTGACCAAAACGACAGCCCCGGGGGTTATAAACATGTTGATATGGTTGTGATTTTTTTTCTGACTGCGGTTTCAAAACCATGCACCAGAATCCACTTCTTTCAACTCAGTAATACATTTTGGATGTGTACCTAGAGTTTAAAGCAGAAAAAACGGAACTTTTAGATTTTCATTTTTTGACCAAAACGACAGCCCCGGGGGTTATAAACATGTTGATATGGATGTGATTTTTTTTCTGACTGCGGTTTCAAAACCATGCACCAGAATCCACTTCTTTCAACTCAGTAATACATTTTGGATGTGTACCTAGAGTTTAAAGCAGAAAAAACGGAACTTTTAGAATTTTCATTTTTTGACCAAAACGACAGCCCCGGGGGTTATAAACATGTTGATATGGTTGTGATTTTTTTTCTGACTGCGGTTTCAAAACCATGCACCAGAATCCACTTCTTTCAACTCAGTAATACATTTCGGATGTGTACCTGGAGTTTAAAGCAGAAAAAACTGAACTTTTAGAATTTTCATTTTTTGACCAAAACGACAGCCCCGGGGGTTATAAACATGTTGATATGGTTGTGATTTTTTTTCTGACTGTGGTTTTAAAACCATGCACCAGAATCCACTT